>NC_041387.1:588981689-589029826 GCF_002162155.2 Triticum dicoccoides
AGAAGGTTTCATTGAGGTCTAGCACAGCCAGAGGGAGAGAACCGCCAAAATCCGTATGATTGTTTGCCAAAATAAGAAAGGATGAGACAATTAGCACTAAGAACTGGTCAGGCTATATAGTAAAATAAAAAAGGTGGAGGCTCGGTCAGAGGAGTTCATCAGGCGCGGGTGCAGAGGCGAGGGCGTCCATGGCTGCTATCCACACGGGGGAGAGAGAGATGTGAGAGAGAGAAGGCAGGGAGGAGAAGGAAGAAAAGGGGCGCCGTCCCCCGGCGGCTCACAGGCTCGTCCTTGCTCCCACATCGCGGTCGCGGCACGGGAGATGGAAGGAGCAGTTGTGTGAGAGAGAGAAAGGCTGCGGCCACTTGACGCGGGCCTCGACAAGCGGGAAGGAGAAGGGCCAGGGCGGGGCGGATGGGTGATGGGTCCGGGGCGTACCTCTTGGGCGAGCCACGCTGGTAGCGCTGCGGCCACTTGGCGCGGGCCTCGTCGGCAGGGATGGGCGCTGGCCGAGGAACTCGGGCTCCTTGTCGCCGGCGGCCACGTTCCTGGCCTTCTTGGTCGCCTGCGCTATGCGCCTCTTGGCCGCCGCCACCGCCGCCGCGTGCCCCAACTCCTTCTGCTGCTCCCCGAAGGTAGCCATCTCGTCCTCCTCCTCGCGCCGGGCTACTCCACGCACACCTCGTCCTTCTCCACCGGCTTCTCCTCCGCCTTTGCCTTCTTCTCCGGTGGTCTTCTGTTGCTTCTTGCCCGCCTGGGCGTCGATCTCGGCGACGGCGGCGAGACGGGGAGGATGGTTGAGGCGGGATGGGGAGGATGGTTGGCGGCGACGGCGGCGCAGGCGGGGAGAAGGCCGGACCACGGTGGCTCCTCCGCATCCTCTGTGGGAGAAGCAGAGACGTGTTGGAGGGGGGGAGGGGGGGAACGCGGGTGCAGGAGCCGCCGCAGCCGCCGTCGTCGCCGTCGCTGGATTGGGGATCGGCGGTGAGTGGGAGTGAGGGAGGGAGGCGGCTGCGGGAGGAGGGGATGAGGAACGAGCGAGGGAGGAGGCGGCTAGGTCTTAACCAGGGGAGTTTCCTTCCTTTTTATAGCCTTATGGGAAATGACTAAAATGCCCTTGGTGGGCTCTGAGAATAACACACGGTGGCAGCCCGATTTAGACACTGTTTCGATCTACAGTTCCTCTTTTTGATCCGACGGTTGTTGTTATCGAGGAGGCAGATCGCACGGCCGAGAACGCATCAAAAACCAGATCCGACGGCCGGGAATCGCTAAACTCCAAGAAGGCTGGGTTCCTCCCACTATGTATCTTAGGTGATGCTGCAAGGGAGGGTGTCGATGCGGGGGAGTAGGGGGTGGAAGCTTTTCTTCAATCACGTCAACTGCTCACGGCGGCACTAGGCGAGCGAGGTGGCATCGACGACGAGGCAACCTCGAAGGCCGGATGCATGCGTTCATTGTAGAGGGGGATTTTTTGTTTCGTTGACCAAGAGAGAGGTAGGTGGTGTTTTTTCAAAGGGGATCACACATTGGAAACTGATTTAATCGGGCGGCTGGGATGCGACCCGCCGAACTATTGGGCCGGCGCGCCGGCGCCTAGCAGTCACCTTTCACTAACATATGTATATTTTATTGCAGCAAGTGTGTGCACAAAAAAGAATTGGTCAATTTATATTAAAAAAATGATTAATCAACTTATATTTTTCTTTTCGCCCAAGTTCATCTTTTATTTCACTTGTACTTTCCCGTAAACATATTTAAAATTATATATGTTTGGTCAGTATATTTAGCATGTAATTTTTAGGTAAAGTGTATATGTTGAAAAATCAAATGTGTGCAAACATCCCTAGAGCTAACACTAGGAACCTAGGGATACTTTAGAGTGTTAGTGGGAGTGGAAGACCATCGTTAGCTTCGGATGGACTCTCCCTAGGGTTGTATTTCTTCACCCCTAGGTATACGCCTTTCCTAAGGGTTTAAGCTATAACCTGTTGGGGAACGTAACAGAAATTCAAAATTTTCAACGCATCACCAAGATCAATCTATGGAGATTCTAGCAACAAGAGAGGGAGAGGATGAGCATCTTCATACCTTTGAAGATTGCTAAGCAGAAGCGTTAAAAGAACGCGGATGATGGAGTCGTACTCGCGGCGATTCAAATCGTGGAAGATCCGATCCAGCGCCGAACGGACAGTGCCTCCATGTTCAACACACGTACAGCCCGGGGACATCTCCTCCTTCTTGATCTAGCAAGGGGAGAGGATAAGTTGAGGGAGAACTTCGACAACACGACGGCGTGGTGGTGGTGGAGCTCGTGGTTCTCCAACAGGGCTTCGCCAAGCACTACAGAGGAGGAGGAGGTGTTGGAGGAGGGAGAGGGCTGCGCCAAGGGAAGGGTGCGTCTAACCTCTCTCTCCCTCACTATATATAGGGGGAAGTGGGGTGGAGGAGGCGCCCTAGGGTTCCCTAGGGGATGGGTGGTGGCCACAGGGGAAACCCTAGATGGGTTTGGGCGCCCCCACCCCTAGGAAACTTGCCCCCCAAGCTGGGAGGGGCGGCTTCCCTAGGGGAGGCGCACCCACCTCTCCAGGTTACGTGAGAGGGGTCGGGAGGGGCGCACAGCCCCTTAGTGGGCTGGTGTTCCCCCTCCCCTTGGCCCATAAGGCCCCCCAACGCTTGTCTGGGCCTCCGAAACACCTTTCGGTCACGCTGGTCGTCACCCGGTACTCCCAGAACAATTCCAGACTCCAATACCCTTCATCCAATATATCGATCTTCACCTCCGGACCATTCCGGAGTTCCTTGTCATGTCCGGGATCTCATCCGGGACTCCGAACAACCTTCGGTAACCACATACTATTTCTCATAACAACTCTAGCGACACCGAATCTTAAGTGTGTAGACTCTACGGGTTCGGGAACCATGCAGACATGACCGAGACAGTTCTCCGGCCAATAACCAACAACAGGACCTGGATACCCATGTGGACTCCCACATGTTCCACAATGATCTCATCGGATGAACCGCGATGTCGGGGATTCAATCAATCCCGTATACAATTCCCTTTGTCAATCAGTATGTTACTTGCCCGACATTCGATCGTCGGTATCCCAATACCTCGTTCAATCTCGTTACCGGCAAGTCACTTTACTCGTTCCGTAATGCATGATCTCGTGACTAACTACTTAGTCACATTGAGCTCATTATGATGATGCATTACCTAGTGGGCCTAGAGCCTCTCCGTCATACGGAGTGACAAATCCCAGTCTCGATTCGTGCCAACCCAACAGACACTTTTGGAGATACGTGTAGTGCACCTTTATAGCCACCCAGTTACGTTATGACGTTTGGTACACCCAAAGCATTCCTACGGTATCCGGGAGTTGCACAATCTCATGGTCTAAGGAAATGATACTTGACATTAGAAAAGCTCTTAGCAAACGAACTACACGATTTTGTGCTATGCTTAGGATTGGGTCTTGTCCATCACATCATTCTCCCAATGATGTGATCCTGTTAGCAATGACATCCAATGTCCATGGTCAGGAAACCATAACCATCTATTGATCAACGAGCTAGTCAATCTAGAGGCCCACTAGGGACATGTTGTGGTCTATGTATTCACACATGTATTACGGTTTCCAATTAATACAATTATAGCATGAACAATAGACAATTATCATGAACAAGGAAATATAATAATAACTATTTTATTATTGCCTCTAGGGCATATTTCCAATAGTCTCCCACTTGCACTAGAGTCAATAATCTAGTTCACATCACTATGTGATTGCAATGAATCCAACACCCATTGGGTTTGATCATATCTCGCTTGTGAGAGAGGTTATTAGTCAACGGTGTCTGAATCTTTCAGATCTGTGTGTTCTTTACAAATCTCTATGTCATCTCCTAGATGCAGCTACCACACGCTATTTGGAACTATTCCAAATAACTGCTCTACTATACGAATCCGGTCTACTACTCAAAGTCATCCAGATTAGTGTCAAAGTTTGCATCGGTGTAACCCTTTACGACGAACTCTTTTACCACCTACATTATCGAGAAAATTCCTTAGTCCACTAGTTACTAAGGATAACCTTGACCGTTGTCCTGTGATCCATTCCTGGATCGCACTTGTACCCCTTGACTGACTCATGGCAAGGCACACTTCAGGTGCGGTACACAGCATAACATATTGTAGAACCTACGTCTAAAGCATAGGGGACGACCTTCGTCCTTTCTCTCTATTCTGTCGTGGTCAGGTCTTGAGTCTTACTCAATATTCACACCTTATAACAAAGCCAAGAACTCCTTCTTTGTCGATTTATTTTGAACTCCTTCAAAATCTTGTCATGGCATGTGTTCGTTTGAAAGTACTATTAAGTGACCTTGATCTATCCTTATAGATCTTGATTCTCAATGTTCAAGTAGCTTAATCCAGGTTTTCCATTCAAAAACACTTTTTAAATAACCCTATATGCTTTCCAGAAACTCTACATCATTTCTGATCAACAATACGTCAACAACAAATACTCATCAGAAATTCTATAGTGCTCCCACTCACTTCTTTGGAAATACAAGTTTCTCATAAACTTTGTATAAACCCAAAATCTTTGATCATCTCATCAAAGCGTATATTCCAACTCCGAGATGCTTACTCTTGTCCTTAGAAGGATTGTTGGAGCTTTGCATACTTGTTAGCATCTTATAGGATTGACAAAAAAAAATTCTGGTTGTATCATATACAACCTTTCCTCAAGAAAATTGTCGAGGAAACAATGTTTTCACATCCTATCTATAAGATTTCATAAATAATGTAGTAACTGCTAATATAATTCCAACAGACTCTTAGCATCGCTATGAATGAGAAAGTCTCATCGCAGTCAACTCCTTGAACTTGTTGGAAAACATCTTAATGACAAGTCGAGCTTTCTTAATGGTGATACTTACCATCATTGTCCATCTTCCTTTTAAAATCCACCTATACTCAATAGCCTTACGACCATCAAGCAGTTCTTCCAAAGTCTATACTTTGTTTTCATACCTGGATCCTCTCTCGGATTTTATGGCCTCGAGCCATTCGTCGGAATCCGGGCTCACCATCGCTTCTCCATAGCTCGTAGGTTCATTGTTGTCTAGCAACATGACCTCCAAGACAGGATTACCGTACCACTCCAAAGCAGTACGCGTCATTGTCGACCTACGAGGTTTGGTAGTGACTTGATCCGAAGTTTCATGATCACTATCACCAGCTTCCACTTCAACTGGTTTAGGCGCCACATGAACAACTTCTTGTGCCCTGCTACACACTGGTTGAAGTGATGGTTCAATAACCTCATCAAGTCTCCACCATCCTCCCACTCAATTCTTTCAAGAGAAATTTTCCTCGAGAAAGGACCCATTTTTAGAAACAATCACTTTTGCTTCCGGATTTGAAATAGGAGGTATACCCAACTGTTTTGGGTGTCCTATGAAGATGCATTTATCCGCTTTGGGTTTGAGCTTATCAGGTTAAGACTTTTCACATAAGCGTCGCAGCCCGAAACTTTTAAGAAACGACAACTTAGGTTTCTCTAAACCATAGTTCATACGGTGTCGTCTTAACGGAATTGCGTGGTACCCTATTAAAGTGAATGCGGTTGTTTCTAATGCCTAACCCATAAACGATAGTGGTAATTCGATAAGAGACATCATGGTATGCACCATATCCAATAGGGTGCAGTTATGATGTTCGGACACACCATCACACTATGGTGTTCTAGGCGGTGTTAGTTGTGAAACAATTTCCACAATGTCTTAATTGTGTGCCAAACTCGTAACTCGGATATTCATCTCTATGATCATATCATAGACATTCTATCCTCTTGTCACAACGATCTTCAACTTCACTTTGAAATTACTTGAACCTTTCAATAATTCAAACTTGTGTTTCATCAAGTAAATATACTTAGCATCTACTCAAATCATCTGTGAAGTAAGAACATAACGATATCCACTGCGTGCCTCAACACTCATTGGACTGCACACATCAAAATGTATTACTTCCAACAAGTTGCTTTCTTGTTCCATCTCAGTGAAAACGAGGCCTTTCAGTCATCTTGCCCATGTGGTATGATTTGCATGTCTCAAGTGATTCAAAATCAAGTGAGTCCAAACGATCCATCTGTATGGAGTTTCTTCATGCATATGTACCAATAGACATGGTTCACATGTCTCAATCTTTTCAAAAAAATGAGTGAGTCCAAAGATCCATCAACATGGAGCTTCTTCATGCGTTTTATACCAATATGACTAAAATGGCAGTGCCACAAGTATGTGGTACTATCATTACTATCTTATATCTTTTGGCATGAACATGTGTATCACTACGATCGAGATTCAATAAACCATTCATTTTAGGTGCACGGCCATTGAAGGTATTATTCAAATAAACAGAGTAACCATTATTCTCCTTAAATGAATAATTGTATCGTGATAAACATAATCCAATCATGTCTATGCTCAATGCAAACACCAAATAACAATTATTTAGGTTTAACACCAATTTCGATGGTAGAGGGAGCATCCGATGCTTGATCACATCAACCTTGGAAACACTTCCAACACATATCGTCATCTCACCTTTAGCTAGTCTCCGTTTATTCCACAGCTTTTATATCGAGTTACTAACTCTTAGCAACCGAACCGGTATCTAATACCCTAGTGCTACTAGGAGTACTAGTAAAGTACACATTAATATAATGTATATCCAATATACTCCTGTCGACCTTGCCAGCCTTCTCATTTACCAAGTATCTAGGGTAGTTCTGCTTCAGTGACCGTTCCCCTCATTACAGAAGCACTTAGTCTCGGGTTTGGGTTCAACCTTGGGTTTCTTCACTAGAGCAGCAACTGATTTGCCATTTCATGAAGTATCCCTTCTTGCCCTTGCCCTTCTTGAAACTAATGGTTTTACTAACCATCAACAATTGATGCTCCTACTTGACTTCTACTTTCGCGGTGTCAAACATCACAAATAGCTCAAGGATCATCATATTTATCCCTGATATGTTATAGTTCATCACAAAGCTCTAGCAGCTTGGTGGCAGTGACTTTGGAGAACTATCACTATGTCATATGGAAGATTAACTCCCACTCAATTCAAGCGATTGCAGTACTCAGACAATCTGAGCACATGCTCAACGATTGAGATTTTCTCCCTTAGTTTGCAGGCTAAGAAACTTATCAGAGGTCTCATACCTCTTGACGTGGGCATGAGCCTGAAATCCCAATTTCAGCTCTTGTAACATCTCATATGTTCTGCGACATATCAAAAATGTCTTCGGTGCCTCAATTCTAAACCGTTTAACATTATGCACTGAACTATCATGTAGTCATCAAAACGTGTATGTCAGATGTTCACAACATCCACAAACGACGCTCGAGGTTCAGCACACCGAGCGGTGCATTAAGGACATAAGCCTTCTGTGCAGCAATGAGGACAATCCTCAGTTTACGGACCCAGTCTGCATAATTGCTACTATCAACTTTCAACTAAAATTTTCTCTAGGATCATATCTAAAAAATAGTAGAACCAAAGCATGAGCTGCGACATAATTTGCAAAGACCTTTTGACTATGTTTATGATAATTAAGTTCATCTGGTTATATGAACTCCCACTTATATAGACATCCCTCTAGTCATCTAAGTGATACATGATCCGTGTCAACTAGGCCGTGTCCGATCATCACGTGAGACGGACTAGCCATCATCGATGGACATCTTCATGTTGATCATATCTACTATACGACTCATGTTTGACCTTTCGGTCTCTTGTGTTCCGAGGCCATGTCTGTACATGCTAGGCTCATCAAGTCAACCTAAGTGTTTTGCGTGTGTAAATCTGGCTTACACCCGTTGTATGTGAACGTTAGGATCTATCACACCCGATCATCATGTGGTGCTTTGAAACAACGAACTTTCACAACATTGCACAGTTAGGGGGAACACTTTCTTGAAAGTTTAATGAGGGATCATCTTATTTATGCTACCGTCGTTCTAAGAAAATAAGATGTAGACATGACAAACATCACATGCAAATCATAGAGTGACATGATATGGCCAATATCATCTCGCGCCTTTGATCTTCATCTTTGAGGCGCGGCATGATCACCTTAGTTACCAGCATGACACCATGATCTCCATCATCATGTCTTCATAAAGTTGTCTCGCCAACTATTACTTCTACTACTATGGCTAACGGTTAGCAATAAAGTAAAGTAATTACATGGCGTTTTCAATGACACGCAGGTCATAAAATAAATTAAGACAACTCCTATGGCTCCTGCCGATTGTCATACTCATCGACATGCAAGTCGTGATTCCTATTACAAGAACATGATCAATCTCATACATCACATATATATAATTCATCACATCCTTTTGGCCATATCACATCACATAGCATACCCTGCAAAAACAAGTTAGACGTCCTCTAATTGTTGTTGCATGTTTTATGTGGCTGCTATGGGTTTCTAGCAAGAACGTTTCTTACCTACGCAAAAGCCACAACGTGATATGCCAATTGCTATTTACCCTTCATAAGGACCTTTTTCATCAAATCCAATCCGACTAAAGTGGGAGAGACTGGCACCCGCTAGCCACCTTTATGCAACAAGTGCATGTCAGTCGGTGGAACCTGTCTCACGTAAGCGTACGTGTAAGGTCGGTTCGGGCCGCTTCATCCCACAATACTGCCGAAACAAGAAAAGACTAGTAACGGCAAGTAAATTGACAAAATCGACACTCACAACAACTTGTGTTCTACTCGTGCATAGAAACTACACATAGACCTAGCTCATGATGCCACTGTTGGGGAACGTAGCAGAAATTCAAAATTTTCTACACATCACCAAGATCAATCTATGGAGATTCTAGCAACAAGAGAGGGAGAGGATGAGCATCTTCATACCTTTGAAGATCGCTAAGCAGAAGCGTTACAAGAACGCGGATGATGGAGTCGTATTCGCGGCGACTCAAATCGCGGAAGATCCGATCTAGCGCCGAACGGACGGCGCCTCCGCGTTCAACACACGTACAACCCGGGGACGTCTCCTCCTTCTTGATCCAGCCAGGGGAGAGGAGAAGTTGAGGGAGAACTCCGATAACATGACAGCGTGGTGGTGGAGCTCTTGGTTCTCCAGCAGGGCTTCGCCAAGCACTACGGAGGAGGAGGAGGAGGTGTTGGAGGAGGGAGAAGGCTGCGCCAAGGGAAGGGTGCGGCTAACCTCTCTCTCCCTCACTATATATAGGGGAAGGGGGGTGGAGGAGGCGCCCTAGTGTTCCCTAGGGGATGGGTGGCGGCCACAGGGGAAACCCTAGATGGGTTTGGGCGCCCCCACCCTAGGAAACTTGCCCCCAAGCCATGAGGAGCGGCTGCCCTAGGGGAGGCGCCCCCACCTCTCCAGGTTACATGAGAGGGGTTGGGAGGGGCGCACAGCCCCTTAGTGGGCTGGTGTGCCCCCTCCCCTTGGCCCATAAGGCCCCCCAACGCTTGTCGGGGCCTCCGAAACACCTTTCGGCCATGCTGGTCGTCACCCGGTACTCCCAGAACAATTCCGGACTCCAATACCCTTCATCCAATATATCGATCTTCACCTCCGGACCATTCCGGAGTTCCTCGTCACGCCCGAGATCTCATCCGGGACTCCGAACAACCTTCGGTAACCACATACTATTTCTCATAACAACTCTGGCGTCACTGAACCTTAAGTGTGTAGACCCTACGAGTTCGGGAACCATGCAGACATGACCGAGACAGTTCTCCGGCCAATAACCAACAACATGATCTAGATACCCATGTGGACTCCCACATGTTCCACGATGATCTCATCGGATGAACCACGATGTCGGGGATTCAATCAATCCCATATACAATTCCCTTTGTCAATCGGTATGTTACTTGCCCGAGATTCGATCGTCGGTATCCCAATACCTCATTCAATCTTGTTACCGGCAAGTCACTTTACTCGTTCCGTAATGCATGATCTCGTGACTAACTACTTAGTCACATTGAGCTCATTATGATGATGCATTACCGAGTGGGCCCAGAGATACCTCTCCGTCATACGGAGTGAGAAATCCCAGTTTCGATTCGTGCAAACCCAACAGACACTTTCGGAGATACCTGTAGTGCACCTTTATAGCCACCCAGTTACGTTGTGACGTTTTGTACACCCAAAGCATTCCTACGGTATCCGGGAGTTGCACAATCTCATGTTCTAAGGAAATGATACTTGACATTAGAAAAGCACTTAGCAAACGAACTACACGATCTTGTGATATGCTTAGGATTGGGTCTTGTCCATCACATCATTCTCCCAATGATGTGACCCCGTTAGCAATGACATCCAATGTCCATGGTCAGGAAACCATAACCATCTATTGATCAATGAGCTAGTCAATCTAGAGGCTCACTAGGGACATGTTGTGGTCTATGTATTCACACATGTATTACGGTTTCCAATTAATACAATTATAGCATGAACAATAGACAATTATCATGAACAAGGAAATATAATAATAACTATTTTATTATTGCCTCTAGGGCATATTTCCAACATAACCCCTAGGGAACGTTGCCAACATGGCTTTGGTATGGTCCCACGTAGTGAATCTCCCTTGGGTCTACTAGCGAACCCTAAGGAAACAATGCGCTCCCTTGGGCTGTCAAGTAAGACCCTAGGTAAACTTTATGTCCCTAGGGTGTCCATTTTTAGCTCTAGGGAACCATTTCAGCCCTAGGGCTATTTGCATATTCTAGTAGCGAGCCTAAAATAGGGCTCTAACCTAGCCCGACTTTCAATAAACAAAGCCATCGGCTGGCCAGGATCACATCGAAAGGTTATACAAAGAAGAAAATAAAAGATGGGAAAGACAGAGAGTAGTGGAAAAGTTTACAACCTAATTTTGAAACATGCAAACATAATATGGAAATGAGCCTACCTAAATCACCATGGCCAAACTCTTAAAACCATAAGCCACACCAACACTAGAGTGAAAATCAAAAAGACACTAGCATCAGTAGCCAACAACTCCTTGCCTATTCTTTCAGAACATGCCAAGACCGACAAGCCATTCGATTCTACCTCCGGAGAGGATCACGTTTGATACATCTCCATCGTATCTATAATTTCTTATCGTTCCATGCTGTTTTATTATCATTCTTGGATGTTTTACAAATCATTTTATATCATTTTTTTGGTACTAACCTATTAACATAGTGCCAAATGCCAGTTGATGTTTTTCTGCATGTTTTTTACATCGCAGGAAATCAATACCAAATGTAGTCCAAATGCCATGCCAATTTACGATGTTTTTTATGGACCAAAAGGAAGAAGTTGGCCCCTGGTTGAACCTGGGGGAGTCCCGAGGAGGGGACAACCCACCAGGGCGCGCCAGAAGGCCCAAGCGCGCTCTGGTGGGTTGTGCCCACCTCGGGTGCCCCCTGGATTGACTCTTTGCTCTATAAATACCCCAATATTCCAAAAACCCTAGGGGAGTGGACGAAATATTCATCCAGCCGCCACAGAGTCCAGAACCACCAGATCCAATCTAGACACCATTACGGAGGGGTTCACCACTTCCATTGGTCCTTCTCCGATGATGCGTGAGTAGTTCTTTGTAGACCTACGGGTCCGTAGTTAGTAGCTAGATGGCTTCCTTTCTCTCTCTTGATTATCAATACAATGGTCTCTTGGAGATCCATATGATGTAAGTCTTTTGGCGGTGTGTTTGTTGGGATCCGATGAACTTTGAGTTTATGATCAGATCTATTTTTTTTATCCATGAAAGTTATTTGAGTTTCTTTGATCTCTTATATGCATGATTGCTTATAGCCTCATATTTCTTCTCCGATATTTGGGTTTTGTTTGGCCAACTTGATCTATTTATCTTGCAATGGGAAGAGGTGCCCGGTAGTGGGTTCGATCTTATGGTGCTTGATCCCAGTGACAGAAGGGGAACCGGCATGTATGTATCCTTGCTACTAAGGATACAAAGATGGGGTCCATATCTGCCACAACAGATAAATGGATCTCGTCTACAACATGTCATTGTTCTTATTGCATTACTCTGTTTTCTCATGAACTTAATACACTAGATGCATGCTGGATAGCGGTCGATGTCGGTGTCAAAACCGGTGGATCTCGGGTAGGGGGTCCCGATCTGTGCGTCTTAGGCTGATGGTAACAGGAAGCAAGGGACACAATGTTTACCCAGGTTCGGGCACTCTCGATGGAGGTAAAACACTACTTCCTGCTTGATTAATATTGAAGATATGTGGAATACAAGAGTAGATCTACCACGAGATCGTAGAGGCTAAACCCTAAGAGCTAGCCTATGATGGTATGATTGTAATTGTGATCGGCCTTCTAAGGACCATGCTCTCCGGTTTATATAGACACTGGAGAGCTAGGGTTTACATGGAATCGGTTACAAGGAAGGAAACATAATATCCAGATCGCCAAGCTTGCCTTCCACGCAAAGGAGAGTCCCCTCCGGACACGAGCCGAAGTCTTGAGGTCTTGTGTCTTGACGCTTCTATAGTCCGAACGATGAATATAGACCGGCTGTCCGGATACCCCTTTATCTAGGACTCCCTCAGTAGCCCCTGAACCAGGCTTCAATGACGATGAGTCCGGCGCGTAGTCTTGTCTTCGGCATTACAAGGCGGGTTCCTCCTACGAATACTCCAAGGTTATCATCGAACACGTAGGTCGTGTCCGGATCTGCAAAATGATCTTCACATACCACCATAGAGAGAATGATGCTTCAGTTGACAACTTTTAAACGACGTGACATGCCATTAGATTCAGGTCATTATTCGAACCATTTTTTCACAACCAGACACAGCGTATACCGCGAGGTGGTTTCCTCAGCACGTCTTGTCGAAGAGAAGATCGTGTCCCCTCATCACGGGATTCTCATCAATACGGGTATGGTAATCCAACCGTACCGCTAATCGCGGAGAGTGGGAGACTAGCGGGTTCTACTTAGGTAAGTGGGGAGGCGCAAATCTTTACCTTCTCTTATAAAGAGATAGGGCATCTTCCTCTTTTACCCACGCCTTCTCCTTCCGCTAACTCATTCCCCTCTGCTCGAGCCCCAACGCCCAAGCGCTCTTCTTCTCCATCGAAGAGAGGTTTTTCCAAGATGTCCGGATCCGGAGCAGGAGGCAAATGGATGGCCTCTACCATCTGGGAGAAGGATATCTAGAGGCTCCGAGAAGCCCCTTCTCCGGAGCCCCACGAGAGGGTCGTGTTCCTCCCCCATTTTATCTGCGGGCTCGGGTTTCCCCTTCACCCATTTGTTCGAGGGGTCATGCATTATTACGGGATTGACTTTCATGATCTTTCCCCCAACTCTTTTCTCAATATCTCGACGTTCATCGTCGTGTGCGAGGCCTTCCTCCGGATTCTGCCTCACTTCGGCCTATGGCTGAAGATTTTCAATGTGAAGCCCAAAGTGGTGAGTGGTGCACACACCGAGTGCGGCGGCGCCATGGTGAGCAAGATGCCCAAGGTTGTTTGGCCGAAGGGCACTTTTAATGACTCCATGACGGAGTGGCAGCAGTAGTGGTTTTATATCACCGAACCATGCGGCGAAAAATGGGTGGAAGCTCTTGAATTCAGATCGGGAGCTCCACTGCGGCTTACGTCCTAGCCCAAGAAGGGCCCGAACTGGTGCTCGTCTGATGAGCTGTCGCTGCTCCTGATGCGTGTTCGGAATATGGTCGACAAGGACGTCAAGCTTGTTGACATGGTCCATGTGATGCTAGTTCGCCTGGTTCTCCCTCGCCAGCGTCGAGCCTGTATTTTATGGGAATTCGACCCAACCGATCACCAAACCCTCCAGGAGCACTATGATTCCTCCCACGAGGATATCTGGAAGGTGCTCTTTAAGTCCAGCAAATCATGGCCGGACTCTTCTGAGGACCGGGGGTATCAATTATCCCATTCTACAAGCCCGGTAAGTTATAGCCATGCCCTGTCCCTCCAGGCTTCAGCCGGCATATCATGAGGGGGACGTTTTAATCGTGCTTCATTGTGGCTTTAGGGATGGATAAAGAGGGTGGAGCGGATACAATGTCCGGCCCCACTGCCGGAGGAACCGACCGGACCTCTTCTGACGAAGATGCTGGTCCCTGCACCTTACAAGGCGCCCAAGAAGGAGGCCTCCAAGCAGATCGAGAAGACCCGGAGTGGCCTCCATTGCCGCGAGGCTCCGGACACCCGGTCCGAAGGCTCCAGCGACGCTCCTTCTTTCGAGGACGAAGAGGAGGAGGCAGAGGAGGACGAGCGTCGCTCTGCCGGTGGGAAGAAGCGTGCAGCTTCCCCATCCCTCGAGGCCGAGTCACCCAAGAGAGGGCGAGGTTCCCCTCTAGAGGCATCCACCCCGGCTGCCGATAACAGCCCGGAGTGGGATCCCGAGGCCCAGCCCCTGGGAAAATCATAAGTAACCGAAATCCGAATACGCCTATGTATCCGGGGTTGTCCGGGTATAGTAGTTTTAACTGTCGCCACATCTCATACAGCTCGACAAGGTCTCCTGCCGGACAATCCTCATCGGAGGATTCGTTGAGCTCGAATGCTGTGGCGAGCGAGACGCCTCCGGGGATTCCTTTTCCGAAGTCCGGGCGCGACACCGAGATGTCGTCTCAAAGAGACTCGGGGCCGGATAAAGTTCTGGAGGCCCCTAAGGCTCCAGGATCGGGCAAGCGGCCATCCTCCATGGAGGGAGGTTTGCCCACTCCGCCGGCCACATCAGCATACGCCGAGCTGTCGGGCGGTCTGTTGACAGTGTTAAAGAACGCATCCGTCGTTGATGGACATCGGACCCTTATGGGTGCGGTGGTTGGAAAGGTTCAGGCTGCCGAAAGCGGGCTGAATGAGTCCTGTCTTGGCCTTATAAAGGCCTTTGAGGTATGGTTTCTAAGGAACCTTTAAAGAATTAGTATGATATGAGGAGTAGCCCCTGATACACTGTCCCGAAAAAGAGAGCCGGGTAGGGGATCAAATCCTCAGTTGTAATGGTAACTTTTAATGATGTATACCCATGTTTTTGAAAACAGGCGTCTGCGGAGAGGATGGTTGCTCATGATGCGGAAGTGTCCGAACTGAAAGAGAGCCTGAGACGGGCCGAAGAAGAACTTGGCCCTGTGAAGAAGCAATTTGGAGGAGAGGCAAGGTATGTTTGAACATTGTCTTGCGTTGGGCACAAATCAATAAGTGTGCCTATTGAAAAGTATTTATGTTATACGCCCTAGGAGCGAGTGCCGAATATGAGGCGCTGAAGAAGGCGGCGGGTGATGCCCAAGAGAAGGCTGCCGCCGAACAGGCTCTGCGTGAAAAACACGAGGCCAGGGTCGTCATAGCTGAGCGGGAGCTTCAGGATGCTGTACGAAAAGCGAGAGCTTGGAGCAGAGTCTAGTAGGGAAAGAATCCAAACTCGCCCAAGCTCTCCAAGCCGCGGAAGATGCTCGGGAAGAAGCCCGAGGTGCTGTACGGGACATTCAGGAGGCCCGGAAAGTTGCGGCTGGTAAGGCCTGTTGTATCTATGGCCGTTATGATATTATAATGTGGAGAACCCTAAGCGGCAAGCTGAATTCTTGATTTTACAGGAGCGTTTGCGGATCTGCCTCGTAGCATATCAGATGCTGCGCAATTTTACCGGTCCGAGGAGAGTGAGTCTGCGGGGAGGAACTTCTGGTCTCAGTATCTAGCACCAAACTATCCGGTGCCTTTTATCGATCAGCTGAAGCAGCTGGTCGAACTGCACCAAGCGGCCGAACTAGCCATGAAGGACTTGATCATCCGGCTGTGGCCTGCAGAGCCAATTCCCAGCAGTTTCTTCGGACTCGTCAAGCGGATTGTGGGCGCCTGTCCTCGGCTTGATATTATCAAGTGATCAATCTGTACAGAAGGTGCGTGAATGGCGCTTGCCCATGCAAAAGTGCATTGGGGGGAAGCTTGACGCGGAAAAGCTGATAACTGAGGGGCCACCAGAGGGTAAGGAGCATCGCAAGCCCAAACTATATTATGAAGGTGTAATGAAGGGTGCCCACCTGGCAGCGGATAAGTGCACCAAAGACATTATATTTCCCGGAGGGCATTTTTTCCAACGTTTGTAATATGGGATAATGGCACTTTTATTATATGTTGCCTGTTTGGTTTGAACATATGTTCTTCCTTTGCGGCTGTTTATTGTATGTAAATTCTGAGAGTTGGCCAGTCGTCGGCTTCAACCCCCACGTGAGAAGTACGGGGGTGTTCGGGGTATTTCTGAACACTCTTTATCCCATGGTTGGGTCCTTATAAGGAGGTGTTTCCTACCATGAACTAGGCAATCAGACTATAGGGCTTTACTACTCTCACTTAGCCATAGGAATTCGAGTATGGTCGGCGCAGCCCCTAGTGTCCAGAAGGCCGGACTAGGGCTCTATTGGCACCTATCGGTAGACCGATCCGTCGCAATCTGCATTTTATAGTGGCGTTATGCGGAATAAATCTTTAAGGATTTTGCAAACTCTCGAACAGCTGACCAGCTCTCGCTGCATCATGACAGTTGGTTTTTGGCTTTCTCTACTGAGGTGCTCGTCCGGCAGATCCGAGACACAATCGCAGTAGTTCTCCCAGCGCTATCTTAGCTGACGGAACGGAACGTAAGGTACCAAAACATGGGAGCGGGGCAAACCCAACCAATGACCCAAGACATGATTCAGAGCTGATGCATATAGTGCTATAAGTTCGGGGTGCCGAGCGATCGAGAAGGTGGTCGGACTTTACTGCCGTACTGTGGAGCCACTGGCATAACCTGGCGTAACACAAACCGTGGCTGCCACTTTTATGGCAAAGAGGCTTCGATGATAAACGACGATCGGTGCATGTTTAGTTAAGTCTACGCATTGCAATAATATGATATGTCTATGCATATGAATGCGATTTATGATTATGAAAAAGAGATGGTTTTCTGGCGGAACCTGTGGTGGCCGGACTGGAGGGGGCTGTGAATGGATCGAAAGTGAATCCGAACTGTCATCTACCTGCATGGTCCTGTCCTTGTGTGTCTGAGCCGACTTCACGCCGCCAAACCTGTTCTGCATAAAAGTTAGTTTGTGAAGGTAAGTGCGCGGAGGGCGCCAAACGTCATCATGTGGTTGGTCCAAAGGTTCCTGATCGTACCCTGGTGACCCCAGCCACTATTCGAGCAGTAGCCCAGACTCCTCGGTTGGTGTCCGGATAGTTGGCTGCCATATCAAAATATTGACAGGCATGCGCGACTTGCTACTCTGGCAGCTGTATGATCTCCGCTTCTAAGGGCGGGGTTTGGCTCTGCATGCAGGCGTGAGTGTATTACCGGTGCTGGCCTGATGATTTACCATGTGTAATCTAGCCAACGTGGTTCATCCTGTTAGCATACGGTGTGATACCATATAGGGGGAATGCGCCGATGGCGTGGCCTTATTTGGTTATCTGAAAACAACCGTTAGGGCGGCGAGCCAATGATCCTGGCCTTTGTGCCTGACACCTTGTAGAAGGTACTATTTGTACGCCCGCTTGGGCTTTATTGTTTGAGGAGCCCCTGGACTATTAGGTCTGGGGGTATGCAATTGAATTGCTGTGGTTTGTATGGTAGGGGGCGATCGGCCGTACTGTTGTGCTGGGGGGGGGCTTTTGACTAAGCGCCTCCCCTCAATGTTTCCGGCACACGCCCGGTTGCTTTACTTTTGAGATCCGGCATTCTCTATTAGTATGTTTTGCCGTTCTTTTGGGAGTACTGTGAATTTCGCACGGCTGATCGAGTTCGTGGCTTGGGCCGAATAGGCTTGAGCTGTTCTTTGTCCGTTGACCGGACTGGGATTTGCTGAACTTTATACCAGCTTCCCTGATTTGCCGTTTATGACCGTTGCGCCGGGGCTTGAGGCTGCTTCTTCGTGTACCTTCTTGTTGGTTTGGACCGTAGTGGTGTGCGGACGTCGGGTTGTGTGCCTTTGATTTTCATGCTTAGGTTGAGGTAGCCAGTTTGTGCCGCATGTGCCCTTTGTTAGGGCGGTCGAGTCCGTACTTCTCGGTGGCCAGGATCTTGGTCCACCGTTCTATTAGCAAATCCTATTTGGCCTTAAGCTGCTCTTGCTTCCTTTGCAGACTCTTTGCAGTGGCTATGAGTCATCGCCTAAAGCGAACTTGTTCCACTGGGTCTTCAGGCACGCCGAATTCGTCATTGTCGAGGCTTACCTCGTCTTCGGAGGGGGGGTGTATAGTTGTCCCTCTCCAAGTATCCCACCGTGGCCTCTACGGCCTGCTTGATGGTCGGCTGATCAGGACTGTATCCCTCTTCGGTATTATCCAGATCATCTCCGGGACCGGTATTGATGTGGCGGGGTTTGGAGTGGCGTCGAGACGCCCATATTTTGCTTTTCCTCCCGAGGGGTTGTCCTCCACTGCCTCGTCGCCGTTGGTTTCTTTCGGAGTGTCCACCATGTATATATCGTTTGAAGAGGTGGTTGTCCACCGCCCTATGAGCGGTGGCTCCTGTATGTCTCCTGCATCGTCCTCCATACCGTCGATGTCTTCGAAGTCGAAGTCGAGCACGTCGGTTAAATCATCGATCGTGGCGACAAAGTGGGTGGTGGGTGGGCAGCAAATTCCTTCGCCGCCTGCTTCCCACTCAAGCCGGACATAGTTCGGCTCAGAGCCTCCTGAAAGAGAGAGAGATTTTAATGAGTTCAGCATGTCGCCAAAGGCGAGTGCTGAAAGATGTCCACAGCGATAAACTCCATCACCGGAGCCCAACCTGGCTCGGCTGGCTCGAGAGTGTGCGGGCCAGGGCCAACGGCCGAATAAGAGTCCGGGGGCCCAGGGTTACAGGCCTCCACAGAGGTGAGACCTGAGTTTGGCTCCACCGCCGATGAGTGTGCGGCCTGCGGGGAAGGGTCCAGCCCTCCATCCATAGGCCGTGCAACCTGCCCTGGATGTAGATCCGAGTCAGCTTTGGGGATGATGCTCCGAGCATCATCCGACAGCAGGTCTAGGCCGTGCTCGTCGTGACTGTCCGGTGTTCCTGGCGCAGGCTCGAATCCGTCGAAGATCAAGTCTCCGCGGATATCTGCCGTGTAGTTCAAGTTTCCGAACCTGATCTGGTGGCCCGGGGTGAAGCTATCGATCTGTTCCAACTGGCCAAGCGAATTGGCTCGCAGTGTGAAGCCGCCGAACACGAAAATCTGTCCGGGGAGAAAAGTCTCACCCTGGACTGCGTTGTTGACGCTTGAAGACGCCATCAAGCCTCGAAGCGACGACACAGAGGAACTCTCAATGAAAGCACCAATGTCGGTGTCAAAACCGGCGGATCTCGGGTAGGGGGTCCCGATCTGTGCGTCTTTGGCTGATGGTAACAGGAAGCAAGGGACACAATGTTTACCCAGGTTCGGGCCCTCTCGATGGAGGTAAAACCCTACTTCCTGCTTGATTTATATTGAAGATATGTGGAATACAAGAGTAGATCTACCATGAGATCGTACAGGATAAACCCTAAGAGCTAGCCTATGATGGTATGATTGTAATTGTGATCGGCCTTCTAAGGACCATGCTCTCCGGTTTATATAGACACCGGAGAGCTAGGATTTACATGGAGTCGGTTACAAGGAAGGAAACATAATATCCAGATCGCCAAGCTTGCCTTCCACGCAAAGGAGAGTCCCCTCCAGACACAAGCCGAAGTCTTGAGTCTTGTGTCTTGACGCTTCTATAGTCCGGACGATGAATATAATCCGGCTGTCCGGATACCCCCTTATCCAGGACTCCCTCAGTCGATGTGTGGAGTAATAGTAGTAGAAGCAGGCAGGAGTCGGTCTACTAATCTTGGACATGATGCCTATATAATGATCATTGCCTGAATATCGTCATGATTATTTGAAGTTCTACCAATTGCCCAACAGTAATTGTTTTCCCACCGTTTGCTATTTTTCTCGAGAGAAGCCACTAGTGAAACCTACGGCCCTCGGGTCTCTTTTTATCATATTTGCCTTTGCAATCTATTTTCTCTTGCATTTATTTTCAGATCTATTAAACCAAAAATACAAAAATACCTTGCTGCAATTTATTTGTTCTGCAATCTATTTATCCTTTCTAAAAATTTACCTCACGTCCTTTGTCTATCTTGAGGCGACGTACCCCGGAAGGGATTGACAACCCCTTTAACACGTCGGGTTGCGAGGTGTTGTTATTTGTGTGCAGGGTCTATTTACGTTGTGTTGCTTTGTTCTCCTACTGGTTCGATAACCTTGGTTTCATATCCGAGGGAAATACCTACCGTTGTTGTGCTGCATCATCCCTTCCTCTTTGGGGAAATACCGACGTAGCTTCAAGCGACATCAAAAGGAATTTCTGGCGCCGTTGCCGGGGAGGATCTTCAACATCAATTCCTAATCACAAATCTCATCTCCTCACAATTTACATTATTTGCCATTTGCCTCTCGTTTTCCTCTCCCCCACTTCACAAAAATTTGCCGTTTTATTCGCGCTTTTTTTCGTTCGCCTTTTTCTAGTTAGATCTTTTAATTGCTTGAACTTGTCACCATGAGTGACTTTGGTATGGCAGAAACAGATGATGGCCTAACTCCTAAAATGGAGCATACGGGTAATCTGGATGTCAAAACTTTTGTTTTGGGGCAAGGGAATTTTATGGGAAAAGAACATATCCAAGAGTTTTTCAATTGTGTCAGAAAATTAAGTGTTGATGATATTCCTATACTTAAAAGGACTAAATCTTATGTGGAAGCTATTTCGGCACTTGTTCTGAAACATGAAATTAAATTTATTCGTACTCATCCTACCTTGGAAAGATTGTTTTATGAGTTGCCTGTTATAAAGGATCCTAAAGCTAAAAAGTTAGCCACTCTTGTTTTGATGAATGAATTTGATTACATAATACGGGAAGCTAGGGAAATCTTTGATTTTTATGGCATGAATCGTGAAAAACCTGTGATTGATGAAATCTTTATAATAGTTATTATGCTTTGAAGCATTTGCTTGGAGATAACCAAATCTTTGATGAAAATCTTAAGAAGCAAGTCCCCATTTTAGATATGATCCAACAAGTTTTTAACAATGTGAACCAACACTATTCATGGATCACTGCCGGAAATCAAAAGGGTTATGATAAAAAGCAACTTGATAGTGCTAAGGTTTCCGTGGATAATGTGTTTTATGTCTTATTTACAAAACCTCCTGACACAAATACCTCCAAGGGAAACAAGGATAAGAGTGACAAAACTTAGATCCTAAGCGTTATGCCTAGCTAGGGGCGTAAAACGATAGCGCTCGTTGGGAGGCAACCCAATGAATAAAATTTATTTTTGCTTTTTGCTTTCTATTCTTGAGTGTTAGCACAATTATGCTATTGTTATGATTGTGTTTTTTATCTTTTAGTTAGTGTTTGTGCTAAGCAATGCCTTTGGGAAGACTTGGGTGAAAGTTTATTTGATCTTGCTGAAAAGCAGAAACTTTTGCGCTCACGAGATTCGTTGTCATTTTTTTTACAGAAGAGTGCTTTTAAGTTGATTCTTTTTGTAGAAGATTAATAGAAAAATTCCTCACGTCCACCAATTTATAATCAAGTAGGAGTAGAGTTTTACCTCCATTAAGAGGGCCCGAACCTAGGTAAATGTTGTGCCCCTTCTCCATTGTTACTATTGATCCTCAGACGCACAACTTGGGCCTCCCTACCCGAGATCTGCCGGTTTTGCCTCCGACATTGGTGCTTTCATTGGGAGCTCTGTTGTATCATCAAAAGAAGGATTGATGGCTCACCTCTTCGTCAATGATGATGCTGCGTCCAGTGAGATCTTTCTTCCTGGACAGGTTTTTGTGTTCGGTGGCTTTGTGCTTCGTGTCAACTCGATCGGCCGCCTAGAGCAGGCCGATAGCTACGCCCCGGCCACCTGATCAGGTTTGGAAACCTGAATTATGTTGCTGACATCCGAGGAGATCTAGTCTTCGATGGGTTTGCGGCCTCTGCCGCCACTTGTGCCCCCGCCAAGAAGACTCTTTGAATCCCCTGCTAGATCCCCTTAAGGGGTCAGCACTCATACCCACCTCGGCCTTGGATCTAGGGCAGGGCTCATCGTCCGAAGACGGGAACATAAGCCCTGCCGGACTTCTTCCCCTTATGGAACTTCTGACCGAAGACCTAGATGCAATCTCAGACTTGGCGCTGGACGATCATCCCGAACTGCCAAGGTCCGCACTTTGCGGGTCTGATCAGGCGCCCCGAGCCGAATTCATCGCGACAGACCCACAGTTTCCGGTCCCACCTCCACTCTTAGGCGAAGCATTGGGTTTGATGCAGTCTCTTGCCATCATGGAGGCTTTACCTCTGAATTGTACCCAGCTTCGACTGGGGGCTAAGAGAGGGGAATTTTACGCCCCACCACCCACCTACTTGATAGCCACTGTCGAAGATTTAACTGACATGTTGGACTATGCGTCCAAAGACATCGACGGTATGGACGACGATGTCGACATCGAACCAAGCCTGGTCCCACCCATTACGGGGTGTTGGACGGCCACCTCAACCTACGATGTGTACATGGTGGACACTCCAAAGAACGACGAGGATAACCCGAGCCCAGATGAGGACAAACCCATTGATAAACTACCAAAGCGCCGACATCAGCGACGCCGCTCACGATCGCGTCGGGTGAAGGATAGTAATACCAGCACCAGAGACAACAAGACTCCAGATGATGTAGATGATCCCGAATACCCCGTCGAGCCCACGTCCGAACAGGATGAAAGGGAAGAGGGTGAATACAGCCCCGGACACGCTGACAAAAAAGATGAGGAGGACAACAACTACATGCCGAAATCCGAAGAGGAGACTAGCCTTGATGACAAAGACTTCATCATTCCAGAAGAACCCCTCGACCAAGAACGCTTTAAACGGCAACTCATTGCTATAGTCCAGAGCCTGAAGAAGAAGTAGCAGCAGCTCAAAGAAGAACAAGACACACTGAACGACAGGTGGACTAAGGTCCTGGCTGCTAAGGAATACGGCCAAGAGCGACCTGTCAAAAGTTACCCTAGGCGCAAGCTACTACCTCAATTCGACAATGAAGTCCTTGAACCAATATCATCAAAATACAATCAGGCAGATCAACCAGACCGACCACCATGTGGACAGGACAAAATGGCATATCAAGACAAATACCAACCCGCACCCCCTCGCCAAAGAGGCAGGGAGAAGAAAACCGCGGGATACACATATGACTTGCAATGTGACCTAGCCAATAAAGTTGGTTAGACTAGATCAATCTACGGGTCAAGGGGCCGCACCCCGACATGAGACAATGGCTATGAAGCCCGGCGTGACGACCGTTACATGTTCAAGATCAGTACCAAACTCAGATGTCAGCCGATCTCTGCCACGACATTGCACGATACAGAGGCGCCGCACACCCCCTATGCTTCACCGATGAGGTTATGGAACATCAATTTTTGGAAGGGTTTAAACCCGTAAACATCGAACAATACGATGGAACGATGGATACGACCGTCTTCGATCGAAGACTTCCTTCTCCACATTCATATGGCTCGAGGAGATGATCTCTAGGCCATTAAATATCTTCCTCTAAAGCTAAAAGGACCAGCACGACACTGGCTAAATAGCCTCCCAGAAAACTCCATTGGAACCTGGGAAGACTTGGAAGATGCTTTTAGGGCTAACTTTTAGGGCACTTATGTCTGGCCACCGGTTGCTGACAACTTGAGTCACATAATTTAGCAGCTAGGCGAATTAGCTCGCAAGCTTTGGAATCAGCTCTTAACTAAAAAGAACCAGATCGTAGACTATCCGGACGCCGAAGCCTTAGCGGCCTTTAAGCACAGCGTCCGTGACGAATGGCTGGCCCGACACCTTGGGCAGGAAAAGCCAAAGACCATGGCAGCCTTAACGGCACTCATGACCCGCTTCTGTGCCGGTGAAGACAGCTGGTTGGCTCGTAGAAGCAACAGCTCAGGCGACCCTGACACCTCCGAAGTGTGGGACGACAATGGTAAACCTCGCCGCAATAAAAACAAACATCAGAATAACAACAACGACGACACAGACGATAAGGCAATGAATGTCGGATTCAGCGGCCCTAAGTCCGGTCAGCGGAAGAAACCTTTCAAAGGCAACAAAGACGGGCCATCCAGCTGATATAAAATACTCGAGAGACCCTGTAAGATTCATGGCACACCCCATAAGCTTGCGAACCACACCAACATGAGTTGTTGGGTTTTCAAATAGGCCTGTAAGTTAAATACCGAACACAAGGGGAAAGGGCCTCCCAGCAAAGATGATGACGAGCCCCGTCAGCTGAACACCGGGGGTCAGAAGCAATTTCCCCCCGAAGTTAAGACAGTGAACATGATATATTCCACTCATATCCCTAAATGGGAGCGGAAACGCGCATTACGGGACATCTATGCCGTAGATCCTGTCGCTCCCAAGTTTAACCCATGGTCAGCCTGTCTGATCACTTTTGATCGTACGGACCACCCAACCAGTATCCATCATGGGGGTTCAGCCGCCCTAGTTCTTGATCCAAGCATCGACGGATACCACCTCACTAGAGTCCTTATGGACGGAGGAAGCAGTCTCAACTTGATCTATCAAGATACTGTCCGCAAAATGGGGATCGACCCATCACGAATCAAGCCTAGTAACACTACCTTTAAAGGTGTGATACCAGGAGTGGAGGCCCATTGTACGGGCTCAATCACACTGGAGGTAGTATTCGGCTCCCCAGATAACTTTCGCAGCGAAGAGTTAATCTTCGACATCGTCCCTTTCTGTAGTGGCTACCATGCACTACTCGGACGAACCGCCTTCGCCCGCTTTAATGCAGTCCCGCACTATGCATACTTGAAGCTCAAAATACCTGGACCTTGTGGCATTATTACAGACAATGGTAATATGGAGCACTCACTCTATAATGAAGAGCACACTGTGGCCCTTGCAGCTGAAGTGTACCGCGGCCTTATCAAGCCGAACGGTTCACTGGCCAATAAAGCCAATGACGTATCCAAATGGGTCCGGTTCGCGCATAATAGCAATAAGTCAATGGATCCGGACTTCGATTAGCAGTTCGGCCTCTGCCGATCGCCCCACTAGGTCGTGTCTTATGCATCGCGTGTACATAATTACGCACTTAAAATACCTTGGGCGGCGCCCGAGGCACACTGCAGAATAGGTCCATTACATGGCTTGACCATAATTGGACCTCATATATCCTTTTTCTTTTAATGCAGGTTCATCAAGAACCCTACTTGCAGGATGGTTGTCGTAGGAGACCCTTTTAAGGTGGTGCGTTCCGAACCGTCGAATACTCCTCTCAAAGGACTCGCTACTAAGGAGAAAAGGTGTAGACCTGCGGCAGGGCATCATTGGAGTTTCTTTTCGAACTATGATTTTTAGGCCCTGTGGTAGACTTTCCCTTATGTAAAATCGTTTCCTTTTTTCTTTGGGCATGTAATATGACCCCAATATTGAACGACATTGCCTGTCATCGACATATCAATAAAGATATAAAGGGAAAAGATGCTTATCACCTTCTTGGTCGGGTTTTTGGATTTTTTTTCTTGTCATCTGCGCTCCCACTTACGATCGACTGGCATACGTGGCTTGACACGGTCTTCATACTAGGGGCTATCTTTGTCCCCGCAAAATTCTTAAGTCCGAACACCTATAGGGAACTCTTTGGCATCCCGAATATGGCATTATATGCATCCACTCCGAATCATGTCTTTGGTCTATAGTTGGGTTGCCCGGCTCCTGTGTTTGTCACCTTACGTTTCACAAGTTCGGCTAAGGTAATAAAGGGAGAACTACTGCGATTGTATTTCCGGTTCGTCCGGTTAAGTACCTTAGTAGAGAAAGCTGAAAACTGACTATCATGATATGCGAGAGCGGGTCAGCCATGCGGTGACTTAGTGTTATACTATGAATCGCTCGTGATTTACGCCATGTCATATGAGGGGCTGGGTTTTTTGACCACCCGCATTGCAAAGGCGCCGCACTCTAGACTGCCGATCATGCAACGAGGGGCTAGTACTTAGCGCCACCAATGGACTCTTATGGTTAAGTGAAAGTACTAAAGCCGCATAGTCTGATTGCCTAGTTCATTCTGCAAGACGCCTCCTACATCAGACTAAGATGTTGGATTAAGCGATGTCATGCGTTCCCGAACACCCCCGTAATATTTACGTGGGGGCTGAAGCCGACGACTGGTAAACTATCAGACATATAAACGGCCAAAGTAGGAGGATAAACTACTCATAAAATGCATAATCATAAATATCATACACAATGAGTTCATTACATGACTCTTACAAACTGGACCCAACTACTCAAAGTTGACATCCTTCAAACACTGCCCCTCCACAATGCGGGCTCCCTCGAGGACCTCATCAAAGTACTTCTCCGGCCGCCGGTGCTCTTTCCCTTCAAGCGGCCCTGCGGTAGCAATTTTGGTGGCCTTCATCTTTGCCCACTGCACCTTGACACGGGCAAAGGCCATCCGGGCACCTTCAATATAGGACGACTACTTAAGGGCATCGATCCGAGGAAGCACCTCCACTAGCCTCTACACGAGTCAGAAGTGACTATTAGGGATGGGATCAGCCGGCCACAAGCGGATTATAACATCCTTCATGGCCAGTTCGGCCACCCTATGCAGCTCGGACAACTGCTTCAGCTGGTCACTCAGGGCCACGGGAAGTTCCGGCGCAAGGTACTGCGACCAGGATAACTTCTCCGTTGAGCTCCCCTCTTCGGCTCGAAAGAATGCGGCGACATCCGCAATACTCCTCGGCAGATCAGCAAAGGCGCCTGGAGAACTCCAAACTCTGGTTAGTAAAATATACATCTTACTACTATATCTACTCTGCATGATAAAGGCCTTACTAGCTGCAATCTGCTTCGCCTCTTGTATCTCCTGGCGAGCGCCCTGGGCATCAACCCGGGCCTCCTTCAGACTCTCAAGAGCTTTGGTGAGTTCGGAGGCTTGCTCCAAGGACTCACACCTTGCAATGGCGTCCTTGAGCTCCTGCTCTATTTCCTCCACCCGCGCCTTGTGTTTTTGGCGGGTGGTTTGCTCTTCCTCTAGAGCCTTGGCCACCCTGTCCGCGGCCACCTTCTTGGTCATGGCAAGGGCGCTCTTGAGGGACTCGACCTCAGCCATGCCAACTGCAAGTATATTCATAACATTCTTAGTCAGTTTCAAACCGACTACACATGAACATAATTTCCGGATATACTGAAACACCGCACACCTTGGGTTTCCGGATATACTGTAACACCGCACACCTTGGGTTTCTGGATATACTACAACACCGCACACCTTGGGTTTCTACAACGCCTGAGGTGTTGTCCTCGGGCGCCTTCCGGACTGTATCGTCCGCCCCTCCCCGACCAGGAGATGGCCTTTGGGATGACACCTCGGTGTCCTCCACGTCGGGGGCAGAGAGGGCGCGAGATGGGCCGTCACTCTCCACCTCCCCAGGGGCTATAGAGTTCCCCGTCGAAGAAGAGGGGATCCGGATCTCGCGCGGAGGGCTAAAAAGTATAAAGGAGGTTGAGCATGACAAAGTCAGATTAAAAAGATAATTGAACGAGTGAGTTTCTAATACTTACATCTCGGCCAGGGGCTTCTCCCTTTGGACCCACCCCGGACTGTGTTCAGATTCCGTGTCCAAAATGTCCGAGAGGATCACTCGCCATTTCTTCAGCGTCGCCCCTCCAGGTTCTCGGGAGCCGTCCTTTTCCCTCTCCTCATCTTGAGGGGGGAGTCGCTCTCCACCTCCTCATCATCCTCCTCCTCCTCTTCTTCGTCCTCGTCTTCCTTGCGAGAGGAGACATGCTCGGCCTCTGCGGACATAGCTGCCGGAGGGCCCTTGCCGGAGGGCTCATTCTTGGGCCCCTTGCTATTTTTCTTGGCCTTCTTCTCCGGTGGCTGATAAGGCGCCGGAACCAGCATCTTCTCCAGCTGAGGAGTGACTGGGTTTTTGGGCAGTGGATCCGGACACATGATCCGCTCCGACTTCTTGGTCCAACCCTCCAACGAAAGACAGGTTGATGAGTTTGGCATAGACCGAATACATACATACATACATACATACATACATACATACATACATACATACATACATACATACATATATATATATATATACATACATTTAACTGGATATGTCTTCGGAGATATCGAATACTTACTGGAAAGGCTGGAGACGCTACGTTGATGCCGATGTTTTCGGTCTCCATGGGCCAGCTGCTCTTCTGCGCCTTAAAAAGCATGTTCCACATTCCCTTGTGTGTAGTGCCGAGGAAGTGCAGTAGCGTCCGCGAATCCTCTGGCTTGAATTCCCAAATGGGGGAAGCCCGGTGCTGGCAGGGGAGAATGCAGCGAAAAAGCATGATCTGAACCACGTTGGTTAGACCAACATTCTTTCCCAGCACGTTGGTGATGCGTGTCTGCAGTGCCAGCACCTCCGACTGAGACCCCTAGTCGAGGCCCTTCTCATTCCAGGAGGTGAGCCTCATGGGGAGGGGGTCCGGATCTGAACTCTGGAATGGCCGCCCAGTTAGGGTGGCGCGACTCAGTGATGTAGGACCACTCCTATTGCCAGATATTCACGGTCTTCACGAAGGCCCCCTTTGGCCAAGTGGTGTTTGGCAGCTTGCTATTCATAGCCCCACTGCAGTCCACGTGTTGCCCATCGACCACCTTTGGCTTCACATTGAAGATCTTGAGCCATAAGCCGAAGTGTGGGCGGACGCGGAGGAGAGCCTTACAAATGACTATGAATGCCGATATGTGGAGAAATGAGTTCGGGGCTAGATCGTGGAAATCTAGCCCGTAGTAGTATGTAAGTCCGTGGACGAACGTGTGGAGTGGAAAACCTAACCCTCTAAGGAAATGGGGAAGGAAGATGACTGAGGGAGTCCTGGACTAAGGGGGTCCTCGGACAGCCGGACTATATACTTTGGCCGGACTGTTGGACTATGAAGATACAAGATAGAAGACTTCGTCCCATGTCCGGATGGGACTCTCCTTAGCGTGGAAGGCAAGCTTGGTGATTCGGATATGTAGATTCCTTTCTCTGTAACCGACTTTGTGTAACCCTAGCCCCCTCCGGTGTCTATATAAACCGGAGGGTTTAGCCCGTAGGACAACAATCATAACTTCATAGGCTAACTTCTAGGGTTTAGCCATTACCATCTCGTGGTAGATCAACTCTTGTAATACTCATATTCATCAAGATCAATCAAGTAGGAAGTAGGGTATTACCTCCATAGAGAGGGCCCGAACCTGGGTAAACATCGTGTCCCCCGCCTCCTGTTACCATTAGCCTTAGATGCACAGTTCGGGACCCCCTACCCGAGATTCGCCGGTTTTGACACCGACATTGGTGCTTTCATTGAGAATTCCACTGTGTCGTCGAAGATAGTTTTGATGGCTCCATCAATCATCTACAACAATGCAGTCCAGGGGGAGATCTTTCTCCCCGGACAGATCTTCGTATTCGACAACTTCGCACTAAGGCCAACTCACCTGGCCATCTGGAGCAGATCGATAGCTACGCCCCTGGCCATCAGGCCAGATTTGGAAGCCTGAATTTTGCGGCCGACATCCACGGGGATTTGATCTTCGATGGATTCGAACCCATGACGGCTATCCTCGGCCACCATGATGAACATGACCTAGATCTGTCATCTGGCCACGCACAGGAGATATCACTTGTGGCCGCCCTGGCCCTAGAACTAGGGCGGGCTGCGTCGTACGAAGACGGGAAGCTTGACCCCGCCACGGAGGCTGCAGACTCAGCAACGCTCGAGCCACACATAGACCCAACATCAGGTTGGGCTGGTGTTACCGGAATCCCGAACTTGTCTCCAGACTTGGGTTCCGGACCACACGCATCCGCATCCTTCGAACCCGATTGGGCGCCGGTCTTGGAGTTCAGCTCCGCAGATAACTTTCATCACTCACCTTTTGGCGACGTGCTAAGCTCATTAAAATCCCTTTCCCTGTTGAGGAGCACCCAGCCGAACTACGTCCGGCTCGAGTGGGAAGCGAACAACGAAGAATTTTGCATCCCACCCACCACCCACTTTATAGCCACTGTCGACGACTTATTTGACGTGCTTGAATACGACTCCGAGGACATCGACGGTATGGACGACTATGCCCTAGAGGATCAGGAACCACCGCTTACAGGGCATTGGACAGCCACTTCCTTGTATGACATATACATGGTGGATACACCCAAAGAAAATAACAACGATGATGAGAATCTAGACGAGGATAAACCTCCTGCAACACAGCTGAAGCACCGCCGTCAGCGGCGCCGCTCAAAATCACGCCGTAGTAACAACGGCAATACCGTCACAGAAGAGGATAACACTCCAGACGGTGCCGAAAACACTGAAGACCCCATTGAGCCAACCTCCGAACAGGAGGAATGGGACGATGCGCGAGTCAGCCCTAGCGAACAGGCCATGAACGAAGACTCGGAGGATAGGAACTACCTTCCGCTCTCCGAGGACGAGGTTAGCCTCGGTGACGAAGATTTCATCATGCCTGAAGAGCCCGCCGAACATGAACGCTTTAAGCATCAGCTAATTGCCACTACAAGAAGCCTGAAAAAGAAGCAGCAGCAACTTCAAGTTGATCAAGATCTGCTCAATGAAAGATGGACTGATGTCCTAGCAGCCGAGGAATACGGTCTCGAGCGACCAACAAAAAACTACCCGAAGCGCAAACTGTTACCATAGTTCGATGGCGAGGCGCTGGAGCCCATCCTACCAAGGTACGATGCGGCCGACCGACCACCACATGGCCGAGATAAAGCGGCACCTCAAGCCAAACACCAGCCCGCATTACCTCACCGAACTGATAGAAATACAACAACTCAGGGATATACACATGACATGCGGTGTGACTTGGAAAAGATTGCAGGTCAGACAAGATCCATCTATGGATCACGGGGGCGCGCCTCAACGCGCACCAACGACCATCTGGCTGAACATGAGAAACATAACCACGTCCGGGCTGAAAACAATAGACGAGCTCCATCCGAGCTACGTCACGACCTGGCCCGATACAGAGGTGCCACACACCCCCTTTGCTTCACTGACGAAGTAATGGGACACGATTTCCCAGAAGGGTTTAAACCCGTAAACATCAAATCATATGATGGCACAATAGACCCCGTGGTGTGGATCGAGGATTTTCTTCTCCACATTCATATGGCCCGCGGCGATGATCTTCACGCCATCAAATACCTCCCGCTCAAACTCAAGGGACCAGCTAGTTACTGGTTAAACAGTCTACCCGAAAACTCCATTGGTAGCTGGGAGGAATTGGAGGGCGCCTTCCTCGACAACTTCCAAGGAACATATGTCCGACCTCCGGATGCCGATGACCTAAGTCATATAATCCAACAGCCCGGAGAGTCAGCCAGGAAATTCTGGACTTGGTTCCTAACTAAAAAGAACCAAATTGTCGACTGTCCGGACGCCGAAGCCCTAGCGGCCTTTAAACACAGCATCCGCGACGAATGGCTGGCCAGACACCTCGGCCAGGAAAAACCGAAGTCCATGTCAGCCCTTACAGCACTCATGACCCACTTTTGTGCGGGCGAAGACAGTTGGCTAGCCCATAGAAACAACAATACAAGCGAACCTGGCGATTCTGAAGCTAGAAACAGCAACGGCAAGCCCCGGCACAATAGACATAAGCGTCGAAACAACGGTGATAGTACCGAAGACACGACGGTCTACGCCGGATTCAGCAGCTCCAAGTCTTGTCAGCGGAAGAAGCCGTTCAAGAGAAATAATCTGGGCCCATCCAGTCTAGACCGCATACTAGATTGACCATGCCAAATCCATGGCACTCCTGATAAACCAGCCAACCATACCAACAGAGAATGTTGGATCTTCAAACATGCCGACAAGTTAAATGCTAAGAATAAGGAGAAAGGGTCGCAAAGCGAGGATGATGATGAGGAACCCTGACCACCGACCACAGGGGGACAGAAGAAATCACCCCCGGTGAACATGATATACGCCACCCACATCTCCAAGAGGGAGCGCAAGCGCGCACTCAGGGACGTCTAAGCAATGGAGCCAGTCGCACCAAAGTTCAACCCATGGTCCTCATGTCCGATCAACTTCGATCACAGCGATCAACTGACCAGTATCCGTCATGGCGGTTGAAAGGATCGAGAAGAGGTGTCTAGAGGGGGGTGATTAGACACTAAGCAAGCAAAGTAGAAGTTTTTAATTTCTTTAAGTTGAAGTGGAGTTGGCACAAGTTTAACAATCACAATACATATCAAGCAATCATGCAAAGAGTATATGAGCAGCGGAAAGTAAAGCATGCAACTTGCAAGAATGTAAAGGGATGGGATTGGAGTGTGCAAATGCAATTTGGAGACACGAAGATTTTTGAGCCATGGATCCGATAGGTGGTGCTATTGTACATCCACGTTGATGGATACTTCAACCCACGAAGGATAATGGCTGTGCGAGTCCACGGAGGGCTCCACCCACGAAGGATCCACGAAGAAGCAACCTTGTCTATCCCACCATGGCCGTCGCCCATGAAGGACTTGCCTCACTAGGGGTAGATCTTCACGAAGTAGGCGATCTCCATGCCCGTGCAAACTCCTTGGTTCAACTCCACAATCTTGTCGGAGGCTCCCAAGTGACACCTAGCCAATCTAGGAGACACCACTCTCCAAGAAGTAACAAATGGTGTGTTGATGATGAACTCCTTGCTCTTGTGCTTCAAATGATAGTCTCCCCAACACTTAACTCTCTCTCACAGGATATGGATTTGGTGGAAAGAAGATTTGAGTGGAAAGCAACTTGGGGAAGGTTAGAGATCAAGATTCATATGGTAGGATTGGAATATCTTGACCTCAACACAAGTGTAGGTGGTTCTCTCTCAGAAAATGTAAGTTAGAAGTGTAGGCATGTTCTGATGGCTCTCTCCACGAATGAAGAGGGGGTTGAGGGGTATATATAGCCTCCACACAAAATCTAACCGTTACACACAACTTGCCAATCTCGGTGGGACCGAATTGGGAAACTCGGTCAGAACGATTTAGCAAATAATGTGACCGTTAGGATTTTCGGTGGGACCGACATGTCAACTCGGTTGGACCGATATGGTTAGGGTTAGGGCATAACGTAATCTCGGTGAGACCGATTACACAAACTCGGTGAGACCGATTTTGGTAATAAGCTAACCAGAGAGTTGGTCAGGCAAACTCGATGGGACCGATTCGCTCATCTCGGTTAGACCAAAACGTCACTCAAACTCGGAGGGACCAATTTTGGTAATGGATACATACAGAGTGATTACAATCCCATCTTGGTGATACCGAGATCCCTATCGGTGAGACCGATTTGACTAGGGTTTGTGGCAGTGGCTATGACATCTGAACTCGGTGGCGCCGGATAGAAAGAATCGGTAGGTCCGAGTTTGACTTTTGGTTTAAGTCATAGGTGGATGTGAGAAAGTAGTTGAGGGCTTTGGAGCATATCACTAAGCATTTTGAGCAAGAACCTCATTAAGAAACACCTCATCCCTCCTTGATAGTATTGGCTTTTCCTATAGACTCAATGTGATCCTGAATCACTAAAATAGAAAATGTAGAGTCTTGTGCTTTGAGCTTGAGCCAATCCTTTGTCCTTAGTATTTTGAGGGATCCACTTCCTCTAGTCCATGCCACTCCATTGTTGAACTTATCTGAAACATACTAGGTAAAGGTATTAGTCCAACAAGAGATATGTTGACATTAATTACCAAAATCACCCAGGGAGCACTTGTGCTTTCAATCTCCCCCTTTTTGGTAATTGATGACAACATACATCAAAGCTTTAGATAAAGATATAGAGAATAACAAGTAAAGCTTTGGAAAGACATGTAACGAGCATAGGCCCCCCTACATGTATGCAATCATGTAAATATGAAGTATAGGAGCATGTGGATGCATAAACATGACAGAGAAGGCAATGTGTTACATGTATCTTGGTTATATGCATCAGAGCAAAAGATGTGAATATGGGAAATGTACCTTCATGGTCATGAGTCCTTCTTGCAAACAGTATGTACATCAGCAAGAATTCCTCATACACATGACTGTGATGCATATACTTACCTTGTGGTCTTGAGTTGACTTAGGATGGAATGAACCTGCGTAAAAAAGGTTAGATAAAAGAAATGCACCTACTAACCAAAGCAAACAAAATAAACCACAAGTGTACCAAGACTGGGATGACATGTAGAGAGTGAGTACTGAGTACTCCATTTGATATAGACATGCCCCCAAAGGTAAAGATGTGCAATGAATTCAAGGAATTCCTTCCCTTAGATTTCTTGCTCCCCCTGAATCTAGCATGGGATACCGGGAGAAGATAGGGAACATAACATCAGAGCTCAAAGAAAAGAAACAAAGCTAATGTAGACAAGAAAATATGAACATGTCTTTTCCCCTCTTAAAGACATGTGACTTTTCTCCTCTTGAATCACCAGGCATCTGGGGTCCTTGAAGATTACTCTCTCTCCTTGAGTATTCTCTCCCCTATAGATATGATAAAGCTTTGATGTGATCTCTCTCTCCCCCTTTGACATCAATTTCCAAGAAGGGTCCTTCTGGAATTTTGTTACAGGAGGGTTTGGTCCTTGAGACCCAAAACAAAGCAGCAGGATGAATGTGATGCTGGTAGAGGACAAGATTCATTGAGTGGAGCTAGATCAAAGAAACACAAGAACAAGTGGCAAGCTGTTTTTTTTGTTGTGAAATCGGCGACACCGAGTTGTATGCTTCGGTTGCACCGAAAGGATTTGGTTGGACCAAAAATAACAGGTCGGTGTGACCGAGTTCATTTCAGAGAGAACACTTGTCACCTCAGCTCACTAGACATGTAAGATCTCACAAGGATTTGCAAGGAATTGGATGTAGGGAATGCAGAACAGAAAAAGAAAATAGAAGGGAATTTGGATGAAGTTTTTTTTGAAAGAGGGAACAAATATGCATGAAACAAATGCAAGAGCACAGAAAAGAACACGAGGGAACTTCATCTAGAATTGGTCGGCGACAAAGTCACCGATGTTAGAGTATATTGACATTGGAGTCAAGTGAGTTCACTTGATCATAGGTCATACTTATCGTTTAAGCTCAAAATGGGGTTACCATTTTTCGTTTAAGCATCTTGATGTATTCTCATCTTGTTGAGTTGCTTTTACTCATGTCTTGGAGTAAAGCTTCTCTAAGATGAAATTAACATACCTTGGGTGGTGGAGTTGATCATGATCATGTAGTTGAACTTATGTGGGTTGCTCAAGGTTGATGTTGCTCATCAAGAGTTGGGAGCACCACTTGGAGTGTGAGTTCATCTACCTACATGGGTTAGTTTTTGCAAGGAAGAGCACTTGTGTATCCAATATGACAATCATAAAGTTCAAAATAGAATTTGTCAAAGGATATGTTGAAGGGTTCCGTGCTTCCTTGTCTTCAACCATCGTTGTGTAGAGACTTGGTGATGTAGAGATTGCTCAAGATGTGAGTGAGTTGCAATCTCATAGATTTAGGTTTATCAAGGTTCCTACAAGGGTTAGATGATATGCAAGGTGCAAATATATCCAAGACATAAGATTATCATCATAAGAGAAATATCAAGGATTAGTCATAGGCTCATGCCTTGCATGTATCCAAATTGAGTTCCTACTCCAGGTTTGAAGCATAAATGATGTTCAATTCACCTCTCAACCTGCAAAACACTTTCTCATCAAGTGGTTTAGTGAGTATATCCGCTAATTGATTATCAGTGCGAACATGCTTAATATTAATGTCCCCTTTGGCAACATGATCTCGAATGAAATGATGTTGAACTTCAATATGCATAGTTCGAGAGTGTTGCACGGGATTGTGAGAAATCTTGATAGCACTTTCATTGTCACAAAGTAATGGAACATGTTTCACATATATCCCATAATCCTTAAGAGTCTGGGTCATCCAAAGTAATTGAGCACAACATGAACCAGCGGCAATGTATTCTGCTTCAGTGGTGGATAAGGATACCGAGTTTTGTTTCTTGGAAGACCAAGACACAAGAGATCTACCAAGAAATTGACAAGTACCCGAAGTGGACTTTTTCTATCAATCTTGTCTCCGACATAGTCCGAGTCGGAGTAGCCAACAAGATCAAAAGATGCCCTCTTTGGATACCAAATACCAAAATTTGGTGTATGAATTAAGTATCTCGCTATCCTTTTCACGGCCTTAAGATGACATTCTTTAGGAGCAACTTGATATCGTGCACACATGGACACACTTATACTAATATTGGGACGTGAAGCACATAGGTATAACAATGAACCAATCATAGAGTGATAAACCTTTTGATCAACTGGTTCACCATCTTTGGTCAAATCAAGATGTCCACTAGTAGGCATGGGTGTAGTCATACCTTTGCATTCTTGCATATTGAACTTCTTGAATAAGTCCTTGGTGTACTTCGTTTGAGAGACAAAGGTTACTTCCTTAGTTTGCTTGATTTGCAAACTAAGAAATAATTTGAGTTCACTCATCATAGACATCTCAAACTTCTCCGACATTAGCTTTCCAAACTTCTCACTAAAATGAGGGTTAGTCGAACCAAATATAATATCATCGACATAAATTTGGCACACAAATAGTTCTCCATTAACCTTTTAGTAAAAAGAGTAGAATCAATTTTTCCAATTTCAAAGCCTTTTTCAATAAGGAACTTGGTCAAGCATTTATACCAAGCTCTAGGAGCTTGTTTAAGACCATAAAGAGCTTTGTTAAGTTTGTAAACATGATTAGGTTTCTTAGAATTGATAAAGCCGGGAGGTTGCTTAACATAAACTTCCTCCTCTATTTCACCATTTAGAAAAACACTTTTAATGTCCATTTGGTACAAGGTGATATCATGGTGATTAGCATAGGCAAGTAAGATGCGAATGGACTCAAGTCTAGCAACATGGGCATATGTCACAGCATACTCCATACCTTCGACTTGAGGGTAGCCTTGGGCGACGAGACGTGCTTTGTTGCGAACTACTTGTCCATATTCATCTTGCTTGTTGCGAAACAGTCATTTGGTACCGATGATGTTGTGGTTGTTGTCGGGCTTCTCAACCAATGTCCAAACTTGGTTTCTCTCAAAGTTGTGTAGCTCTTCATGCATGGCGTTTATCCAATCCGGATCTTCCAATGCTTCTTCAACCTTCATAGGTTCAATGCTAGAGATGAATGAATAATGTTCACAAAAGTTAGCTAAACGAGTTTTAGAGCTAGTGATTCTCCCGGTTTCGATATCATTGTAGATTTGCTCGGCGTGATGGTCTCTGGCAACTCTTGCTCGAACTCGTGAAAGCCTTTGCTTGGACCTTGGTGGAACATCTTGTTCATCTTGTTCTTCTTCTTGGCCTTATTCATTGTTGTTGACGTTGTCGTTCTCTTGTCGTGGTGGAGAAGGAGGTTGTTGATGTTCATCTTGGTGTACTTCCTCATTTTCTTCGTCTTGGTGTGTCCCACTTGTGGATGCTTCCGTATCAACTCTTGGTTCACCTTGTCGTGAGGTAGAAGCTTCCACTTGGACAGACGAGGTACTCTCCTTCACCTCCGTTGGACGAATCTTGCCAATAGACAAGTCTTGGATTGCTTCTGAAGGATCTTTTTCTCCTACATCAATTGGCAATTGGTCTACTTGCGAGCCGTTAGATTCATCAAACTTCACATCTACCGTCTCTTCAACCTTTCGGGTGAAATTATTGTAGACACGGTAAGTGTGAGAGTTTGAGCCATAACCAAGTAGGAATCCTTCATGAGACTTAGGAGCAAATTTAGAACGATGATGCTTATCAAGAATGTAGCACTTTGAGCCGAATACTCGAAAGTATCCAACTTGGAGTTTGTTACCGGTGAGGAGCTCGTATGCCGTCTTGCCGAGTAGCTTGTGAAGATACAAGTGATTTGTTGCATGACAAGCTGTCTCAACCGCTTCTGCCCAAAAGTGCTTTGGCGTCTTGTACTCATCAAGCATCGTTCTCGCTATTTCGATGAGCGTCCGGTTCTTCCTCTCAACAACTCCATTTTGTTGAGGTGTGTACATAGCTGAGAACTCATGTGAAATCCCTTCTTCATCAAGAAAGGTGTCCGCATTTGCGTTCTTGAACTCCGGTCCATTGTCGCTCCGAACCTTCTTGATCTTCACTTCAAACTGATTTTGGGCTTTCCTCGCAAAGTTTTTGAAGATCTTTTGGACCTGTGATTTATCATTGAGAAAGAACACCCACATAAATCTTGAAAAATCATCAACTATAACTAGACCAAATGAGTTTCCACCGAGACTTTGGTAGGCGTTGGGACCAAAGAGATCCATGTGAAGTAGCTCGAGTGGCCTCCTTGTGGTCATGATGTTCTTCATGGGATGCCTTCCTCCAACCTGTTTACCTGCTTGACAAGCGCTGCAAAGTCTATCCTTATCAAATATGACATCGTTAATGCCAAGGATATTATTTCCTTTAATACGCTTGTCAAGGTTTCGCATGCCCATATGACCTAATCGTCTATGCCATAACCAACCTTTAGAGGATTTGGCAATAAAGCAAGTTCTAGGTTGAGCCTTCTTAGTGAAATCAGCAATGTAAAGATCACCTCTATGAATGCCGGTATATACCATTTTATGATTATCTCTACGAAACACTTGGCAATCTACTTCAGTAAATAGGACATTGAAACCGAAATCAGCAAGTCTAGATACTGAAAGTAAATTGTATCCAAGAGATTCAACGAGCATGACATTTTGTATGGAGCTATCATGTGAGATGGCCACCTTACCGAGGCCAACTACCTTACCCTTGAGTTATCAACAAAAGTGACATACTTTTGAGGGCTGTCGTTTTCAGCAAGGTCACGAAACATATCTTTATCTCCGGTCATGTGATCAGTACATCCACTATCAAGAAACCATTCCTTTCCTCCTGCCATGTATCCTCGAAGATTTGCCATAAGACCAAAGTGTCTCATTGCATCATCAAGATCAAAGTCATCATCATCATCCTCATCATAGTATCCATGTTCAACATCATCATGTGGTGGATCGATTCCTAGAGAGGGTGATTCGTTAGACAAATGATTTTGACAATAGTCATCTTTATGAATTCTAATGGCTTCGGAGATTATATCACTAATAATTCCAACCTCTCCTTTGGCACGCATAAGATTTGTAAGCTCAAATAGACAATCACCAAACTTAGGATCATTGGATTTCATCTTACTCAAGGCAATAGATTTATGGAGAATTTCATCTAGATTTTGCAAGGAATAATTTGGAAATCGTTCCTTAAGAAATTTCCATATGGTGTAGGCACAATCAAGAGTAGGCAAACATCCAACCAAGTTTCTAGGCAAGCCTCTAGTGATAAGATCAACAGTTCTAAGATTGCGAATCATGTCAATTGACTCATCAAGGGTAGGATGCATAGGATCAACATGAGGTGCACAAGGGCGAGTAATGTACTTGTTCAAATGATATTGATTTAAAATTGCAAGCATCTCATTTTTCCACTCATGAAAGTACTCTCCATCAAGTATAGGCACTCTATGTCTAAGACTCCCCAAAGTAGACTCATCCATCTTCCTCCAATGGTGATTAAACCAAAGCAATGGAGACCAAAGCTCTGATACCAATTGAAAGGATCGAGAAGAGGTGTCTAGAGGGGGGGGTTGATTAGACACTAAGCAAGCAAAGTAGCAGTTTTTATTTTCTTTAAGTTGAAGTGGAGTTGGCACAAGTTTAACAATCACAATACATATCAAGCGATCATGCAAAGAGTATATGAGCAGCGGAAAGTAAAGCATGCAACTTGCAAGAATGTAAAGGGATGGGATTGGAGTGTGCAAACGCAATTTGGAGACACGGAGATTTTTGAGCCGTGGTTCCGATAGGTGGTGCTATCGTACATCCACGTTGATGGAGACTTCAACCCATGATGGTTAACGGCTGCGCGAGTCCATGGAGGGCTCCACCCACGAAGGGTCCACGAAGAAGCAACCTTGTCTATCCCACCATGGCCATCGCCCACGAAGGACTTGCCTCACTAGGGGTAGATCTTCACGAAGTAGGTGATTTCCTTGCCTGTACAAACTCCTTGGTTAAACTCCACAATCTTGTCGGAGGCTCCCAAGTGACACCTAGCCAATCTAGGAGACACCACTCTCCAAGAAGTAACAAATGGTGTGTTGATGATGAACTCCTTGCTCTTGTGCTTCAAATGATAGTCTCCCCAACACTCAACTCTCTCTCGCATGATATGGATTTGGTGGAAAGAAGATTTGAGTGGAAAGCAACTTTGGGAAGGCTAGAGAACAAGATTCATATGGTAGGATTGGAATATCTTGACCTCAACACAAGTGTAGGTGGTTCTCTCTCAGAAAATGTAAGTTGGAAGTGTAGGCATGTTCTGATGGCTCTCTCCATGAATGAAGAGAGGGTGGAGGGGTATATATAGCCTCCACACAAAATCTAACCGTTACACACAACTTGCCAATCTCGATGGGACCGAATTGGGAAACTCGGTCAGACCGATTTAGCAAATAATGTGACCGTTAGGATTTTCGGTGGGACCGACATGTTAACTTGGTGGGACCGATATGGTTAGGGTTAGGGCATAACGTAATCTCGGTGAGACCGATTATACAAACTCGGTGAGACCGATTTTGGTAATAAGCTAACCAGAGAGTTGGTCATGCAAACTCGGTGGGACCGATTCGCTCATCTCGGTTAGACCGAAACGTTACGAAGAGGAATAGAGAGTTTGCATTGTAATCTCGGTAGGACCGATCACTCAAACTCAGTGGGACCGATTTTGGTAATGGATACATAGAGAGTGATTACAATCCCATCTCCATGAGACCGAGATCCCTATCAGTGAGACCGATTTGACTAGGGTTTGTGGCAGTGGCTATGACATCTGAACTCGGTGGCGCCGGATAGAAAGAATCTGTAGGCCCGAGTTTGACTTTTGGTTTAAGTCATAGGTGGATGTGAGAAAGTAGTTGAGGGCTTTGGAGCATATCACTAAGCATTTTGAGAAAGAACCTCATTAAGCAACACCTCATCCCCCTCATAGTATTGGCTTTTCCTATAGACTCAATGTGATCTTGGATCACTAAAATAGAAAATGTAGAGTCTTGTGCTTTGAGCTTGAGCCAATCCTTTGTCCTTAGTATTTTGAGGGATCCACTTCCTCTAGTCCATGCCAGTCCATTATTGAACTTATCTGAAACATACTAGGTAAAGGTATTAGTCCAACAAGAGATATGTTGACATTAATTACCAAAATCACCCAGGGAGCACTTGTGCTTTCAGCGGTTCACCTGCACTGGTCCTTGTCCCAATTATTGATGGATTCCACCTTACACGAGTCCTCATGGATGGTGGCAGCAGCCTGAACCTGCTCTATTAGGATACAGTGCACAAGATGGGTATCGATCCCTCAAGGATCAAGCCCACCAAAACCACCTTTAAAGGTGTCATACTAGGTGTAGAGGCCTATTGTACGTGCTCAATCACACTGGAAGTGGTCTTTGGATCCCCGGATAATTTCCAAAGCGAAGAGTTAATCTTCGACATTGTCCCCTTCTGTAGTGGTTATCATGCACTACCCGGACGAACCGCATTCGCTCGATTCAATGCGGTGCCGCACTATGCATACCTTAAGCTCAAGATGCCCAGACTTCGCGGTGTCATAACAGTCAATGGAAATACGGAGCGCTCCCTCCGTACTGAGGAGCACACCGTGGCCCTTGCAGCAGAAGTATAGAGCAACCTTCTTAGGCAGAACCTCAATTCGGCAATAAAGCCCCCGGACACCGTCAAGCGAGTCCGAACTACTCTGCAGCAGGACCGCCCAGCTCGTCCAGAGCTCAACTAGCAATTCGGCCTTCGTCCTAGTCCCAATCAAGCGGTGAAATTCGTGCTGCGTGTACATAACTACGCACTTAAAATACCGTGGGCATGGACAGAGGCACAACTAGACCGCGGTCCACAATGCGGCTCAGCCGCCCCTGGATCCGCATATCTTAACCTTTTTCTTCCTTTCAGGTTTTTCTCTTCTTGAGGCTTTTCTGATAACCTGATCATCGGACCCATCGCGGGACGGATACACCAAGAAAGGCAAGGGGCTTTGACGTACAAGGGAATCCCCAGGTGGTCTCTGCTAACGATCGTTATACCTGTTTTACATACCCGCATGTAGCCCGCTCTTGGTCATGGCATGTCAAATAGCCTTATTTGCTTATTGCACTACTTGTACACATACGCCTTGGCGTATTGATCAAATTACAATGGAAAATAATTTGCAGCGTCAGCTTATTTATTTTATTTTTTCCTTGTATGTTTATTTATTATCAATTGCACCCATACATTCTGGTACGGCTTAATTCGCCAAGGTCTTCAGTGTACCCCATAACACGGCAAGAAAGTCCAAACACTTTTATAGTATAGTTTGGCACCCCGAACTTATAACATTATATGCATCGGCTCCGAATCATGTCTTTGGTCAATAGTTGGGTTGCCCGGCTCCTGTGCTTACTACCTTATGTTCCGCTATATCGGCTAGGGTAGTAAAGGGAGAACTACTGCGATTGTGATTCTTCCGGACGAGCACCTCAGTAGAGAAAGCCAAAAACTGACTGTCATGATGCGGCGACAAACAATCAAACAAACTTGTACCCAACGCAATTAAGGGGTTGTTAATCCCTTCATGGTTATTTGCAAAAGTGAGATCTAATAGAGATAGGTAAATGATAAATTAAATATTTTTGGTATTTTTTGTTTATAGATCGGAAAGTAAAAGATTGCAAAAAGAGTAGATCGGAAACTAATATTGTAGATCGGAAACTTATATGATGGAAAATAGACCCGGGGGCCATAGGTTTCACTAGAGGCTTCTCTCAAGATAGCAAATAATATGGTGGGTAAACAAGTTACTGTCGAGCAATTGATAGAAAAGGGCGAAGTTATGACGATATCTAAGGCAATGATCATGAATATAGGAATCACGCCCGTGTCAAGTAGACCGAAACGATTCTGCATCTACTACTATTACTCCACACATGGACCGACTCCTGCCTGCATATAGAGTATTAAGTTCATGAAGAACAGAGTAACAAATTAAGTATGATGACATGATGTAGAGTAATTAACTCAAACAATATGATGAAAACCCGAGCTTTTTATCCTCGATGGCAACAATACAATACGTGTCTTGCTGCCCCTACTGTCACTGGGAAAGGATAACGCAAGATCGAACCCAAAGCTAAGCACTTCTCCCATTGCAAGAAAAACCAATCTAGTTGGCCAAACCAAACCGATAGTTTGAAGATAATTACAAAGATATCAAATCATGCATAAAAGAATTTAGAGGAGATTCAAGTAATATTCATAGATAAACTGATTATAAATCCACAATTCATGGATCTCGACAAACACACCGCCAAAGAAGATTACATCAGATAGATCTCCAAGAACATCAAGGAGAACATGGTATTGAGAATCAAAGAGAGAGAAGAAGCCATCTAGCTACTAGTTATGGACCCGTAGGTCTGTGGTAAACTACTCACGCTTCATCGGAAGGGCAATGGTGTTGATGTGGAAGCCCTCCATGGTCGAATCCCCCTCCGGCAGGGTGCCAAAAAAGGTCCCTAGATGATATCTCATGGGTACATAAGGTTGTGGCGGTGGAAAAGTGTTTTCGTGGGCTCCTCTGGTGTTTCTGGAATATTTGAGAATATATAGGCCTCAGAATTAGGTCAGGGGAGCTGCGAGTGGCCCACAAGGGTGGGGGCATACACTACCCCCTGGGCGCGCCCTCCCCCCTTGTGGCTGCCTCGTGGCTCTTCCGACTTGATCTCCAAGTCTCTGGGGTGTCTTCTGGTCCAAGAAAAATCATCGTGAAGGTTTCATTCCGTTTGGACCCATTTGGTATTCCTTTTCTGCGAAACTCAAAAACAAGGAAAAAACAGAAACTAGCACTGGGTCCTAGGTTAATAGGTTAGTCCCAAAAATAATATAAAACAACATATTAATGCATATAAAACATCCAAAACAGATTATATAATAGCATGGAACAGTCAAAAATTATAGACATGTTGGAGACGTATCAAGCATCCCCAAGCTTAATTCCTGGTCGTCCTCAAGTAGGTAAATGATAAAAACATATTTTTTCATGTGGAATGCTACCTAATATATTTATCCATGTAATTTATTTATTGTGGCATGAATCTTCAGATCCATAAGATTCAAAACAAAAGTCTAGTATTGACATAAAAACAATAATACTTCAAGCACACTAAAAGGCAATTATGTCTTCTCAAATAACATGGCTAAAGAAAGTTATCCCTACCAAATCATATAGTCTGGCTATGCTCCATCTTCATCACACAAAATATTCAAATCATGCACAACCCCGGTATTAGCCTAGCAATTGTTTCACACTTTAGTTTTCTCAAACTTTTTCAACTTTCACGCAATACATGAGCGTGAGCCATGGACATAACACTATAGGTGGAATAGAATGGTGGTTGTGGAGAAGTCAAAAATAAGGAGATAGTCTCACATCAACTAGGCGTATCAACAGGCTATGGAGATGCCCATCAATCGATATCAATGTGAGTGAGTAGGGATTGCCATGCAACGGATGCACTAGAGCTATAAGTTTATCAAAGCTCAAAAAGAAACTAAGTGGGGGGGGCATACAACTTGCTTGCTCATGAAGACCTAGGGCAATTTGAGGAAGCCCATTGTTGTAATATACAAGCCAAGTTATATAATGAAAAACTCCTACTAGTATATGAAAGTGAAAACATAGGAGACTCTCCATCATGAAGATCGTGGTGCTACTTTGAAGCACAAGTGTGGAAAAAGGATAATAACATTGTCCCTTCTCTCTTTTTCTCTCTTTTTTTCTTTTTTTTTTGTTAGGCTTCTATGGCCTCTCTTTTTTAGGCTTCATTGGCCTCTCCTTTTTTTATAACCTCAAATGGGACAATGTTCTAATAATGATGATCATCACACTTTTATTTACTTACAACTCAAAAATTACAACTCGATACTTAGAACAAAATATGACTCTATATGAATGCCTCCGGCGGTGTACCGGGAAGTGCAATGACTCAAGAGCGACCTGTATAAAAAATGATGAAGGTGGCTTTGCCACAAACACGATGTCAACTACATGATCATGCAAAGCAATATGACAATGATGGAACATGTCATAATAAACGGAATGATGGAAAGTTGCATGGCAATATATCTCGGAATGGCTATGGAAATACCATAATAGGTAGGTACGGTGGCTGTTTTGGGGAAGGTATATGGTGGGTGTTAGGTACCGGTGAAAGTTGTGCAGCACTAGAGAGGCTAGCAATGGTGGAAGGGTGAGAGTGCATATAATCTATGGACTCAACATTAGTCATAAAGAACTCACATACTTATTGCAAAAATCTATTAGCCATCGAAACAAAGTATTAGACGCATGCTCCTAGGGGATGGGTTGGTAGAGTTAACCATCGCGTGATCTTGACCTCCACACAAAGAATGGCAATCAATAAATAAATCATGCTCCAACTTCGTTACACAACGGTTCACCATACATGCATGCTACGGGAATCACAAACCTTAACACAATTATTTCTCAATTTCACAATTACTTACTAGCATGACTCTAATATCACCATCTTTATATCTCAAAACAATCATAGGGAATCAAACTTCTCATAGTATTCAATGCACTTTATATGAAAGTTTTTATTATATCTCCCTTGGATGCCTATCATATCAGGACTAAATTCTTAACCAAAGCAAGTTACCATGCTATTTAGAGACTCTCAAAATAATATAAGTAAAGCAAGATAGCTCAATAATTTCTATAAAATAAAACCACCGCCGTGCTCTAAAAAGATATAACTGAAGCACTAGAGAAAAATTGCCTAGCTCAAAAGATGTAAGTGAAGTACATCACTACAAAAAATACACTTCCATGATGATACGTGTTTGCCATAGTAGGCCACGTTTTCTGTCATGCATGTACATCCATGACGATTTTATGACAGAATCAAGATAGTCATACCTGTGTTGTCGTAGAACTGTTCCATGAAATTATCAAAATTATCATCACGGAAGTGTCCACTTCCATGACGATAAATCACGCATCATAGAAGGGCTTTCGTCAAGGGTGACGGCCATGTGGCATCCACCGTAACGGAACGATGTTAAGCTATCGGGTCCAGTTTTGGATCCGATAACCCGTTAACAGCCCCAACCAATGGGAATTTTCCACGTGTAAAATCATCATTGACTGGAGGAAACACGTGTCGCCTCACCGTTGGGACAGATGTAATCCACTCATTGGACCGAAGGCGCCTATGATACGTCAACACGTGGCATGGCCCAACAGAGGCCCATTGCTGTGAAAAGGCCGGCCCGTTTGACTTGGTAAAAAGGTGGTGGGCCGGCCCACGGAAAGCCTATTAACGGTCTGTTTGCATATAGCCCATTTACAGCCCGCTAACCCAAGGCCCGTTATGACCTATCTGAATTAGGCCCAGTAGCCTCATCTCGGCCGTCCAGTATATTCCAAACCATATTAACTTCCGGCCCATGACGTCTTTCGGCCCATATGAGGCTCTTTGTAACTCTTGGCCCATTAACGGCCCGTGGTGAAACTGGCCCATAATGAAAAATGTATCACTTTATACCCATTAACGGCACGTGGTGAAACTGGCCCGTAATGAACTGTGTATCACTTTATACCCATTAACGGCCCATTATTCCATTGGGCCGTTTCCAGCCCATGTTTTCTTTCGGCCTTCTCAGGGCCCATTTATTCTTGGGCTCATTTCCAACATTCGTTTACTTACGGCCCATTACTGTCATTTTCTGCTTGTGGGCCAAATTCAGCCCGTGGTTACCATCGGCCCGTTTGTGGCCCATTAATACGTTGGGCCGTTTTCATAGCGTCATCAAATACGACCGATTATCGACGGACCATTATGGTCGGCCCATGAATGCGATTCCAACTCTATCCCGTTTACGGCCATAATGCAGTCTGTTATTGGCCCATGTTTGGCCAACCGATCATACGGCCCGTAGAAGTCCCATTGATGATACGGCCCATAGAAGGCCCATTATGTCTACGACCCGTAGAAGGTCCATTGTTTCTATGCCTCGTAGAAGGCCCATTGTTTCTACAGCCCTTAGAAGGCCCATCGTTTCTACGGCCCGTATGAAGCCCATGGTAACTACAGAACAAAGCAGCATATAAACGCCACTGCAAAACAAGTCCAGAACTGAAACCACTTCAGAAGAGCTCAAGAAACAATATCCTGGGTACCCATAATGCTGGCAAGATGCTTAGCAAGCTTATTAACTTTCTCTTATTTGGCACTTAAATCCTCCAGCACTTGCTGTTGCACCAGAAAGTATCACTACAAAAAAAAGACACATCCGTGACATTTTGGGTCGAACGAATTTTTTTCCTGACATACTTATGACACTTCTATGACGATAATTGTGACAAAACCCGGTATCATCATAGATGTGGGGGGCTCCTACTTCTATGACAAAAAATCATGACAGAAAATGGGCTTTTCGTCCTGGGCGGGCTGGAGATGTAGCTACATGACATTCTTTGTGCCGTCCATGATGAAAAAAACCGTGGTAGAAGTGAGGGCGAGGAAAATATTGGGGAGTTCCCAGTTATGGTGGGTGGTTGGGGGCCAAGCGATGCGCGTTTCTCTTGTAACATACGCGCGTGGGTGCGAGGCGTTGGGATCTAACTGAACCCGAGCGAGGCGTCGCCTAACTGAACACGAGCGATACACTGCAGGCTATGTGTTACTGAACCCGAGTGATTGAGCAATTCCTTCACTACTTCTGCTAACTGAAGCTGATCGATGCTGCCTCTGGATGAACAGTGGGTGTTACTGGGGGGTTTGGATGAACAGTGAGTG
>NC_041387.1:589030034-589074366 GCF_002162155.2 Triticum dicoccoides
TGGATGAACAGGACCCCGTGGTGTTGCCTCTGGATGAACAGGACCCCGATCGATCGAGCCGGTTGGGGCTGGATGAACAGGACCCCGTGGAGGGCTGGATGAACAGGACGACCCCATGGAGGGCTGGTTGAACAGTAGCCGGTGGAGGGCTGGATGAACAGTATCCAGTGGAGGGTGGTTGGACAGTAGCCCGTGGAGAGGGCTGGTTGAACAGTAGCCGGTGGAGTAGCACGTGATGGAGGCTGGATGAACAGGAGCCCATGGATGAACAGTCGCAGGTGGATGCTGGAGGAGGTTGACGGTGGATGAACAGTAGCCCATGGAGGCTGGAGGAGGTCGATGATGGAGATGAACAGTATTTCGTGGAGTCCCGTTTTGCGGTACGCCACACCCCTCCTGATGAATAGGACCCTCGTTTCGACAGTGCTCCAACACAAGTCCATTTCCTCTGTTTTGCGGTACGCCACACCCCTCTGGATCAACAGCACCCCATTTCGACCGTAGGAGGTCCAACAGAAGTCCATTTCCTCTGTTTTGCGGTACGCCAGACCCCTCCCGATGAACATGATCCCATTTCGACCGTGGCCGGTCAAACACAAGGCCGTTTCCTCCGTTCTGCGGTATGCCAGGCCTTGTTTCCATCGGTTGTTCCGTCCAAGCCCTCCCGATCAACACGACGACGCATTCCATTCCGACCCAGCCGGTTGGCTCCCCATGAACACGACGACGATGCAGTTTCTCCGTTCCGACCCAGCCATGCACATGAGCCCTGGCCGTACGTATGCGTGAGTAGGAGTTCGAGACCCCACCCGCATGTACTTATGTGGCCGTATTTACTTTCTTGCACCCTGGCCGCTGTATGTACGTGTACATGCTACGTGCGGGCCTCTACTATGAAACATGCGCGTCTACATCGACCAGTATGTACGTACATTTTCGCGACCAGAATGACAACTCTACGTACGCTTCAACTAGGTGGGTCCTGACTGTCAAGCACTTCCTTGCCTGTGAAAATGTCGCTGGTGGGTCCCAGCAGTCAGGGGGCGAATCATTTTTTTGCCCGTAATATGGACGCACTTCCTTGCGTGCGAAGATGTAGCTGGTGGGTCCCAGCAGTCAGGGGGAAACGTTTTTTTAGCGAAATACAGTGGCTCGTATGGTGGGCCCCTGCTGTCAGGTGGAGGAATAATTATTTTGCGCATAATAAGGAGCCAATTCCTTGTAGCTGCCGTGTACCCAGCTGTCAGCCTATCAGCGTACAGTACTCTTCCGATGGAAATTGTTCCTTGACCATGTTGACCATGCCGCACCGAGAGCACCAGGGCGGTGGACGACGGCGAGGCCTAGGAAGGGGACGACACGGAGCCGGGGAAGACACGATAGTGGATTCCCACGCGTAGAGGAGTATGAGGGTTCACTGGTTCGGTTGCAGTGTGAGGCCGTCGTCGCCACATAATAATAGGGGGTATGCGTGAGTAGAGGGATGGCCTAGCGAGCGGTGGGAGTAGTAGGGGGCGGTGAGGCCTCCCCGACATCAGAGCCAGCCACGGGAGGCAGGAGCACGTGGCACGACCGGCGTTGGTTTGGGCGGCTGGAGCAAGAAGACCAGAGGTTGAAGAAGCACTATGGCCGTTGGATGGACACAATAGGGTCACTGGAGCTAGAATCGTTCATATTGACTAAGTTGACAAAGCCCTCCGTCCCCGTCAACTTAGTTGGCCCACAAGTCAGCCTCCCACTATGGTGGGTCCCAGCTAGCTGGGGGTATTCATTTTTTGTGCGTAATAAGGAGGCACTTCCTTGTGTGCGAAGATATAGCTGGTGGGTCCGACCTGTCAGTGAGGGGAACGTTTTTTCGTGAAATACTGAGGCCCTTCCGATGGGTCCCAGGTGTCAGGTGGAGGAATTAGTGCGTAATAAGGAGGCATTTCCTTCCATGCGGCTGTGGACCCAGCTGTCAGCCTCTCCATGCACAGTCTACTTCCGATGGTGTCGTTTGTTGACCACGTTGACCACTCCGTGCCGAGCGCATCCAAGGTGGTGGACGACGGCGAGGCCCCGGACAGCAACGAGCTGGAGATGGGAAGACGCGGGAGTAGAGTCGCAGGCGAAGAGGTGTACGAGGGTTAACTCATTATTGTGCGGTGTGGTTCGGCAGTCGGTGCAGAAGAACAGGAGGTGTGGAGGGGTGGAGGGATGGCCTGGCCAACAGTGGAGTAGCACTTCACAGCGAAGCGTGCTAAGCAGAGCTGCTAGCAGCAGGAGGTGGTAGCAGGTGGTCCCGGTGGTGCTGGAGGAAGAAGACGAGAGATAGAAGATGGATGCCGGTTGTTGGATGTAAATCCAATGGCTAACGATGTCAGAATCATTTGTTGACTAAGTTGACAATGACTTGCGTTGGCTTCGACCTATTGGCCCATATTCCAGCCTCCAAAAATGTGGCACATATTCAACCCATTTTTTCAGAATTTACAGTCTTTTTTTTGCGGCGTAAAATTTACAGTCAATTTCATCTTTTTTTAATTATAGTCCATTAGCTTTGCTGGGTGAACAAATAATGTAGCGTCCATGCGGCCCATTTATTTTTTCCGAAAAAATTATAGGCCATTTGCACTTTCTCGAAATACACGATTTTGCTTGTCTGATTCTAATTATAATTTTGGGTTGGGCGCAGTGATGTTATCAAAAAATAAACAGGGGCTGAGCATTTTGTTATAAATATATTTAAATAATAAGTGATTTATTATTACATTGGTCCTTAAATCTTACCAAGCTTTTGTACACAATCACCAGGATTTTCGTTGCCAAAAAAATCCAGGATTTTATTGTTAAGAAATTATTTTTATAAGTTAATAAGATGTGGGATATTGTTTTCTTACATATGTAAGTATCTATTAAATATATGATGACAATAACAATAATATATAATAACATATCAAATAATTTAAATATATATAATATAGTAGAAGGGAAACATAAGTTGCACCAGGCGTTCCTATTCTTATATAGAAAAATATAGCATACCTCTGCATTTTCTTCAAAAAATACATAAATTGGGCTGCCTATGTTTCAGGAAAAATAAAACCTCGGATGGGAGGTCCATAGGCCGGTCGATACATGATGGCCCTCAAGAAAATACAAACTGACTTGTCGTGGGCTGCGCATGTTAAAAAAGAAAGCCTAGACGGGGCAGCCCAAAACCCAGCTAATACTTGCTGCCCTAGTGAAAATAAATGATACCCGCCAGCTCCCCGACTTTGTTGTGAATTTATCTCCTATAGTAACTATGTTGAAGCATATAAAAAATGTAACTATGTTGACAAACCCATGGGCCCCAATGTTAGTATAGCATTACGAGGAAGTATTTTTTCGATGAGGCACTTGCTTGCGTACGGCCATAGACCTGGTGGGTCCCGACTGTCCACCTCTCCACGTACGGTCCTCTACAGATTCCTCTCATTTGTTCAGCATGTTCACAACGGCAGACAGTGGCGTCGCAGTGAGCGCACAAACGCCCAGGTGGAGATCTGACCACCTGAGGAAGTGCCTTATTAGTAACGAAACTACTAAACTAGCCTAGTGGCCAAGTGAAACTACCCGATAGCTGTTCCGCCCGTGTTCGATTCCACCTGTGCAGGGAACATATCTCCAATTTTTTTGCCTCTGCCTTTATTGACATGTGGGTCCCCATTGTCATCTACTCACACCACGTCCAAAACTTGCCAAAACTTCGTCCTCGTTTTCTCTGTTTTTCGCACTCGACATTGTGTGGGCATTTTGAAAATAGCATATCTTTTTGACTGTGCATCATATGAAGATATGCTATGCATGAATGTCAATCAGCATGATGTTAACTGGCTGGTCATTCCATTTTCGGCCATAAATAAAACTTCCAACATGATGTTAACCTTGTTTGAAAAGGTCGTGTTAATATAAATGCTCTGCCTTTCAAAGTTGTAGTTTCTTATCTGAAACTGAACTTGAAGTTTCTTATCTGAAACTGAAACTTGTAGTTTCTTCTCTGAGAATCACATTGTCTGTACTTTTATACTCCTATGAAACTACATTTTTTAAGAGCTAAAAATAGATCTCTAGAATTCATAAAATACTTCATATGCTCAATACTACAAATCTGAAATTGAAAAGACATTCATATCTGAAAGTACTCTCAAAATACACAACACAAAACACAATTCACAACCGGCAAATACTGACAACCCTAAGCTCCTCCTGGCAATTCACAACCTGCCTGACTATTGGGCTGGGGGGCAGTTCCCTCCTATTCCTCGGCGGTAGACAGCCACCCCATGAGAGGATGTGAACGGTGACGGAGGGTATGGCGGGGAAGCATCATCGGGCCAACTGCTTTTCTCCTCTTGCAGTTGGGTTCGGTCGACGAAGACTCCATCGGCTCGCTCTGGCATGACACCCTCACAAACGACAACCTGTAGATGCTTGATCCTTCAATCTCTGGTGGATGCTCCATCTGGGATCGATACTCCCACCACCGCTCCCTCACGATCGGATTTGGTGAATCTGTTTGCTCCATGGCCCAGAGGAGCAACTCTATGTACTCCCGCGTGACTCCCTCCAAGAGTATCACCGCCTTTTTGCTCTGTTGCAGATATTTGGACATGGATGCCGCCCTTGCCGCTAGTTGGTCCTTGTTGTCAAACCAAGACTGTATCTCCAACATCCTAGCTAGCTTCACAGGGTCACCGTCGGCGATCCTCACGTATCAGTTGTACTCCTCCATCGATCTACTTCTCCACAACACCTTCATTTGCCGGCAGTGGTTTTTGATTGGAAGAGGAGAGGAGCAGCGCTGGTTTTGGATTAGAACGGGAGAGGAGCGACACTGGTTTTGGATTGGAACAGGAGAGGAGGGGCGGTGGTTTTGAAATGGAAGAGGAGAGGAGCGGCGCTAGATTTAGATTGGAACAGGAGAGGAGCGACGGTGGTTTAAGAGGAGAAGAGCGGAAGAGCGGCGCTGGTCTTGGAAGTATTTTTTTGTTTTGCGTATTTTGGGTCAAAGTTTGACCATGTACTATATTTGACAAGCAAAATGTGAATGCATGTCACCAAAAATTGTATCGTTTGGTTCGTATCTGAATGTACTTTTAAATTATATTATTTTCACAACGTATAACATATATTTTATTTGCGAAAATCATGGGTAATTATGACCCAGAACAAAAGGGAGACTAGTTAATGTGTGGTCGCTTTCTTAATTGAAGGGTAAACTGATTTTGATTTTGATCCAGTCACAGCGCATCGGCCCTCTCGTCCAATCCTAAATCGCTGTCGCACGCTCCTCTCCCTCTTCTCCATTGCAAAACCACCTCCTCTCCTCTCCATCATCTCCATTCCAAAACCACCATCTCGCCTCTCCTTCTTCTCCATTGCAAAACCACCTCCTCTCCTCTCCATCATCTCCATTCCAAAACCACCGTCTCGCCTCTCCCTCTTCTCTATTGCAAGACCACTGTCTCTCCTCCCATCTTCCAAAGCTAGCACCAGACCACTCAAAAGGACATCTATGGAGAGGATGCAGCAGCAAATCAGGCAGATCGCCGGCGGCGACCAGGCAAAGTTAGCCAGCTTGCAGGAGATCCTTAGTTGGTTTGACAATGAGTGGGAGATTTCGAGGACGGTGAGGGCCATGTGGCAATGTATGCGAAAGAGCGAGACAACGGAGATGAGGGCGGCGATGTACATGTACTCCTCGGCGACAGTCATGCCGTAGTCCTCCAAGTTCATCGAGTATCTCCTCTGGGCGATGGAGCAGACAAATTCGCTTGAGGCGATAGTCAAGCGGAGGTGGTGGGCATACAGGTTGAAGGTCGATCACCCAGAGGATAATGAATCGATCGAGTACGGTATGCCATTCGTGAGGGTGCAGAGCCAGCCGGAGCCACAGGAGTATTCGTTCTCCCACCGCAAGAGGAGGCCGGATGGTGCGACATCGCTTCCCTGCCGTTCTCCACGGTTCCCTCGACGCTCGCCTTGTTTGAACGGCGGCGGTAGGGTTTAAGGTAAGCTTCGCACTAACCTAATCTTCCACCTGCTCATGCTTACAATCAGTGTGATAGATAATGAAAATCATGCTTACAATCAGTCTCTGAGTACTATGCCAATCACCCTAAAATAGCTCTGGACCTTTGGGTCAAAGTTGTGACATTGTGTACAAATAAAGAAATATAGATTGGTGCTTCTTTCAGAAAAGAGTACTCCCTAGAAAACTGCCAATATAAGCTACTAGTATTTGGTTAGAGGATTTGCTGCCGAGAAAGATCCATCCACAGAGAGCGCCACACATCCCACTGGTGGTGGTGGATGCCAATGCGTTCATGTAGCATGGTTGGTGTCGGTAATTTTTACTTGGCACACCACGCACTCAGCATATATGTCGGTTCCATACGTACATTTGTGCAGTTCCACCAAAATGCAGCTAAATAACCTGTTTGCACAGATAATGAAAAAGCGTGATTACATTATAGTGGCACTAGTTGATGAAACACACAAAATAAATATAAGAAAATATTGCGATAGTATCATAGCATGCCATGCTGCAAGGGCGAGATGGGCCCTGCGACGCCTCATACGATACGCCTCATACTGGAAACCATCCCAAGTCTCCCAGATACACCTTCTGCCAGTGATGAACATCAGTGTATAGCGGTAGTACAAGGAGGGGCCTTGAGACATTCAGATCTCTATTTTTGTGCAGATCAACTAAAATTAAGCACCCCAATTTGCAGAAACGCTTAAACATTAACAATGGAACTAGTTGATGAAACATACATTAACAAAGAGAAGCACTTTCTTTATTTACATTGGAAATGAAATGATAGAGAGGACACTCGCTCTATTTAACTGTATTATTACTTCATTTTATCAGTGACACTAGGGTCGAGCAGGTGGTAAACGAGGTGTACCGTGCGTCGCAAGGATGAAGGCCGGGGGTGCTTAGACTGGGATGTTGAAGCTGGCTCTTTTAGTCCCTATCTTCCCCCTGATGTTTCTGTGGTAGCATTTGGGTTGTAATCCAAACTTGGCCGAGCTGGTGCTGCGTATGTGGCGAACTTGCCTCCCGCGAGTACTCAGTCCGTTCTATTAGTAGTTGCATAACTGCCCGTTTACACTGAGATGTTGTCGGATAATGGTTCTCTATGGTTGGATTTCTTGAATGAAAACAGAGGGAACCCCCTCTTTCGATATATAAAAAAATAGTGGCACTAGCGGTGCCAAAACATTTCCTCAAAATAATAGTGCCACTAGATTAAGGTGCAAAATAATAACATTACTACTTTATCATGTCAGTGCCAAAACAGTAGCACAAGAGCAGGATTAACATGCAAGATCTTTGGCAAACGGTCAGACCAAAAAGGAACATACCTCGTGATGGGAACCATATCTGCAGTCAACGCCATCATAGAAGGGATGACACCAGTCACCAACATGGATGATTCAATTCATGAGACCTTTTGGTGCAGTTCACCTAAAATGAAGCAATGTCCCATGAGCTAGCAGCTTCTTCTTCTTCTTTTTTTAAGAAAAAGGGCTCCAGCCCCTGTTACATTTCCATCCGAAAAATATACCCATAGAGCTTCTTCTTCATTAGTTGCAATAAAATTGAGCAACATCAAGGTTGGTTGTGAAGCTCCTGGAATGTTCAACTATAATTTGGATATCATTTGTGAAGTTCAACCAAGATCGAGCGTGAAATGTATATCTCTGTTTGCACAAAAAAGGTGGAAAGGAGGGTGACTAACAAGTGATGAAACATGCATCAAATGAAAAGAAGCATGTTCTTTATCTGAATGGCAATCCTACAAGGACAGTAGCAATTTCTAAAGCAGCAACATTGCTAGATATTAGTGTGGGCATTAGGATTAACTATGACAACCGTTAAATATGACATTACTTTAATGGTGCCATTGCTTCATTTTACCAGCAACATTACATTAACAGCTGCTACAAAGCCGGTCTTTGGGCATGGGAGAGTAGGCGGACCAGGACAGTTGCATTTCTAACGAAAAGAAGCAACTTATCTCAATGATGTAGACTCGACTAGATGGCGAGTCGTTCGTCGGTCCGAACTTTCACGGTACTAGCAGCAATAAGAAATTCCGATCGAGCAAAGATACAAGACCGTAATATCAAAAACTGGCGTCGAGTAGATGAATCAACTCCACGCGTAGCAGCGACAAAATCCATCACGGATCAGCAAAAGCAAACACGATATTTGGTGTCCCCCGACATGGGACTTTTCTGACTTTTATTCAACTCACGATCTAAACAAAACTTGACCTTTACATCGGCCGTAGCCAGCCTTTTATATAGGCATCACACACTCGATCAAACCGTCCCACGAGCAAAGCAAAATTGATACGGACTCTCTCTCCTAACCATAAACTGAACATGACTCCTAGTACTACTACGACTCCTCTAAATCTCATGCCTAAGGAAAAGTTCCTTTACCTAACAACCAAGAATTTACTAATTAACTATCCGGCCACGCTGATCACTAGGATCCAAAATATACCTTCACCGTACTATATCATCTTGGATTTAGAACGCTTCTGTACGTAAACCTCATGTGACCTGGACCGAAATAGCACCGACAATTATCCAGCTTGGCGTACGAAAATTAGGCTTGACTTCTTCAGGCTCTGGTTCTGGTGACGGTATTTTAAGTGCCATTGTACCCATCATCAAAATATTAGAATTTGTAATATGATCAGTTTTTGGTACGGCATTGACGGGCACATCATCCCCTCCTCCTTGAATCAAAACCGTCCTCGGTTTTGCAACAATTTTACTGACCTTCTTCTTCTTCAAGGAAATATTTGTATCCACCTTGATTTCTTCCGCAAACATAGACTGGAGCACACAACGTCTTCCGGCATCCCAAAAGGAGTAAGTGTTGGACCGACCCTCGTGTGTGGCACGACTGTCATATTGCCATGGTCTTCCCAACAACAAGTGACATGCATCCATTGGCAAGACATCACAAATTATTGTATCTTTATAGTCACCTACTGAAAAATTCACACGCACCTTCTGAGTAACTTTCAGTTTACCAGACTGGTATAACCACTCAATGCAGTCTGGTTGTGGGTGTTTCCATGTAGGTAGCCCCAAAGCTTCCACCAATTCCTTGCTGACCGCGTTGGTGTAGCTTCCTCCATCTATAATCAACTTATAATTGGTGTTATTGACTTTGCACTGAGTCTGAAAAATATTCCAACGCTGTCCCTTATTCTCAATGCGATCCTCTTGCACTCGTTGCACCATTAGTGAAGGATACGATTCAACAGCTTCAAAACTCGCAACCACATTTTCAGCATCCTTAGATTTTTCACTGGAAGTGTCAGAAATTGCCTCTTCATCACTAGCGGATGCATAGCCATCTCTCGTGAGCAACACTCTTTTCTCATTAGGACATTCACGCTTCATATGTCCCCTTCCTCCACACTTGAAACACTCTATGTCACTAGTGCGTCCGGTCGACTGTGCACTAGAATCAACCATCGACAGTCCTGATTTTGAAGCATCCTTCTGCACGGAACCATGCGAACAATTTGACGATGTCGCCCTGGAGCTAGGACTGACATCCTCACTCTTATACTGTGAGCGTCGCCATGTGTTCAAAGTGGTACTGGGAACTGTGTTGACTTGGCGCCGCTTAATATGTTGTTCCGCACGCACAGCTTGGTGCACAAGATCTTGTATGTTGTAGTAGATCACCATCTCAACACGATCCCGCACCTCGATATTTAGCCCGTTAAAGAAACGTGCCATGGTCGCCTCCGGATCCTCCGTTGTTCCTGTACGTATCATAAGCAATTCCATCTCCTTGTAATATTCATCAACACTCATGTTACCTTGAGAGAGCCGCTGCAACTTGTTGTACATATCTCTTTTATAGTGCTCAGGAACAAAACGTCGCCTCATGAATTCTTTCATACCTCGCCAAGTCGTCGGCCGATGTCTTGAACGACAAATTTGATTCCACCAAATTAGCACGTAACCAGTGAACTCAATTCCAGCAAGCTGAACTTTCTTCTCCTCGCTATAATGATGGGCATCAAAAATTTGATCAACACGCATCTCCCACTCCAAATAGCCTTCTGGTTCGCACTTGCCAGAGAATGAAAGGATTGAAATTTTTATGCACCCAATTCCATCGTCCAAAGGCACACGCACAGCTTGACCAACTCGGTCATGCACTCCACCATGAACGGATGTTTCAGGACGAGGCTCATAATGTCGTGGTCGTGGAGCGTACCCTGCTGCCTGGTCAATACCGTCATCAAGACCATCATCTCCAACATGAGGTGCCGCCAAACGGCGATCATGCACGCCGGCATGTCTGTCGCGAGCCGGTAGTGCATAACACAGTGGAGCAGCCGGAGCAGTCTGTGGTGGTGCAGAATTCGTAGCCGGCATATTGATGATGTCTGCCAAACCATCGAACCGGGTGATCAGAACATCTATCCTTTTGCCGAGCGCATCATGACATTGCTTGATGTAGTTGCATGTGTGGTCAAAACCATACCGAATATTTTGAGGAATATCATCCGCGTACACTGGACGTACAATTTCCCGAGAATCAGCAGCAACCTCGTCTTCCTTGTTGACCGAGGTCGACATCTTGATCAACACAATACCGGGAACAACCTTAGCTCTGAATACCACTTGATGTAGACTCGACTAGATGGCGAGTCGCTCGTCAGTCCGAACTTTCCCGGTACTAGCAGCAATAAGAAATTCCGATCGAGCAAAGATAGAAGACCGTAATATCAAAAACTGGTGTCGAGTAGATGAATCAACTCCACGCGTAGCAGCGACAAAATCCGTCACGGATCAGCAAAAGCAAACACGATATTTGGTGGCCCCCGACATGGGACTTTTCTGACTTTTATTCAACTCACGATCTAAACAAAACTTGACCTTTACATCGGCCGTAGCCAGCCTTTTATATAGGCATCACACACCCGATCAAACCGTCCCACGAGCAAAGCAAAATTGATACGGACTCTCTCTCCTAACCATAAACCGAACAGGACTCCTAGTACTACTACGACTCCTCTAAATCTCACGCCTAAGGAAAAGTTCCTTTACCTAACAACCAAGAATTTACTAATTAACTATCCGGCCACGCTGATCACTAGGATCCAAAATATACCTTCACCATACTATATCATCTTGGATTTAGAACGCTTCTGTATGTAAACCTCATGTGACCTGGACCGAAATAGCACCGACAATTATCCAGCTTGGCGTACGAAAATTAGGCTTGACTTCTTCAGGCTCTGGTTCTGGTGACGGTATTTTAAGTTCCATTGTACCCATCATCAAAATATTAGAATTTGTAATATGATCAGTTTTTGGTACGGCACTGACGGGCACATCACTCAATGGGAAATTTAGCAGGACATGAAAAGAGTACCATTGATTCATATTACTGGAGGCATTACATTGAAAACAACATTGGTTAAGGTGTCCTTACTTTTAACAGTGCGACTGCTACATTTTACCAGTGGCATTACATAAGAGTGACTCGGGGCAACAAACATCGGAATAGGATATTTGGGTTGGTCCCATTTTGTTCGGTATAGCAACCTTATACTGTGTGAGGGTAGAAAATCTAGTGCTAGACTTACTCTGTTGACTTGTCCCCCAGTCCCCACTTTATTTCCTTTTCCAACCAATAGATCGGGTTTATATTGAGTTTGTACTACATTTCCCTTTATTTCCCTATTAGACCTAGAGACGAGTTGGATAGCCAGTCTCTGCTACTTTTCGCCCCCATTATTTCCTCTTTCGACCAAGTCCTAGATTCAGGTAACAAATCTTCCCCCACCCCACCCCCTTTCTTTCTTGTTTAAACCAAGTAGTACTAGATTCAAGTGCATGAACTAGTTTTACCTCTTAACTATAAAAATTTAGGTGGTTTTTGAACAGCCAATCGATCCTATCTACGAGGGGGCCTGAGAAACAGTAAAAGATACAAATGCAGCGACGACGGGAGCTCGGGAAGTAGAGCAAGGCCGATTTCGAAGGAAGTTATACCTGAGGGTCGTCGGGATGTCGCTAGGTGGGCGGTGGTAGGCCAGATCTATCCACACTACGGCAGCGAGGAAGAAGGGGTCGGAGGCTCTCCCTCGCCAGTAGTGCTTGGGAGAGAACGGCAAGGCACGCTGATCAGGACGCGCCGGCAGTGAGTAAGAGCCGTTGCCGAGGATGCCCGCGTGAACGTTGCACCTTCTCACCTTCCCCGGCAGAGAGGATCCGGCTGGATCTGTGACCAGCAATGAGCAGAGAGAGAGATTGTGGCCACCGCTGTCATTTTTAGATCTGGAGAGGACGAGACAGTGCGAAGAGAGCAACACTAGAAAGCAAGCGCGGAGGCTCCTACCTATATTTGAGTACTAGTTTTCTTTTGTCTACCGGAGCCGGCTTGACCTCGTCAGGGTGTGTTTGGTTGCGTTCTCGTCTCAACATAGTTTTTCCCTCTTCATGCATGCTCAACTCAACACCCCTCCTCATGCATGCTCTCTTCATGCATGCTTCTAGTGTATTTGTGCTAAGCTAGTGTGGACTCATGCACCCTCCATACACTCTACCAAACACCCAAAAGTGGGTCGAGAGGGGAACTCTTGGGCTCATGCACCCTCAATGACTGTCGAGAAGTCTTCATGCACGTGCCGCGGAGGCGCAGTTGTCGTCATTTTGATCTGAAGCACCGAATTATAACATATAACACGAAAAAATGCCACATGACAAGAAATCATAACCTCACTGCCCAAAGGAGACAACATGAACCCCGATGGACAAACTAGACAAGGATCAAAGCTCAAATTAAAGATAAACTCGTCGAAAAGGGGTCCGTCGATAGATGTCCTAATTAACATAGCCGGCTTGACCTAGATGGCAGCCAAGTAGTCTTCGTGCATGTGCCCCCAATGAATAGCCCAACTCAGTTGTCGCTGTTTAACCCTCACAGTGATCCAAAGCACATGACACCTAATTTTGCGAGATGACAAGAAACCTTTTTTTAGATTTATCACCAGAACTACAACCATGTACAACACAACCTGCACGATATGTAGACGATAGCCAATCCAGGCGTGTCTGCTGGAGTCTGGTCACATGCATGGACGAACTGATCTTCCGTGTCTTGCAGGGATCTTACATGCACCAACGTATGTACAACACTTCTCTAGTACTATCGCTCGTCTCTCTCTTCTATTAACTCACTAGACTTGCGGGGCCGGGGAGTGTGCCTATGTCGGTTCTCAATTGCGGTCCCACATGTGTGTGTAAACGCAATATGACGCTCGTTCCATTCGGAGAGCGGCGTGCCAGACCGACTAACCGTCTGGGGTGTGACGCGAACGTGACGGGCGTCCTGTATACTTCGTACATGTGTACCGCCGTTTTCTTGAGGCCTTGCTCCATGGCCCAATCCATGGATACAAAATTAGCATACTGTACTATTTAAAAGTCGAGGGCGGGGCTTTTCCTGCGCGGTAGGCGGGGCAGTTCCGCCTAGTCGGTTCGACAAAGACACGAGAAGACGAGGGAGTAGGCTACTGCACACGTAGGGCTGTGTGATTTGACAGCGAGTTACTACTGGACAGGTGGGGCCCCGTGATTTGACTTGCCATTATCATTTTAACTGCGGCGCTACGACCGGCGTGAGTCTCTCGATTCCTGACCACCTCCATATAGGTGCCTCTCCCAATGCTCCACCATGTAGAGGCTGGACCTTGCATGAGAGCCCATTCCTCCACTTTTTCCTTGTCTCTTTCCTCCACATATGCAAAAATGCCATGTAAAGCAGGCTTATAGCCCACTATTGTACTTAATTGCTCCTACAGGTGCTAAGCTTGCCACATAGGCATAAAGTCTGATGTGGAAAGTTAATTAAGAAGAGAGAGACTAGTTTGGTGACCCAAGGAAGAAACGGTGCTAAGCGCGTGTACCTAGGTGAAAAGAAAATTTTGAGTCTATAGCTTATTAAATGAAGCAAACTTAGCAACAAAAAACTAAGCACCTTTGCATTGGGGACTTGATTGCTAAGCCAATTAATGCCCTTAGAACCTCATCTAAGCACCATTTAATTGGAAGAGGTCACTCCTTGTCAAATGCAATAAATACTATGAAGAAAGAGATAGAGAGAAGTAAAAAGATTACTCTTATAGCCAACCTTATAGCTAATCTTGTTGTAGTATGAGTGACTAAGTGATGACTATGTATGACATGCCAACATCAGATAGCCTAACGCACCGTGTTAAATCTCCAAGGGCGCGACCGCATGAGCGAGGCGACGGGCATGGTAGGCACGACCATGATACGGGCTGCTGGCAGCCCTTGGATCTAAGATCGAACGGTCACATGCTAAGTTGCTAAAAATTTGCAGAATAACCCTCCAGGATAGGATATTCACCCATAGGTCTAGAATCACGCCATGCAACCATTTGATCTTAGATCCAAGGGCTCTCGGAAGCCCGTATCATGGGAGAATGGAAAGCTTCATATCACCTGTAATTTTCCCAATGCTTGACATGACATCAAAAGCCATTTAATTGGGTGTCGAGTAGACATGACATCTAATTGGGCCCCCATAGTACTGTGCATGAATCCATTTATCCACCAGTCAAGCCACTACCCTGCCGTTTGCATGCCCCACTCATGTCGGGGGTTGGATACGACATATGCCAAAGGATGGAAGCGGGATGAGGCGAAGACATGCACGCCGGCGGTTCTTACCCAGCTTTAGGGCTCTCCTAGGAGATAACACCCCTACTGCTGCTCTGCGGGGTCTCCGCATGATCACTCAAACAAGGTGACTACAATGGTGCTCCTAGAGCTGTTTTGGGAGGCAGGAGAGAGCAAGGCTAGTTCTCTTCTCCCGTGCTATCTGGTCTATCTCTACTCAGGTCCGAACCCTTTGCATGGGTGCCCCGGGGGGTTTATATAGGCCTACCCCCCGGGGGTACAATAGTAATACGGCTGGGCGCGGGTCCCAGCCGTCTGTCTCTCTGGCCACCGCCCTTCTTGCCGGCTTCTGGGGCCCGCCGACTGGCGGGTCCCGCGGACAGGCCTGATACTGTAGCGACACTCCTGGTGACGCAGGCTTGGTCATCGAGTCGTGGCAACAGTGCTGCCGTCTATCGGGCGATCACCGTCGCCACTCCCCATCTTGTCTGGTTAATGGCACGTGGGGCCCTGGGGAGGAGTCGGCCGACTCCAGGGAGGCCGACTCCCCCAGGTCCGTCTTCGGGCGCCCAGGCCGCCTTCGGCCCTCCCACTGACAGGCGGCCCCGCCGCCTCTGGGTCGTACAGGCCGACGTCGTGTGCACAGCGTACTGCGCACTATGGCTAAGGTCAGGGCAGGCATGGCAACAGTGCCGCGCCTCACCGGAGATCTTCCAGCGATACGGCTCACTGTAGCCATGCCAGCCCTTCGTGAGCAGGGGGGAGACGACCACGTCGTGACCGTACCCCGTATCGTACTTCGGGATGAAGGAGGAGTCACGGGCCGACTCTCCAAAGTCGGCCTCTTCGGAGGTCGCCAGCTTGGAGTCGGCCTCTCTGGATGTCGCCGTCCCAGAGTCGGCTTATCTCGGAGTCGCCGTCTGGGACTCGGCTTGAGGGGCGCTGCCTGCCCCGATGTCTTGAAAGGTCTTGGGGCCCGGGTTAGCCTACCCGTGGCCCATTATTCCGACAGTAGTCCCCGAAGCTGGTGAAGCCCGGTGGTCGCTGCATTGTGGGGCTTCAGCAGCTTCAATCTTTATAAATGCAGACTCTGGGATTCGGCTGACATCTTCTCTTGGGCCGACTGTCGAAAGTCGGAGTTTCGGCGAAGAGCGTCAGTTCGAAAGTCGCGGCGGGAAACCAGGCGGCGTGCCTGATATGCCTCCCCACTGCTGTCAAGGCGGTCCTATCGCACGGCGCCACGTGGGGAGAACAGTCTGCCCACCCACATGCGCGACGGGACAGGCCGTCAGGCGGGGCCCGCCACTACCGCGCCTCGGCATACGGACGGATCCATTGCGGCCGTGGACGGTTGGTTTTCCCACGTTGTTACTGCGCGCAGTAACTTCGTGGGGTAAATCGTGGGGCGGTGCGGGACGTTATGCGCAGTTAATCCCACGCTCGCCCCCTCGGCTTCTCAGCCCGTTGGGCTATAAGTAGGCGGGGGAAAGCGGAGGGGCACAGCTCGCGCGCCCTTCTTCCCCGCTCCCCCGCCCCACCTCGCTCTCTTTCTCCTTCCTTCCTCCGCCGTTGAGCCAGAGCACACCATACCGCGGCGATGAGCTCTTCCTCTACCGCGGCCCCTGCCGTGCGCTCCGGCGTGTGGGACGGCTCGGAGGTAGAGGAGGAACACATCGAGTTCCTCCGCCAGACACGTTGTCTTCCCAGCGCGGACCTCGTGCACGCCCGCGCCGCGCCGAAGGGGGAAATCCGGCCGGCGCCGGAAGAGGGCGAGCGGGTCGTCTTCCGCTCGCACCTTATGCGCGGCCTGGGGCTGCCGGCGAGCGGCTTCTTCCGCTCGTTCCTGGAGTTCCATAGTCTTCAGCCACACCACCTCACACCGAACACGGTGGTGCTGCTCTCTGCCTTTGCCACCCTGTGCGAAGGTTTCCTCGGCCTTCTCCCCACCACTGAGCTGTGGGAGGAATTCTTCTCTTCTAAGCTCGGCACGCACATCGCCGGCGTGCCGGCTCAGTGCGGCGCCTTCATCGCGATGCGACGCTCGACGGCCGACAATCCCTTTCCTCCCATCACGCTGATCAAGTCGGTGAAGATGTGGCAGCGCACGTACTTTTACGTGAAGAACCTCTCCCCCGACGGCGACTGGGTCAACCTGCCGCCCTACAATGCCACTCCCCTGACCGGGAGGCTCCCCAGCTGGTCCCACAGGGTCAAGTCGCTGTCCCTTGCCGGAGCCGCCGCCGTAGCGCGACTCCGAGTCTTGATACAGTCGGAGGGGCTCGTCGGGGCCGACTTGCTGGCCGCCTTCATGGCGCGCCGAGTTCTCCCGCTCCAAGGCCGGCCGCACCTGATCTGTCAGATGAGTGGTCCCCGAGACCCAAGCCGGATGAGCACCAAGGAGATGCCCCGCAAGGAGGTGGCGAACATGGTGAACTACATCGCGCACTGCGAGTACGAGGAGGACTGGCAGTTCGGCAAGGAGCCGTACTCGCGCGACAACCCTCCGCCAGTGGTAAGTCGCGTCCTCCTATTGCTTCGTCTTTTTTCCTCAGCCGACTCCGGCTTCTAACTCTTATCGGCCTCTTCTGAACTAGAATCCTCTTATGCAGCCCGCCGCCGACGCTACGAGACAACCCCGCGAGTATGTCCCCGACCGCGCGGAGAGCGACGTCGACGACCCCGACTTGGGGGCGGCGGCAATGGAAGCCGACGCCGAAGGCGGGAGGGGGGGGGGGTGGGGGAGTAGCGGAAGGCGACTTCAGGCCCTCGGCCACTTTCGACGACTGGCCCGACGACAACGCTGAAGGGGAAGTCGCCCCGCGCCACCAGCCGAAGGTCGGCTCCTCCGCCAGCCAGGGCGGCGCGAAGAGGCGTCACGCCGGGCCGAGTGCGCCCGATGGCAAAATGAAGAAGCTTAAGGGGGCGGCCGCCGCGACCAGGTGGGAGGAAGCAGCCGCGAAGGCCAACTGCTTCCGAAGGGAAGTGAGAAGGCCGCCGCTAGTATCCGCGTAAGTCTTCATGCTCTTTCTTTTTCTTCGTCGAATCTTATCCGAGTCTTTGTTTACGTACTCCCTCCGATCTTCTCCAGGGCCCCTCTCTCCCTTGAGAGAGTCGCCGTCCCCTCTGTCATGGGGTCGGCGGAGACGTCCGCCAATACTCGGCGGGCCGACCCCGCCGCCGCCCTCCAGGAGGCGACGGAGCGAAACACGCGGGAGAAGCGCGAGGAGGAGGAAGCCGAACGTCTGGAGAAGGCGGAGGCCGACATGGCGGCCGCCTCCGTCCAGAAGGAGCTGGAGGATGCTGAGGCTGCCCTCGCAGCGAGACGGCACGCCGAGGAGGCCGCGCATCGCCGATCAGCGATGCTTGTCCCCCCACTATCGTCTGCGCCGCCGCCTCCGGAGTTCACGGGGCAAACCGGAGGGGCCGGCACTGAGGACCCCATCGTGGAGAAGGAGGGGGGCGATGTTTCTATGTCGGACACCCTCGTGCGGCCACCACCGCCTCCACCGCCGTCTGGGAGGCCGCATGGCAAGCAGCCGGTGGATTCGTCGGAGTCGCCGGCTATGGACGAGGCTGAAACGCGGCTGCTTCTCCAAGTCGCCTCGCCGATACATCGCCGTCTTGAGAGGGCGACCTTGGCGCCGCGTCCTTGGGAGACCGGTGTTGCCGGCTCGGCGTCCCTAGACGCCGAGGCCACAAGCGCCGCGCCCACCGGGTGGGTGCACGGAGGCGGCACTGGGCCGTTAAATGAACTGCTCCTGGAAGTCCAAGCGAAGCTTCGGGCCGAGAGCGACGCCCTTCAAGCCTGCACCCGAGCGCATCTGGCCGCCCGATCGGCCGTCCGAGTAAGTTTCTTTTCCTTTGGACTCTTGTTTGTTTCTCTGTGGGGGCGCGCCAGCGCACCCACTGGGTGTAGTCCCCGAGTTCCAGGCTGGCTGCTGAGCAGGCGGTTCGGAACTCCCTCTGGCGAGTTCCAAACACTAACTTTGTCTTCAATGATTCATTGCAGGAGTACCACAACCTCCGCGTCACTGCCTTCAACCGCAATGTTGAGGAGTTGAACAAGCGGACTGCCGACTTGTCGGAAAGCCGGAGTGAGTTCTTGTTTCTTCGCGGGGGCGCGCTGGCGCACCCGCGGGCTGTAGTCCCCGAGATTCGGGCCGACTGCTGAGCAGTCGGGCCGGATCTTCCCGGCAATCTTCTTTGCTGACGATTTATTTGTCTCTTCTTTCGCTCCTCAGAAGCCAACGCCGTTCTTCAGGAGCAGCTGGGCGAGGCCAATACCGCCCGTCGTGCCAAGGAGGAGGAGTGTGGCAAGCTCGGCACGGAGCGCGACCTGCTGGCGGCGCAGCTGGCCGAGCAGAAGGAGCTGCTCAAGAAGGCGCAGGACAAGGCCGAGAAGAAGGAGGCCGCCCTCCTGGCCGAGTTCGAGAGTGAGCGCTCCTCCTGGACTGACAGGGAGGCGATGCTGACCTCCGGTTTCCACGAGATCGAGGATATTGTTGATGGTAAGTTTCTTTCGCCTCTTCGGTCTTCCGACTATGCGTCAGGCTGACTTCTAATTTTTTCGATTTGCTTCTTTTTGTATTGGCAGACTTCTTCCCTGGCCATTCGCAGGCAGTCCCTCCGGCCATCGAGGCTGCTCGTGCGGCGCGAAGGGAGGACGGTGAGGAGATCGCCGCCAACGCCCCACGGACCGTCGAGGAGCAGCTTCTAAGCATTGAAGCCCGTCTTCGTCCGGCTCACCAGCTGATGCGCCGGCTTCAGCGTGTCGGCGCCCAAGCGGTTGCCGCCTTGTGGCCAGGCATGCCGGCGCTGTGCACCGCCAGCTGAACTGCCGACTGGCTGGAGGTCGCCGCCGATCGTCTTGAGGCTTGGAAGGGCTCCTCGGCCCGGGCCGGAGCGCGCCGGGCCTTGGAGTTTGTCAAGGTGTGGTATCCAGGGCTGGACCTGGACCGTCTGGCCGCGTTCCGGTCAAAAGCCCAGGCCGAGCTGGAGGCCGTGGAGGGCGCCCTTATCGAGCGTGCTGCGGCCATCACTGAGTACACGGACACCAGCGCCTTCGTCCCCGAGCGGGCTGAAGGTGGTGAGGAAGTGCCGCCGGAGTGGTTCGGAATGAACCCGGAGTATGGCGAAGACTCGGCGGAGGTGATCGACTCAAGCATTGAGGAGGAGGACAAGGCGGAGGACGAAGGCGAGGCGGAGGCGCCAGAAGACGGAGCAGGCGGCCAGCCTCAGCTTGACCGCGCCTCCAGCAACGAGCCGTGTCAAGAGAAGGCGACCGCCACCGGAGGTGATCAAGCCGAGACCGCCCAGCCGACTACCCCGGCGCCTCACGCCGCCGTCTCCTCCGATCCTCCGATCCCCAATGCCGCCTCCTAGGCTGCCTCTACCTGTCTGTCTTAGCGATCTTTGAAAACTTTGTTAGTTTCGAACAGTTCCACCCGCGGGGTGTATCTTGAACCTCTATTCGAAAATTCGGCCAAGGGCCTATGTAAATATTTATCCGACTTCCGTCTTTCCTTGCTTACTGCTCTTTAGGCTTTTCCCTTTGCCGCCTTCCCTTAGTCGCTGCCTTGCCAGTCGGACAGCCGCTCCGCGGACTATCGCTGGGTCAAGTGCTCGGCTACTTCGGGAAAGCGAGTACTTTGCCGTTTTTAGAGTTTCTTTAGCAAGTTGGATAGAAAGCCACAGGCCGACTACCCGAGAGTCGGCCGTCCTTGATAAAAGCTAATAAAGACGGCAAGCCGGCTACTCATGAGTCGGCTTCCGCTTTAGAAATGCTGGAGGCCGTCTTACGCTATGTTCGTGCTTTAGGTCCTTAGCCATTTTTCATGTGGGCGCCCGTTCTTCCTCCCTCCTGTTCTCCTCACAGTCGCTCTGTGAACTGCGGCTTTGCCAGGGGGCGGATTGGGCACCGCGCACTACTTGTCTGACTGCGGGAAGCTCCTCATAGCGCAAGGCGGCGAGTCCCCGGGCCGACTAGTCTGGCCCGGTGCCAAGCAGCTTGTAATGAAAGTGATTTTCTCGAAGGCATGATTCTTATCATATAGATAACAAAAAGGGCAGTCCCCGAGCTCGTCTCGGGGGGGGGGGGCCCAAAGTCTTAGTACTTTAATACAAAGGGGTAGTGCGATACATACTGCATCAACTGTAAAATCTTCGGAGAAGATTTGCATTCCACGGGCGCTCTGTTTCTTTGCCGGAGTCGTCCCTCTTGCGCGCTCGGGGCTTCTGAGCATCGATCAGATAGTAGGCGTCGTTTCCTAGCACCTTGCTGATGATGAAGGGGCCTTCCCAAGGCGCCGACAGCTTGTGCTGGCCAGCTGTTCGCTGGATCAGCCGGAGCACAAGGTCGCCTTCTTGGAAAGATCTTGGCCTGACCTTCCTGTTGTAGTATCGACGCAGGCTCTGCTGGTAGATGCCGGACCGGCTGAGTGCCAACAGCCGACCCTCTTCCAGCAGATCGACATCGTCTTGTCGTGCTTCTTCTGCTTCTTCCTCGGTGTACATGGTGACTCGCGGGGAGTCGAACTCTATGTCCGTTGGGATGACGGCTTCGGCACCATAGATGAGGAAGAAGGGTGTGAAGCCGGTTGACTTGTTTGGAGTCGTGCGCAGACTCCAGAGGACGGCTGGCAGCTCCTCAAGCCAACAGCCGGCAGATCGCTCCAGCGAGACGACGAGTCGAGGCTTGATGCCGGATAAGACGAGGCCGTTCGCTCGTTCCACCTGGCCGTTTGACTATGGACGGGCAACGGATGCTAAGTCCAGTCGGATGCCCTGTGTCGCGCAGAAACGGGCCAAGGCGCCTTTGGCAAAATTCGTGCCATTGTCAGTGATGATGCTATGTGGGATGCCATACCGAGTTGTGATGTCGGCAATGAAGGTCACTGCAGTCGGACCATTTAACTTCTTGATGGGTTTCGCCTCCACCCACTTGGTGAATTTGTCTACTGCGACCAGCAGGTGAGTCAAGCCACCTCGTGCCGTCTTGAATGGTCCCACCATGTCCAGACCCCAGACTGCAAAGGGCCAGGCAATGGGGATAGTCTTGAGTGCGGAAGCCGGCTGGAGTGGCTTGGAACGGAAAATCTGGCACCCCTTGCACTTTTGGACTAGTGTTTTGGCCTCCTCCAGGGCGGTTGTCCAGAAGAAACCGTGCCGGAAGGCTTTAGCGACGAGTGCCCTGGAGGCCGCGTGGTGACCGCACTCGCCATCGTGGATGTCTCTGAGGATTGCTTGGCCTTGTTCTGCCTCGATGCAGTGTTGGAAAATGCCGGTAACGCTGCGCCTGACCAGCTCTCTGTTGACTATGGTGTAGGCTGATGCTCGGCGTTGTACTTGCCGAGCCAAGATTTCATCGGTTGGCAGCTCTTTGTTTACTAAGAATCTGAGGATGGGCTGGGCCCATGAAGGTGCTGCTATTTCTTCAGCTGCCACGAGTGCGACTTGGATAAGGGTGGCCGGGCTGGGAGGCGGCGGGTTGGAGTCCGCAGCCGCTTGCTGGTTTGACGAAATCCCGGGGCTGACTGGAGCAGTCCCCGGGCCTGGCTCTGGAGTCTTCGATCCTGCCGCGGCAGTCCCCGGGCCGGGTTCTGAAGTCCCCGGGCCGGCTTCGACTGTGTTCTTCTTGGAGTCGGGTCCGGCGTCCTCAGGCGGAGCCGGCACAAAGATTGAATCTGATTCTGGTGACGGCTTGATAGAAGGCTTGAGGAGGCGCCGGAGGGCGACACCAGATGGTATTGCCTGGCGAGTGGAGCCGATTCGTGCCAAGGCATCTGCTTGGTCATTGTCGTTCCTTGGCACGTGAAGGAACTCGCACCCCTCGAAGTATCCGCTGAGCTGCTGAATGAGGAAACGATAGCTCGCCATATTTGCGTCCTTGGCATCCCAATCGCCAGATGATTGTTGGACTACCAAGTCAGAGTCGCCATAACACAGGATCCGGCGAATGCCGAGCTCTTTGGCAAGCCGGAGCCCGTGTATGAGCGCCTCATACTCGGCCACGTTGTTGGAGGCGGCGAAGTGGATCTGCAGCGCATATCTTAGCTTGTCGCCCTTGGGGGAAGTGAGGATGACGCCGACTCCCAAGCCGGTGCGCATCTTGGAGCCGTCAAAGTGCATCCGCCAATGGGTGGAATCAGGCGCTGGCGGCAGGTACTGGGTCTCGGCCCAATCGACAAGGAAGTCGGCCAGCGCCTGCGACTTGATGGCGGTGCGGGGCTCATAGTAGATGGTGTAGGGAGATAAGTCAATGGCCCATTTGGCCACTTGGCCAGAAGCATCTCGGCTTCCGATGATCTCGGCCAGCGGGGCTGTGCAGACCACAGTGATTGGATGCTCCTGGAAGTAAGGCTTCAATTTCTTGGCGGCAAAATGTACGCCGTAGCACATCTTCTGGTAATGGGGGTAGTTCTGCTTGGAGGTCGACAGTACTTCACTCAGGTAATATACCGGTCTCTGGACAGGCAGCGCCTTGCCTTCCTCCTTGCGCTCGACTACCATGACTGTGCTGACTACTCGGCTGGTGGCGGCAATGTATAGGAGCATGGGCTCTTTGGGAGTCGGAGCCGCCAGCACAGGGGGAGTAGTCAACATCTTCTTTAGTTGGAGAAAGGCCTCGTCCGCCTTGGGAGTCCACTCAAAGAAGGTCGTCTTCTTCATGAGCTGATACAAGGGGAGAGCCTTCTCGCCCAGCCGACTGATGAATCGGCTGATGGATGCCAAATAGCCGGTGAACTTCTGCACATCTAACAGTCGTCTGGGTGCTTCCATCCTCTCGATGACCTTGATCTTCACAGGGTTGCACTCTATGCCGCGTTCGGAGACCAGGAAACCGAGGAGCTGGCCGGCTGGTACTCCAAAAACGCACTTCTCTGGGTTGAGCTTGATCTGGAATCGGCACAGATTCTTGAAGGTTTCCTTGAGGTCCTCCAGCAAGGTCCCACGCTTCTCCGTCTTCACCACTACATCATCCACATAGACGTGGGCGTTTCTGCCGAGTTGCTTCAGGAGGCACTTCTGCATGCAACGTTGAAAGGTGGCGCCGGCATTTCTCAAGCCGAACGTCATGGTCAGGTAGCAGAAGGCTCCAAACGGCGTGATGAAGGCGGTTTTCAGTCTGTCAGCTGGGTTCAGCTTGATCTGGTGATATCCCGAATACGCATCTAGGAAGCTCAACAGCTCGCATTCGGCTGTGGAGTCTATCACCTGATCGATTCTTGGCAGAGCAAACGGGTCCTTCGGGCAAGCTTTATTGAGGCTTGTGTAATCATTGCACATCCGCCACTGCTTGTTCTTCTTCAGCACTAGAATTGGGTTTGCTAACCACTCTGGAAAGAATACTTCCATAATGAAGTTGGCCGCCAGGAGCCGGGCTATTTCTTCTCCAACAACTCTTCTTTTCTCTTCTAACAGGCGACGCAAGGGCTGCCTGACGGGCTTCATATCAGATTGGACATGTAACTTGTGCTCGGCGAATTCCGTCGGGACACCAGGCATGTCCTTGGGGGACCATGTGAAGATGTCGCGATTCTCACAGAGGAAATCAACGAGCTCGCCTTCCTATTTGCTGTCAAGGCCAGTGCCTATGACAGCGTACTTCTGTGGGTGTTCTAGGTCCAACGGTATCTTCTTTGTTTCCTTGGCCGGCTTGAATGATCCTTCTGCTTCCGACTCCTTGGGGTCGGGCAATAACTCGGGCTGCTTGCCGGCCATCGCCACGACCCGATCAAGAAGCCGTTTCTCAGCCGCGATCACCAAGGACTCGGCCAGCCGACTGCTTTCGGCCGCGCAAGCGGACGACTTCCTATAGTCGCCGGACACGGTTAGGATTCCCTTGGAACTCGGCATCTTCATCTTGAGGTAGGCGTAGTGGGGTACCGCCATGAACTTGACCAGGGCGGGTCGGCCGAGCAATGCGTGATATGGGCTTTCAAGGTCCACCACCTCAAACCAATTTGGCTCTCGGCGGAAATGATCCTTGTCTCCGAAGAGGACATCTATCAGGATCTTGCCGATTGGCGAGCAGGAAAGGCCGGGGACGATTCCGTGAAACACAGTCCGGCTGCTCTGAAGCTGTCTTCGCTTGATTCCTAGTTTCTCCATCGTATCCTTGTACAGGATGTTGATGCTGCTGCCTCCGTCTATCAGTACTCGCGAGAAGCGAGCGGCCCGCCTGTCCGTGGCACGGGTGGCACCTAGGACCAAGGCGTAAGGGCCTGGGCTCGGCATCACCTCTGGGTGATCAGCTCTGCTCCAACTGATAGGCCTTTCGGACCAATGCATGAACTTTGGAGTGCTTGATGCAACTGCATTCACTTCTTGCTGCTGTAGGCGCCTGCTGCGCCGGTCGTCCGCTACACTGGTGAACACCACGTAGGCTCCGTGCTCGTCCGGGAACTCGTCTTGTATCGCGCCGACTGGCCTGACGGCCGGCTGCTGGGGCGGCTGCGGAGGAGGCGGCCCAGCAGGAGGGGGAGGGATCAGGCCGTCCCCCTTGGCGATTCTGGTCAGCCAATGACACTTCCGGGTGGTATGGTTGGATGGCTTCGCGCCGCTGTGGAACTTGCAGGGACCATCCAGAGTCTGCTCGTAGGAGAAAGCCGGCAGCCAGTTGGACTTGCCGCCCTTCTGCCGCTTTGCCGGAGGTGGTCCCTCCAGTTGTTGGTCTTCTGCCGTTGCCACCTGCCGACTGCCGGAAGTCGGCAGCAGGGCCTTGCGCTTCTGGTCATTCTGCTGCTGCCGCCGACTGGTGTCTCCAGCCGGAGTTCTTGGAGCCTGAGGGGCGACTTTGCCAGTTGCGCTGACCCGAATCTCCGCCTTCATGGAGGAGTCGGCCGTGGCGTACTTGTCCGCCGTGATCAGCAGCTCGTCGAGGGTCTCCGGCTCGTCGCAGAGGAGCTTGTGCTTGAGGAGGGTGCCTTCTCTGCACCCGGCAGTAAAGTACTCAATGGCCTGCACCTCGTGCACACCCTCGCAGGAGTTCCGGAGTTCGCCCCAGTGCGTGAGGTAGTCGCGAGTAGACTCGTCAGGGCCTTGCACGCACAAGGAGAGCTGGCGTGGCTTGGGAGGTCGCTTGTACATGCTCGTGAAGTTGTGGACGAAAGCCTCGGTGAAGTCGACCCAACTGTTGATGCTGCGAGGTTTCAGACTGTTTAACCACGTCCGGGCCGAGCCCTGGAGCATGAGCGGGATGTATCTTACGGCAACACGCTTGTTGCCGTTCGCTATGTTGACAGCCGTGGAGTAGTCGATCAGCCAATCCTCCGGCTTCACGGTGCCGGTGTACTTAGGCATGTCTCAGGGGAGCGTGAACCCTTTGGGAAAGGGCTCGTCTCGGATGCGGGGTCCGAAGCAGGGGGGACCCAACTCATCTTCTTCTTCCAGCGCCAGGGATCGGTGGAGTCGGTCGATCCGGTGGCGGGCGTCATTCTCTCCGACTCCCTCTCGGCGGCCAAGGCAGTTGCCGAGAGTCGGATGTTTCACGGGCGGCGGGGAGACTCGCCTTTCACCGCGAGGGGGGGGGGAGGCTGGTAGTCGTTCTGCCGCTCCACCGCCCTAGGACGACCGTCTTGGTCGCGCTCGATGGTGATGTGAGTCCGGCTATGGCTGACAGCTGGCTCCTTGTCCTTCTTCCCACGGGCTCCGCCAGTCAGCGTCCGAGACGTCGCACCTTGGTCTCGGCGAAGCGGTGGGTCGTTGTTTTGGCGCTGCGGTGCCTCGGTGCGGCAGCCGGCACCGTTCTGCGCGGCGGCCGCGTCGAGGAGCTGCTGAACTCGCTCCGTCATTATGCGGCGCTCTTCGCCTTCGAAGTTGTCGAGCTCGTCTGCCGCCGCCTGGGCGGCATGGATATTCTCTGCAGGCGTGGCGTACACAGGGCGATCAGCCCCGAAGAGGTTTGCGATTGCCGCGCTGCGCTGTCGGACCGCGCCTAGGCGGCTAGGCCCAGTTGGAGCCGGCGAACCGCCTACGGCGCGATCCATCTCCCGTTGGTAAGCTTTTGACAAGCGCCTCATACTTGCCAGTTTCTTCGCGCCATCGACGAGCTGAAGGCGGAGTGCCTCCAGTGTCTCGGCGTCGGCGTCCTCTGGAATCGGCACCGCAAGGCCTCGCAGGGCCGCGTCAAGCGGGTCGTCCGCTCCTTCGCCGAAGCGCTCGCCGTGCTCGAGGACGAGGACCTCAGTGACGGCGCTTCCGCCGCTCCCCGCATATGGGAGCGGCTCGTCGTAGACCACCACGTTGGTGGGGAATGCGTCGAGCGACGCGGTGTCAGAATCGACCAACATCGGGTCGGTGGATTCTATGGACTCCAGGTCCGCGGCAGGCTCGCCGGCGATGTGGAGTTGGTCGAGGAGGGCCGCGAGGAGGCTCTCGGGGGCGCTCGTGCCTGCGTCCGATGCAGGCTCATCGGAGAGGCGAACCTCACTGATAAGATCGGCGAGGCAGCTGGCCGCACAGGAGATCTCCGCGCCGTGCAGTGTGTCAGCGCAGACGCCATCCGGCGTGCCGAGCTGGCTGCGCTCGCCGGGAAGGAACAGGGTTCCCGTCCAGAGCAGATCTCCGGACGACGGTGCACCTCGCCCCACGGTGGGCGCCAAATGTCGGGGGTTGGATACGACATATGCCAAAGGATGGCTTATCATGGTGGGAGCGAGTAGAACGTCGCCGGTGCCTGGAAGCGGGATGAGGCGAAGACATGCACGCCGGCGGATCTTACCCAGCTTCAGGGCTCTCCTAGGAGATAACACCCCTACTACTGCTCTGCGGGGTCTCCGCACGATCACTCAAACAAGGTGACTACAATGGTGCTCCTAGAGCTGTTTTGGGAGGCAGGAGAGAGCAAGGCTAGTTCTCTTCTCCCGTGCTATCTGGTCTATCTCTACTCAGGTCCGAACCCTTTGCATGGGTGCCCCGGGGCGTTTATATAGGCCTACCCCCGGGGGTACAATAGTAATACGGCTGGGCGCAGGTCCCAGCCGTTTGTCTCTCTGGCCACCGCCCTTCTTGCCGGCTTCTGGGGCCCGCCGACTGGCGGGTCCCGCGGATAGGCCTGATACTGTAGTGACACTCCTGGTGACGCATGCTTGGTCATCGGGTCGTGGCAACAGTGCCGTCGTCTATCGGGCGATCACCGTCGCCACTCCCCATCTTGTCTGGTTAATGGCACGTGGGGCCCTGGGGAGGAGTCGGCCGACTCCAGGGAGGCCGACTCCCACAGGTCCGTCTTCGGGCGCCCAGGCCGCCTTCTGCCCTCCCGCTGACAGGCGGCCCCGCCGCCTCTGGGTCGTATAGGCCGACGTCGTGTGCACAGCGTACTGCGCACTGTGGCTGAGGTCAGGGCAGGCATGGCAACAGTGCCGCGCCTCGCCGGAGATCTTCCAGCGATACGGCTCACTGTAGCCATGTCAGCCCTTCGTGAGCAGGGGGGATACGGCCACGTCGTGACCGTACCCCGTATCGTACTTCGGGATGAAGGAGGAGTCACGGGCCGACTCTCCAAAGTCGGCCTCTTCAGAGGTCGCCAGCTTGGAGTCGGCCTCTCTGGATGTCGCCGTCCCAGAGTCGGCTTATCTCGGAGTCGCCGTCTGGGACTTGGCTTGAGGGGCGCTGCCTGCCCCGATGTCTTGAAAGGTCTTGGGGCCCGGGTTAGCCTACCCGTGGCCCATTATTCTGACAACTCAGCATTTTTACAATCGAAAAACCGTTGGCAGTTCGCTCCTACTCGTCCCCGGACATCCTTTAACATTACGACAGTTCACTCCTAGTCGACCCGTCCTTTCACATTACGGCAGTTCCACTAATCCTAACCCTTCTCCCAAATCCATGGCGTCCCAAATCTCCATGATCGGCGGTGAGTACAAGGTTAGAACCATCATCGGCGATGAGTTCGATGTCATCTACACCCGTTCTTCCGGACGGTGAAAGGATGCCTTGCTCGCTTCAGACGCATGTTCGAAAACTCAAATGAGGAGTGGGTCGCTGGGCTATATGTTGAGTACACCATAGTCCTGGGACGAGAGAAGGATCTAAAGGAGGAAGAGAAGAAGAAGCCCGCCGTGATCCAGGTTTGCGTGCATGACTTATGCTTGGTCTACCACATATGCCATGCCGACGTTGAGTGCCAGGATTTTAAGAACTTCCTCAAGAGTGGCCTAGTCAAATTCGTTACTATAGACTTTACGAACGACAAAAGAGTCCTGGGTCGGATATGCCTTGTTGTAGGCAACCCTTCGACCTCCAGAAGAATCGGCTGCTTCCCTCCCATGGTCAGCCTTCAATGCTGACCCTGGCTGGAGCCATGGTTCATCCTTCGTACATTAAACTGGAGAAACCTCCAGACATGTTTCATTGTCATGCATGGCAGTGGAATGTACTAGATATAGACAACATCCACTATGCTGCAATGGATGGCTACCTTTGTTTCAATATCTACAAGGGTTAGATGAAGAGCAAGAGCCAAGCGTGTGGTTCAAGAAAAGAAGTATCGGCCAAGAGGAAGAGGGACAAGGACGAAGTCGAGGACGTGGACGAGGACTCCGAGTAAGGTGGCAGTGTCCTTGCTCATGGTGGTTCTAATGAAGTGTCTACCGGATTAGTTGCATAGTTTAATTTTAGGTGTGCTTATTTTAATTTGAGGGGTGTGTTGTGCTGAGCCACCAGCAGAACTATGTGATGTTTCTTCTCGTTACTTCAACTCTTCAGTATGTACATACTAGTATTTCTTACATTTCATCTTTTAGTTGGTATAGTACTACCACTTGTTTCTTCACATTATATACATACAATATATATGGCCAACATCATATAGCCAGCAGTTTAGTTGTCAAAGAATTTCAGGGTGCTTAGTTTTGTCAAAGAATTCCAGGGTGCTTAGTTTTATTTGAGGGGTGTGTTGTGCTGGACACCATTATTGTGACTCAAATATCTTTTGCCATGTTATAATGACATAAATACCGATGGACCAACATGCCATCTCTCCCTCTATCTCACTATAGTAAAATAAATTGTGTGGCCTACTTGATCCCAATAGCGTTCTTATTTTCCTATAAAATTATTCGCTTGGTTACTCCTGACAAGCGGGGCCACACCTATCATTGTGAGAATCAGCTTATTTTTGTCATGTAACATGGTCAATGGGTTTGACGTGAAAATAACAATGTCTAATTTCATTTTTGAGCAAACATCTAACTTAACGATGGCATTTTTGAGATATCTAATTGCATTTTTGAGGAGGCATCTCATGAATCGATGGCATTTTTGAGTAGTTGTAACTTCTAATGGCAAAACTGAGTAGTGATACACAACTAGTGGCATAAATAATAAGAACCCAAGAATTAAATAGGTATGCTAATTTCTTTATTTCTTTAATAGTACTATATGCATAATTTGGCGACGAGCGCTCTCTATGTGTACCACCTTTTTTCTTTAATTTCATCTTGTTAGTTTTGCTCCATGGCGCAATCCATCGATACTAGTACTACTGTACAAAAGTATACATTTATTAAAAGGCTAGAGGGCGGGGCAGTCTAGCTTGGTCGTTTTCACGAGAGGCGAGGGCCTTTGTGATTTGACGGCTCATTACTGCTGGAAGGCAGGGCCTTGTGATTTGACTGCTCATATAAATGTGCCGGCGACCTGAGGAGGAGCAAAGAACCATGTGGTATACTCAAGTTTTCCACTAGAGTAGTACTACGACGGAGGAGCACCAAACACGGTAGCCTAGTGCCATATGGCAACAAAAATGATCTAATTTGCTAGTCATCTCATTGTTAGCATTGTTCTATTCATGCCTCACAGAGAACGTGACATGTGCGGCGAAACACCTGAAGCAAAAGAAGAAACACAGGAGCAAAAGACGAAGGAAGATTATCACCCCAAATGATCTAATTTGTCGCGGAGTCGTAACTGCTTCTTCATCGCCTCCCGACCTCCATCTCCTTGCGCATCTCCTCCGGCATCTTCTTCATTCTGTCCATGACGCGGGATTACTCAAGCAAGCCTATATTATCTGTTCCATGGCCGCATTACGTACCTTGACAGCAGTCGGGTGCTTGATGCGGAGCTTCGCCAACTCTTCCTTCTGTTCCATGATGAGGGCCTGTAGCATCTTCATCGAGGAACTACTATTCTCATGCAGCTTCTTCCAGCTGGCGTTCTTCTCCTTTAGTAGGTCGAGCTCATGGCAGAGCTTCACCTTGTCCTCCTGAAGTTGCAGGATTTCTCCGGCTGCCTTCTTCTCTGAGGCAATGCTCTTCTTCAGCAGCATCACCAAACCGGCGGTCAAGTCCCCCTGCTTATTGAGCTCAACGGGCATGTCGTCAAGGCTCTCCTTCAGCAGCTCCACCAAGCCGTGGATGAACTCCTTCTGCTTATTGAGATGATCGGGCATGTCGTCGAGGGATAATGACTCCAGCTCCGCCAGCTCGGCATGTTCACCTCCGCGGCTAGGGTGCTCCTGGGAGCCATCGCCTGCCCGTGAGAGATCTTTCGAGGTCTGTGCGTGGTGACAAGCCCTCTTTTTTTTCTGCAGGCTTGGTTGCCACTTCCTTGTTACGAGTAGTTCTTGACCTAGAGCTCTGCTCACCGGCCATGGCAAGGACAGACAAAGAAGAAACACTTATGAGGAGGAAAGGCAGAGTAATTTTTGGTTAGGTAGTTCCCCTTTTTATAACCTAAGTACTAGCACTAGTACTAATACCTGCATAGTGGGAACACGTTCAGTTTTGGTACTTACTAGTAGATGTGAGCAGGCTTGCACTTAATTTTAGCACTAGTACTTTCGAATGTGATGGGAACAAGGTAAATATTAATTGATGGTTTTGGCTTCGAGGCCCAAAACGGCTCCCGATGAGTTTATTGGAACATAAATTTCAAGTAGACTACACTACTCAAATGAGTAAATATTATGTTACTGTCAAAAATTGGCACAAAATATGAAGGAGACAAATGGAAGTACTACTAGCAACCCATGATTTAACTACTCGCATGCGCGCAGTGGAGTAGTAATGTCTTTCTTCCATCCTCACGTCCACTCAATTTGCATGCGCTGTATTAATTGACCATCAATGAAGTGAAGGACTTTACACGCGTCAAATTATCACATGGGGTGGATCTTGGTACAAAATTGCATCCGCCCGTGTACCCATGTGTGCATGCGAGGGAATGAGCGTGCGTGGCGTGCGTGCACATCTTCGCTTCGTGCATGTACCACCAGTGTGGCTCAGGGAGGACGAGTACATTGTTCTGGAACCAGCAACACGTCACTGTGATCAATCCACACAAGGAGGTCATGGCAACGCCTCCACATGTGCCATGTGGCTTCATGAACTATAAGAGAGACACTGTGTAGCGTGCCACTGGAATTCTAATTTACGTGTTTTGCACATATACTCGAAGTACTAGTAAGGTACACGTGTATTGCACGCATCAGATTTTGCAACCAAATTATGAATAAATACCACACTATAGCATGTAATCTCTGAGTCATATATGCCTGATGTAGACCTTCGTTCAATTCTTATAGTTCATATCATTCAAAATAAATTAGTTTCTATAAAAAGCTAGGGCCTCTTGGATTTGTAGGATTTCCAAAACACGGGAACAGGAAAAACATGGGATTAGAGTGGAAAGTCGTCTTGAATCCTACAGGATTGTATGAGTGTTTGATTGTGCATAGAAAAAACGCAGAATTCTTTCAAAGAGGTTTGAGTGGATGGGATGTTTCCTATGAAATCTAGTGCAAATGAATCATATGGAAAAATTCCTATGGTTTACAATCCTACGAGTCAAACAACCAAGATAGGATAAATTCCTAAGGATTAGAATCCTCCAAAATTCCTTTGACAATCCTTTGAATCAAATAAGTCCTTAATCTATTTTATGATTCATGGAATTGTGCGTTGTAGAGCATAAAGTAAAAAGAAATAATGGCAATTCAACTAGAAAAAAGTTTGGGCAGTTATGATACGGAAGATTCTAGAACAAAGGAGAACCACTGTTGTTTTGAGGTTTGTGCATTATGCTTAAGTTCAACCATGGATTCTGCTAGATTGTACATGTGGCAAAATCCGGTGGGTGGCTAGAAGATGGTGCGAGGGCCGAGTGGAAGGAGACTATGCAGGAGTGCACAAGTGTGAGATCAATATTTAGAGAGAGGGGGCGAGAACGTGCGCTGTTGCGTGTAGTGGCGGAGCCATGAAAAATAAATGAGCTAGGGGGCCAAGCATTGCTAATCCTCTATGAGGAGAGTCAATTCATGAACCTAAACCATTTTACCAGCAATTGTCTAATGATCACATTCATATTAGCCTAGATATATAGTGATGTTAGGGGGGGGGGGCAGGGCCCTTGCTGCCCCCTGTCTTTGCCATTGTGCGTGCGTCTGAGAGATGAAGCAGAAGGCATGGATGATGACAGGGGGACGTTGGATATATAATTAATGTGGGTGTATTAGCTATATATGTAATCCTATATAGAGAGGTATAGATTGATTGATGTGGACGTGGGAAAGAGGGTGAGACCTCACTAGATATATAGATTGATCGGTTTGTGTGGAAAACTATGAAAGACCTAGCTATATACACACACACATAGAGGAACATCGATCGTTGCGCATGCACGTGAGAGATAAAGAAGGCCTGATAGGATGGAGAGGGGGATGTGTGTGTGTGTGTGTGCCTTCATGGGAGACTGACATGAAGAAAAAGATTGCATGTGTGCGATGGATAATGCCGACTGGTAGTGTGTGTGCATGCATGCACGAGAGAAAGTTAGTGGTACAATTATAAAGAGAAGACAACTGTGTGGGTGTAAAAGACTAGGAGAGGTCAAAATCAATGTAAAGTTGAATTCAAATATTTGAATAAGAGATCATGATGTTTGAAACCCATGCATGCATGAATATAACGGAGATCTGCGCGGTGTCGTTTGGAAACGAGCGTGTTGTAATGTATACACATTGAACAAGGTCAGACTGATTTGAATTTGAGATACCCATGGCAGACATCGCTTGGCCACATTGCATCCGTGCATGGACACATTATTCTAATTGGAGATGATGGGTGGCTTTCGCATCACATATCTATATCTATACCCCTATATATATTATATTTTATATTTTTTATATAGTGTGCGGGTAACTTTAACTTTGAAAGATGGTCGTTGGATGAGGCCAATCTGATGGTGCAGAGATGGCAAATTTGAGCACTACTGGTCGTTGGATATCATCTAGATTCCACCAGATTTTGCCACATGTACAATCTAGAAGACCCCATGGTTGAACTTAAGCATAATGCACAAACCTCAAAACACAAGCACTTCTTCTTTGTTCTAGAATCTTCCGTATCAGAATTGCCCAAATATTTTTCTACATGATTTGCCATTATTTGTTTTTTACTTTATGCCTTACAATGCACAATTCCATGAATCTTAAAATAGATTAGTTTTCTTATAAAAACTAGATGATTTGAATGAAATTAACTATAAGAATTAAATGAACATCTACATCATGCATATATGACTCAAAGCTTACATGTTATAATGTGGTATTTATTCATAATTTGGTTGCCAAATCTCATGCGTGCAATGCACGTGTACCTTACATGTCTAAATGGTGTTTGTGTGCGAGTTGTGCGTGTTAAACACATTGTATGCAGTATATCATACATGGTTTAGATTCCGAACATCTAGCTAGAGCATACATGTACTATGATTTGGATTCAACACAAAATGGTTACACATATTTTAATTTGAGATCGTATGTACATGTAGTTCATATTTATATAGGAATTTACTTCTCCTATATTCATGTCATGTGTTGTGAAGATAATATTTAGATGGTTGTATAACTAACCCTAGTACAATCCCATTCAAACAGGGAAATGTACTCAAATTTAGTCCATATGCTAGACAACACACATTGTTTTTTTATTGTTGAGGGAAGTGCAAATTGTTTTGGTACTGTACACGTTATGTTTGTTGTCCCGATATTTTTAGTTTTTTTGTTGTATTTGAATGCATTTCTAGTAATATAGTAAAACGGGACATGGCTCTTGTTGGGGAACGTAGTTATTTCAAAAAACTTCCTACGCACATGCAAGATCATGGTGATGCATAGCAACGAGAGGGGGAGTGTATCTTCATACCCTTGAATATCGCTAAGCGGAAGCGTTTATCAACGCGGTTGATGTAGTCGTACGTCTTCACGATCCGACCGATCCAAGTACCGAACGCACTGCACCTCCAAGTTCTGCACACGTTCAGCGCGATGATGTCCTCGCCTTCTCGATCCAGCAAGACGGGTGAAGTAGTAGATGAGTTCCGGCAGCATGATGGCGTGGTGACGGTGTTGGTGAAGAACAATCTCCGCAGGGCTTGGCCTAAGCACTACGAAAACTATGATGGAGGATAAACTAGAGGGGACAGGTTTGCCGGCACACGGCTTGTTTCTTGATGTGTCTTTGGTGCTAGCCCCGCCCCTCTATTTATATGTTGAGCCCTGGGGTCGAAACTTGGAGCAAAAGCCTCCTCAAAGTTGGTTTTGCCCGAAAGGCAAGAGTCCCACTCGGACTCCAGGACCAAACGCCGAAATCCTTGGCGTCTGGCCCAGGGCCAGACGCCAGGATCTCCGGCGTTTGGCCCCCTGGCCTCCGCAACACTCCTTTTGCACCGACTTATAGCCCCGTGGGCCTGATCCCTTGGCCTAACCATATCATCCAATATATGAATCTTTACCTCCGTACCATTCCGGAGCTCCTCGTCATGTCCGTGATCTCATCTGGGACTCCGAACAACATTCGGTCACCAACATACATAACTCATATAATACTATATCGTCAACGAACGTTAAGCGTGCGGACCCTACGGGTTCGAGAACTATGTAGACATGACCGAGACACCTCTCTGGTCAATAACCAATGGCGGAACCTGGATGCCCATATTGGCTCCTACATATTCTACGAAGATCTTTATCGATCGAACCGCATAACAACATACGTTGTTCCCTTTGTCATCGGTATGTTACTTGCCCGAGATTCGATCGTAGGTATCTCAATACCTAGTTCAATCTCGTTACCGACAAGTCTCTTTACTCGTTCTGTAATGCATCATCCTGCAACTAACTCATTAGTTACATTGCTTGCAAGGCTTATAGTGATGTGCATTACTGAGAGGGCCCAGAGATACCTCTCCGACAATCAGAGTGACAAATCCTAATCTTGATCTACACCAACTCAACAAGTACCATTGGAGACACCTGTAGAGCACCTTTATAATCACCCAGTTACGTTGTGACGTTTGGTAGCACACAAAGTGTTCCTCCGGTAAACGGGAGTTTTATAATCTCATATTCATAGGAACATGTATAAGTCATGAAGAAAGCAATAGCAACATACTAAACAATCAAGTGCTAAGCTAACAGAATAGGTCAAGTCAATCACATCATTCTCCTAATGATGTGATCCCGTTAATCAAATGACAACTCATGTCTATGATTAGGAAAGTTAACCATCTTTTATTCACAAGCTAGTCAAGTAGAGGCATACTAGTGACACTCTGTTTGTCTATGTATTCACACATGTATTATGTTTCCGGTTAATACAATTCTAGCATGAATAATAAACATTTATCATGATATAGGGAAATAAATAATAACTTTATTATTGCCTCTAGGGCATATTTCCTTCAATCTCCCACTTGCACTAGAGTCAATAATCTAGTTCACATCACCATGTGATTTAACACCAATATTCACATCTGTATGTGATTAATACCCATAGTTCACATCGTCATGTGATCAACACCCAAAGGGTTTACTAGAGTCAATAATCTAGTTCCCATTGCTATGTGATTAACACCCAAAGAGTACTAAGGTATGATCATGTTTTGCTTGTGAGAGAAGTTTAGTCAATGGGTCTGTCACATTCAGAGCCGTATGTATTTTGCAAATATTCTATGTCTACAATGCTCTGCATGGAGCTACTCTAGCTAATTGCTCCCACTTTCAATATGTACCCAGATTAAGACTTAGAGTCATCTGGATCAGTGCCAGAACTTGTATCGACGTAACCCTTTACAATGAACCTTTTGCCATCTCCATAATCGAGAAACATGTCCTTATTCCACTAAGGATAATTTTGACCAATGTCCAGTGATCTACTCCTAGATCACTATTGTACTCCCTTGCCAAACCAGGGCAGAGTATACAATAGGTCTGGTCCATAGCATGGCATACTTTTATGGAACCTATGACTGATGCATAGGGAATGACTTTCATTCTCTTTCTATTTTCTGCTGTGGTCGGGATTTGAGTCTTACTCAATTTCATACCTTTGCAACATAGGCAAGAACTCTTTCTTTGACTGTTCCATTTTCAACTACTTCAAAATCTTGTCAAGGTATGTACTCATTGAAAATCTTATCAAGCATCTTGATCTATCTCAATAGATCTTGATGCTCAATATGTAAGTAGCTTTACTGAGGTCTTTCTTTTAAAGAACTCCTTGCAAACACTTCTTTATGCTTTCCGGAAAATTTCTACATCATTTCTGATCAACAATACGTCACTCACATATACTTATCAGAAAGGCTGTAGTGCTCCTACTCACTTTATTGTAAATACATGCTTCACTACAAGTCCGTATAAAACTATATGCTTTGATCAACTTATCAAAGCGTGTATTCCAACTCCGAGATGCTTGCACCAGTCCATAGATGGATCGCTGGAGCTTGCACATTTTGTTAGCACCTTTAGGATTGTCAAAACCTTCTGGTTGCACCATATACAACTGTTCTTTAAGAAAACCATTAAGGAATGTAGTTTTGACATCCATTTGCTAGATTTCATAAAATGTAGCAATTGCTAACATGATTCGGACAGACTTAAGCATCGCTACAGTTGGGAAAATCTCATTGTAGTCAACACCTTGAACTTGTCGAAAACCTTTTTGTGACAAGTCGAGCTTTGTAGATAGTAACACTACTATCAACGTCCGTCTTCCTCTTGAAGATCCATTTATTTTCTATGTCTTGCCGATCATCGGGCAAGTCCACCAAAGTCCACACTTTGTTCTCATACATGGATCCTATCTCGGATTTCATGGCCTTCAAGCCATTTTGCGGAATCTGGGCTCATCATCGCTTCCTCATAGTTTGTAAGTTCATCATGGTCTAGTAACATGACTTCCAGAACAGGATTACCATACCACTCTGGTGCGGACCGTACTCTGGAAGACCTACGAGGTTCTGTAATAACTTGATCTAAAGTTTCATGATCATCATCATTAACTTCCTCACTAATTGGTGTAGGAATCACTGGAACTGATTTATGTGATGAACTACTTTCCATTTCGGGAGAAGGTACAATTACCTCATCAAGTTCCACTTTCCTTCCACTCACTTCTTTCGAGAGAAACTCCTTCTCTAGAAAGGATCCATCTTAGCAACAAATATCTTGCCTTCGGATCTGTGATAGAAGGTGTACCCAATAGTTTCCTTTTGGGTATTCTATGAAGACGCACTTCTCCGATTTGGGTTTGAGCTTATCAGGTTGAAACTTTTTCACATAAGCATCGCAGCCCCAAACTTTAAGAAACAATAACTTTGGTTTCTTGCCAAACCACAGTTCATAAGACGTCGTCTCAACGGATTTTGATGGTGCCCGATTTAAAGTGAATGCAGTTGTCTCTAATGCATAACCCCAAAACGATAGTGGTAAATCGGTAAGATACATCATAGATCGCACCATATCCAATAAAGTGCGGTTACGATGTTTGGACACACCATTACGATGTGGTGTTCCATGTGGCGTGAGCTGTGAAACTATTTCACATTGTTTTTAAATGAAGGCCAAACTCGTAACTCAAATATTCTCCTCCACGATCAGATCGTAGAAACTTTCTTTTCTTGTTACGATGATTCTCCACTTCACTCTGAAATTCTTTGAACTTTTTCAAATGTTTCAGACTTGTGTTTCATTAAGTAGATATACCTATATCTGCTCAAATCATTGTGAAGGTCAGAAAATAATGATACTCGCCACGGGCATCAACACTCATTGGACCGCATACATCGGTATGTATTATTTCCAATAAGTCAGTAGCTCATTCCATTGTTCCAGAGAATGGAGTTTTAGTCATCTTGCCCATAAGGCACGGTTCGCAAGCATCAAATGATTCATAATGAAGTGATTCCAAAAGTCCATCTTTATGGAGTTTCTTCATGCGCTTTACACCGATATGACCCAAACGGCAGTGCCACAAATATGTTGCACTATCATTATCAACTTTGCATCTTTTGGCATCAATATTATGAATATGTGTATCACTATGATCAAGATTCAATAAACCATTAACATTGGGTGTATGACCATAGAAGGTTTTATTCATGTAAACCGAATAACAATTTATTCTTTGTCTTAGATGAATAATCGTATCGCAATAAACATGATCTAATCATATTCATGCTCAATGCAAACACCAACTAACATTTATTTAGGTTCAACACTAATCTCAAAAATATAGGGAGTGTGCGATGATGATCATATCAATCTTGGAACAACTTCCAACATATATCATCACTTCAGCCTCAACTAGTCTCTGTTTATTCTGTAACTCCTGCTTTGAGTTACTAATTTTTAGCAACCGAACAAGCATCAAATACCCAGGGGCTACTATAAACACTAGTAAGGTACACATCAATAACCTGTATATCAAATATACCCTAGTTCACTTTGCCATTCTTCTTATCCACCAAATATTCAGGGCATTTCCGCTTCCAGTGACCATTTCCTTTGCAGTAGAAGCACTTAGTTTCAGGCTTTGGTCCATCTTTGGGTTTCTTCATGGGAGTGAAAACTTGCTTGCCATTCTACTTGAAGTTCCCTTTCTTTTCCTTTGCCCTTTTCTTGAAACTAGTGATCTTGTTTAATCATCAACACTTGATGCTTTTTCTTGATTTCTACCTTCGTTGATTTCAGCATCACGAAGAGCTCGGGAATCATTTTCGTCATCCCTTGCATACTATAGTTCATCACGAAGTTCTAGTAACTTAGTTATGGTGACTAGAGAACTCTGTCAATCACTATCTTATCTGGAAGATTAACTCCCACTTGATTCAAGTGATTGTAGTACTCAGACAATCTAAGCACTTGCTCACTAGTTGAGCAATTCTCCTCCATCTTTTTAGGCGAAGTATTTGTCAGAGGTCTCATACCTCTTGACACGGGCATGAGTCTGAAATATCAATTTCATCTCATGGAACATCTCATATGTTTTGTGACGTTTCAAAACGTTTTTGTAGTCCCGGTTCTAAGCCATAAAGCATGGTGCACAAAACTATCAAGTAGTCATCATATTGAGCTAGCCAAAAGTTCATAACGTCTGCATCTGCTCCTGCAATAGGTCTGTCACCTAGAGGTGCAACAAGGACATAATTCTTCTATGCAGCAATGAGGATAAACCTCAGATCATGGATCCAATCCGCATCATTGCTACTAACATTTTTCAAAATAGTTTTTCTCTAGGAACATATCAAAAATAAACATAGGGAAGCAACAACGCAAGCTATTGATCTACAACATAATTTGCAAAATACTATCAGGACTAAGTTCATGATAAATTAAAGTTCAATTAATCATATTACTTAAGAACTCCCACTTAGATAAACATTCCTCTAATCATCTAAGTGATCACGTGATCCAAATCAACTAAACCATGTCCGATCATCACGTGAGATGGAGTAGTTTTCAATGGTGAACATCAGTATGTTGATCATATCTACTATATGATTCACGCTCGACCTTTCGGTCTCAGTGTTCCGAGGCCATATCTGTATATGCTAGGCTCGTCAAGTTTAACCTGAGTATTCCGCGTGTGCAACTGTTTTGCACCCGTTATATTTGAACGTAGAGCCTATCACACCCGATCATCACGCGGTGTCTCAGCACGAAGAACTTTCGCAACGGTGCATACTCAGGGAGAACACTTATACCTTGAAATTTAGTGAGAGATCATCTTATAATGCTATCGTCATCCAAGCAAAATAAGATGCATAAAGGATAAACATAACATGCAATCAATATAAGTGATATGATATGGCCATCATCATCTTGTGCTTGTGATCACCATCTCCGAAGCACCGTCATGATCACCATCGTCACCGGCGCGACACCTTGATTTCCATTGTAGCATCATTGTCATTTCGCCACCTATTGCTTCTACGACTATTGCTACCGCTTAGTGATAAAGTAAAGCAATTACAGGGCGATTGCATTGCATACAATAAAGCGACAACCATATGGCTCCTGCCAGTTGCCGATAACTTGGTTACAAAACATGATCATCTCATACAATAAAATATAGCATCACGTCTTGAACATATCACATCACAACATGCCCTGAAAAAACAAGTTAGACGTCCTCTACTTTGTTGTTGCAAATTTTACGTGGCTGTTATGGGCTGAGCAAGAACCGTTCTTACCTACGCATCAAAACCACAATGATAGTTTGTCAAGTTAGTGCTGTTTTAACCTTCTCAAGGACCGGGCGTAGCCACACTTGGTTCAACTTAATTTGGAGAAACTGACACCCGCCAGCCACCTGTGTGCAAAGCACGTCGGTAGAACCAGTCTCGCGTAAGTGTACGCGTAATGTCGGTCCGGGCCGCTTCATCCAACAATACCGCCGAACCAAAGTATGACATGTTGGTAAGCAGTATGACTTGTATCGCCGACAACTCACTTGTGTTCTACTCGTGCATATAACATCAACGCATAAAACCAGGCTCGGATGCCACTGTTGGGGAACGTAGTAATTTCAAAAAAAATCCTACGCACATGCAAGATCATGGTGATGCATAGCAACGAGAGGGGGAGTGTATCTTCATACCCTTGAAGATCGCTAAGCGGAAGCGTTTATCAACGCGGTTGATGTAGTCCTACGTCTTCACGATCTGACCAATCCAAGTACCGAACGCACGGCACCTCCGAGTTCTGCACACGTTCAGCTCGATGACGTCCTCGCCTTCTCGATCCATCAAGACGGCCGAAGTATTAGATTAGTTCCGGCAACACGACGGCGTGGTGACGGTGTTGGTGAAGAACAATCTCCGTAGGGCTTCGCCTAAGCACTACAGAAACTATGACGGAGGATAAACTAGAGGGGACGGGGTTGCCGGCACATGGCTTGGTGTTTCTTGATGTGTCTTTGGTGCTAGCCCCGCCCCTCTATTTATATGTTGAGCCCTGGGGTCGAAACTTGGAGCAAAAGCCTCCTCAAAGTTGGTTTTGCCCGAAAGGCAAGAGTCCCACTCGGACTCCAGGACAAAACGCCACAATCCTTGGCGTCTGGCATAGACACCATGGGCCTCGGCGTGTGGCCTAGGGACAGACGCCAGGGTCTCCGGTAATTTGGCCCCCTGGCCTCCGCAAAACTCCTTTTGCACCGACTTATAGCCCCGTGGGCCTGACCCCTTGACCTAACCATATCATCCAATATATGAATCTTTACCTCCGGACCATTCCGAAGCTCCTCGTCATGTCCGTGATCTCATCCGGGACTCCGAACAACATTCGGTCACCAATATACATAACTCATATAATACTATATCGTCAACGAACGTTAAGCGTGCGGACCCTACGGGTTCGAGAACTATGTAGACATGACCGAGACACATCTCTGGTCAATAACCAATAGTGGAACTTGGATGCCCATATTGGCTCCTACATATTCTACGAAGATCGTTATCAGTCGAACCGCATAACAACATACGATGTTCCCTTTGTCATCGGTATGTTACTTGCCCGAGATTCGATCATCGGTATCTCAATACCTAGTTCAATCTTGTTACCGGCAAGTATCTTTACTCGTTCCGTAATGCATCATCCCGCAACTAACTCATTAGTTACATTGCTTCCAAGGCTTATAGTGATGTGCATTACCGAGAGGGCCCAGAGATACCTCTCCGACAATCGGAGTGACAAATCCTAATCTTGATCTACACCAACTCAACAAGTACCATTGGAGACACCTGTAGAGCATCTTTATAATCACCCGGTTACGTTGTGATGTTTGGTAGCACACAAAGTGTTCCTCCGGTAAACGGGAGTTGCATAATCTCATAGTCATAGGAACATGTATAAGTCATGAAGAAAGCAATAGCAATATACTAAACGATCAAGTGTTAAGCTAACGGAATGGGTCAAGTCAATCACATCATTCTCCTAATGATGTGATCCCGTTAATCAAATGACAACTCATGTCTATGGTTAGGAAATTTAACCATCTTTAATTCACAAGCTAGTCAAGTAGAGGCATACTAGTGACACTCTGTTTCTCTATGTATTCACACATGTATTATGTTTCCGGTTAATACAATTCTAGCATGAATAATAAACATTTATCATGATATAAGGAAATAAATAATAACTTTATTATTGCCTCTAGGGCATATTTCCTTCAGCTCTCTCTAGTGATGAGGTGCGAATTGTATTTTTTTGGTACACGTTAAGCTCGTTCTCCCGAAATTTCAAGTCGCGCCTTGTTATGCCAAAATTTCAAGCTAGCATCTCTGTCTATCATGCTGCGAAACTCCCGCCTCTTCAACCCGCGCCTTGTTACCCCAAAATGTTTAAGATATATCTTTGTCTCATTGTGCTCCGACAACTCCATCTCAACCCGCGCCTTGCTATTCCAAAATTACAACGCGCGGAAAAACTCCCACCTCCTGTGAAATCCCGACACGTGAAATGCCCGTGGTACCCCTGAACCGAAAGAACTTCCTCAAATCAATGGGGGTACTTTTGTAACTTATCCCACATTTCGGACAACGCATCCCTAAGCCATGGTTCCCCACTCCCATCCCATCCGCCCACCCATTCGTACACCGAGGTCGTCAGAACCCACAAAGCCCCACACCCTCCTCCATTTGCCACCCAGCTGGAGCATCTTCCCCAACGATGTCGTCCACAACAACACCTCGACGTCCCTCATCCACCGTACTGGATGAGGATCCGCCATCGATCTCATCATCCCGTCGGTTCAGCCACACCGTTCCCCACCTCCAAGGAGCTGCCCCGATGTTCCCTTCGTCTTTCACGCCACCTCCATTCCCACACCACTGTATTCACCTCCACCATCGGAAGAACAACATCATCACCGTTTCCTCGGATGAAGTTGCGGCCTAATCGGTGCCACCAAAGAGGTTGTACACTAATCGCCACATTTTCTTCTTGATTCGATCTCATGGTGCTGCCGGTGCTCGGTCTCGAGCTGATACGGCACGACTCCATCCCCGGCGGTGTCTCCGACCACTTCTTCCATGGCGTCGCTCCCTCGACGGCAACATCCACATCAGTAGGAGCTGCTGCTGCTTTAGATCTTGCTGGCGCTGCTACTCTGCTCTTGCTCTCGGTCCCCTGCCTGGTCTGCTCTTGCTATTGCTCTTGTTCGCGCTGCTGCTCTCGCTCTTGCTCTTGCTTGCGATGCTGCTCCGATTTAACTACACTTCAGTCGACTGAATCGACTTTCGGGTCAGTCGATTTTCAGGGGGGGGCGGGCTCGCTGGAGTTAAGGAAGAACCAGCCACAACGGGGAGGGAGGCT
>NC_041387.1:589074745-589100233 GCF_002162155.2 Triticum dicoccoides
GGTACCCCACTATCTATCTTAGGGTTCAGGGTGGGGGCGGTGGTGGGGCGGTGGCGTGGGGATCGCCGGAGAAAAATCTCGGCACGGGGGGGAGGGGGCTAGAGGAATGGCCGTGGCGGCGGTGGACCGGTGGTGGGGAGTGTTTTCGGGGCGGGCGGCGGGGGGCGGCTGTTTGGCCGGTGGTGGCTCGCGGCTCAGGGGCGTGGAGGTTGAAGATGAACGGCATGCCCTTGATTTCGTATCCAACGGATGCAAAATTGATTGATCAAAGATGAAAAAGTCAGTCGACTGACGTGTATCCTCACCTCTAGTGCATTCAGTTTCGACAGTAAAATTCAGTTTCGATAGCAAAATTCAGTTTCACAGTTAAGTTCATTTTCGACAATTTAATTCAGTTTCGACAGTTAAGTTCAGAGATGAGCGGCTGATGTATTTTACATCTAGCACTTTTCGGTTATGTATTTTACGTCATCTATTGGAGATGCTATTAGAATTCCACTCAGGTTAACGTTTTCTCTCTTGTCCTGCTTCAGCCTCGGCGTCGTACAACTCACTGGAGCTGCTCCAAAGGCGAAACCCTCCATTACAGCGGAGCAGTACCTCGGGCTCCATCTCCAGACGCCTAAGATCTTCTGCCCCTCCTCCAACAGCCAAGTCAGCTGGAGCATCCTGACCGACCAACCCAATCACGTTGAGATCGACATGGTTTCGGCAAAGAGGTTGTACACCTGTTGCATATCTTTGTTACTCTACATGTTATATATATTGTCCACTGAGCACACGTAGTAACGTGAAATACAATTATTTTATCCTACTATATGACAAGCAGTGAGGTACCAGGCAACTTAGCTATCCGTGATGGACTCTCTTGAACGCCATCATTATTTATCTCTATGCGTTTGAGCTGTGCATTTATCGATGGGCCTGGGAGTTGAGCTAGTAGAGCAGTGGCCTGGGTCCAAAGTAATAGAAGTAGCACAAAAACATTTTCTTAGTCTAGGCTTTTCATTGCTCAAGCCTGCCTACTAGAATTGCCGGTGCTTGAAAGGAAAAGTGAATGAAAAACATAGGAATTGGAAAGTTTCCTATGGTACTACTTTTCATGAATTTGGTGCAAAGGAATGGAGCAAATGAAAACTATAGGGTTTGTTCCTTTAGTGTCTCCTTGAAAGAAAAACCGTAGGAATTCTAATTTCCACTTGTCCTCCTTTTCAAATTCCTATTCATGAAGCACAATACTAAGATATAGTAGCATAATAGCATTATAACCGTACATTTTCTGGTGGTTTGACTTAATCTCACCATGCTTCTTTGCATCCTGTGATCTTCAAATTCTTGTGAATCAAACACCCAGATTGGCAGAAATCCTGTGTTTTTAAATTCTCTATTTTGCACGTGCATTACTATCCTATTCATGTCTATTTCCTATCCCTGCATTGTTAGAATCCTCAAATTCAAACAAGCCCTTACACAATTACTTCTGTTAGAGATATGTATCAAAGAAAACCTCGTGTGGTTTGTCCTGCCCCTGCGACGATGTGTTCCACCCCAGCTCAGCTGCTCCAACGACGGAAGGGTTTCACCACAGCAGGGATCCGCTCTCCAGATTGTCTTTCGCGCCTTAGATCTTCTTCCCCGCCGTCGGCAGCCACGACAACTGCATTACCATCATCAACTGAGCAGATGACCTTGAGGACTACACGGGTCCGCAAGAGAGGTCGCACTCTTTCATGTCTGCTTACATTATGCATCGCTTAATATGATGGCATGCTACATTATCGTCGTGTTCACCCATTAGACTTCGAGTCAGGTCCAAACTAATGCTGAAACTTGAGTTTTTAAATGGTTGTGGGGTACATATTGAGGCAGCAATCAGTACTATATGTCTACTATCTGGTTAATCTCGGGTGTCTACTATGAGTTTCATGTTAGGTGCAAACAAACATTAAAGGAACCACTATCTGTATTTTTAACTAAAGCTATTATCTGCAGGCTATCATTGGTTTTGGGTCTATCCATAGTTTGCTACCATCACTCTGGACTTGTGCATGCACTCCTTACATAATCTCACTATGTTTTATTCCTATGCATGTCAGTTATTGTATACGATGGAACTAATCATGTAGAGCAAAAGAGATGAGCCTTGCATGGCAATAAAATTTCATGCAGATGTCGGTCCATGGTGGGCACAAGGGCAGCCCCCCCTCCACCCATTTTGGATCGTAATCAGGACGAAGATACATGTTCTAAGGGGGATTCAGAAGGAGAAGACCACTCCTATTTACCCCATGAGGTCTTCGCTCTAACTTGGCATGTTGATGTTGGTAAGATCATGCATATGGTGCCTTGCATTGCTTATTGTATACATCAAAGATGGAATCTGCTTAGTTTAGACACTCTTTGTGTTAATGCCATCTATTTAGTTTCTTTATCATATATGTGAATCATGCAATGCCATCTTGTTTAGCCAGGCATCATATATGTGAATTTTGCAATGCCACCCTGGTTAACCAATCATATTATATGTGAATTATATCATGCCATCATTTTTTAATTACGTGTTAAATTTGTCAACAATTTTAGTACATTCAATTACTCTTCCTGTGCATCAGCCATTCGACACGGTCATGGAAAAACCTGGAGTGGAAAAAAGGTCTTCAGAGCAGACACTAGTATCTGACCAAGTGCACGTCTTGCTGGTTACAGATAGCTCCTCAGAGGAGGATTCAGAGACAGATGACCAGTGCTATTCCCCCTCGAGGTGCATGCTCTAACATGGCAGGGTTATGTTGCTCATATCATGCGTATGGTATCTTGCATTGCTATGTCATTTGCTTAGTTTAGACATGCTTTGTGTGAATGCCACCTGTTTAGTGTCTAATTACCACATATGTGAATTATGCAATGCCATCTTGTTGCAAGACATTATATATGTGAATTATGCAATGTTATCTTGTTGCAAGGCATTATATATGTGAATTACGCAATGCCATGCTATTTAGCCAAGCGTCATATATGTGAGTTATATCATGCCGTCCTTTTTTTGTCTTTCTCATTGCTTTTGTCGACAATGTTTGTATATTCAACTGCTCTTCCTGTGCATCGGCCATTTGAATTGGTGATGAAGAGATCTAGAGTGAAAACAAGGTCTTCAGAGCAGACAATGCTACCTGCTGAAGCAGATATCTTGCTGGTTACATATAGCTCTTCAGAGGAGGATTCAGAGGGAGATGACTAGTCCTATTATCCTCCCGAGGTGTATGCTCAAACTTGGCAGGGTTATATTACTCATATCATGCATATGTTGTATTGCAATGCTTAGTTTTTACATCATATACACAATATTGAATGCCAACTCCTTAGTTGACACATCATATATGCGATTGCCCTCTACTCACTTACTTAGTATATAAATCATATATATGAATTATATCCTGCCATGATGTTTACATAGACAACATGTATCTGAATTATGGCATGCCAACCCATTTTCTAAAGACATAATATAGTTATATCATCTCATCCTGTTTACATAGTCATCATATTTTAAATTCTGTCATTCTATCCGTGAATTATATTATGCCATCATGTTTCCATCGATGGCATGTTTGTGATTTATGGCATGCCAACCACTTTAATAGACACATCATATAGTTATATCATGTCATCCTGTTTACGTAGTCATCATATTTTGAAGTATGTCATTCTATCATGTTTAGTTAGCCATCATACATGTGAAATTGTGTCATGCTATCCTGTTTAATTAGCCATCATATATGTGAAATTATGTCCTGATATTCTGTTTCATTAGACAACATAAATGCGAATTATTTCATGCCCTGTTTTCTTCCCTACTATCCATTGCACCTATCTATCTTACAATGTCTATACATTCAACTACTTTTCTTGTTTATCAGACATTTCAATTGGAGGGGGTGATGGCGGTATATGTGGGAGTAAAAACACGGTCTTCAGAAAAGATCATGCTACCTGCCGATGTAGATAGAACCACGGTTGTACTTGCCCAAGAACCAGCCCCACCACACATAACCCAGACTCACGCAGATTGTACACCTACCCAGTTGGACAGAGAACCAGTTACACCCCTTCTAACCCCAACCCCAGCAGATAGTAACCCAGTTTCCGTTGACACAGTACCGTCTCCACCAGAGCACCCAAACACGAGAAGTTAGTAAGGCAACTGCAGTGCCCAAAGCATGAGGACCAGCACTCAGAACCCCAAATCAATGCTTAAAGAAGAAGAAGAATTGTTCTCAGGTCAGGTTCCATAGCTATGGTACATACCACTTTGCTCTGGCATAACTGTATTTACTCATACCGACTAATTTCAAATTTGAAGGATGCGATTGAAACTCCAATGGCGCAACAGGTATGTTTTAAACCTGTTTCTTTATCTTGTTTGCTGTTGTAACTTGCTCTATGTTGATTTCACTTTCAATTGAATAAACAGTTATGTTCTCATGCCATGCATATTACAAGTGTTGTTATTGATGTGTAGTTTCCCACACTTATATTCTGTCTATGCTGCTTTGTCTTGAATAGATATGATTTGAACTGTATCTATCTTGATTTGGCAACATAAACTAGAATGATATAGACCATACAGTGACCATACTACATAGATATATGTTTGTTTCATGCTGTTATCCTGTCCACCTTACTACTAAACTGGTTCACCAAATGAGTTTCATATACTACATTGTAAACATGTGATGTGTTTGTTTGTTTCTCTTTGAGAACACGGATAAAATATTGGAGAAGAGTATCCCGTTATGCAATGGTTAAGGAAGTAATGGAGATAAGGTTCGAGATAGTGAGACATCCCTGTTGGTGGTCTCCAAGAAAGCTGATAAAAACTATATTGAAGACACTGAGACAACCCCAAAGTCCTGTCTTGATGTAGTGTTCGAGTTACTGGCTACTACTGCTGGCACCGGCTCTTCGAACTCGTTGCTTGAATCAGTTCGGCTTCTTGAGACTCAACTTCAAGTTGAAAGACATCAATCAGATGTTATGCAACAGGAAGCCGAAGGACTAAGGAAGTCCTTGCAGAATTCAGATGCATACTTTCTGGTGCAACATCAAGTACTGGAGGATTTAAGCGCCAAACAAGAGAAAGTTAATAAGCTTGCTAAGCATCTTGCTAGCATTATGGGTACCCAGGATATTGTTTCTTGAGCTCTTCTAAAGTGGTTACAGGTCTGGACTTGTTTTGCTGCGGGGTTTATATGCTGCTTTGTTCCCTATATTTGCACTGGTGGCGAACTTTGATGCCCAGTGGATGTAATATGTGTAATAGCCGTGATATCCTAGCGTAAGTTGCTTGCTTATTTATTTCCTTATTGTCTTGTTTATTTGTTTGCTTGTAGTCAGTGCAGTTCTTTTTTCGCGGTTTGCTAGTGGCCGCAATAACCTATTTTTTAAAACTAGGCCACAATAACCATGGGCTACATATTTATTGTAGTGACACTGGGCCTCCTACTGGCCGTAGAAACAATGGGCCTTCTAAGGACCGTAGTAACAATGGGCCTTATATGGGTCGTAGACACAATGGGCCTTCTACGGACCATATCATCAATGTGCCTTTTACTGGCCGTATGATCGGTTGGCCAAACATGGGCCAATAACAGACCGCATTATGGCCGTAAACGGGCTAGAGTTGGAATCGTCCGTTCATGGGCCAACCATAACGTGCTGTCATTAACCGGCCGTATTTGATGACGCTATGAAAACGGTCCACGTATTAACGGGCCACTAATACGTCTCCAACGTATCTATAATTTTTTATTGTTCCATGCTATTGTATTACCCGTTTTGGATGTTTATGGGCTTTACTATACACTTTTATATCATTTTTGGGACAAACCTACTAACCGGAGGCCCAACCCAAATTACTGTTTTGTTTTGCCTATTTCAGTGTTTCGAAGAAAACAAATATCAAATGGAGTCCAAATGGAATGAAACCTTCGTGAGCGATCTTTTTGGAACAAACGCAATTCAAGAGACTTCGAGTGGACGTCAAGAAGCAGCCGAGGCGGCCACGAGGGTGCAAGGCGCGCCCTAGAGGGGGGCGCCCCTGCCTCGTGGGCCCCTTGTGGCTCCCCTGACCGACTTCCTTCTCCTATATATATCTACGTACCCCGAAAACAGCCAGGAGCACCACGAAAACCAATTTCCACCGCCGCAACCTTCTGTATCCATGAGATCCCATCTTGGAGCCTTTTCCGGTGCTCCGTCGGAGGGGGAATCGATCACGGAGGGCTTCTACATCATCGCCAAGGCCTCTCCGATGAGTTGTGAGTAGTTTACCACAGACCTTCGGGTCCATAGTTATTAGCTAGATGGCTTCTTCTCTCTCTTTGAATCACAATACAATGTTCTCCTCGATCTTCTTGGAGATCTATTCGATGTAACTCTTTTTGTGGTGCGTTTGTCGAGATCCAATGAATTGTGTGGGTTTATGATCAAGTTTATCTGTGAGAAATATTTGAATCTTCTCTGAATTCTTTTATGTATGATTGGTTATGTTTGCAAGTCTTGTCGAATTATCAGTTTGGTTTGGCCTACTAGATTAATGTTTTTGCAATGGGAGAAGTGCTTAGCTTTGGGCTCAATCTTGCGGCGTCCTTTCCCAGTGACAGCAGGGGCAGCAAGGCACGTATTGTATTGTTGCCATCGAGGATAAAAAGACGGGGTTTATATCATATTGCCTAAATTTATCCCTCTACATCATGTCATGTTGCTTAATGTGTTACTCTGTTCTTATGAACTTAATACTCTAGATGCATGCTGGATAGCGATCGATGTGTGGAGTAAAAGTAGTAGATGCAGAATCGTTTTGGTCTACTTGTTGCGGATGTGATGCCTATATACATGATCATGCCTAGATATTCTCATAACTATGCACTTTTCTATCAATTGCTCGACAGTAATTTGTTCACCCACCGTAATACTTATTCTATCTTGAGAGAAGCCACTAGTGAAACCTATGGCCCCCGGGTCTATTTTCTATCATATAAGTTTCCAATCTACTTTATTTTGCAATCTTTACTTTTCAATCTATATCATAAAAATACCAAAAATATCTTATCTTATTATCTCTATTAGATCTCACTTTCGCAAGTGGTCGTGAAGGGATTGACAACCCCTTTATTGCGTTGGTTGCGAGGTTCTTGTTTGTTTGTGTAGGTACGAGGGACTTGTGTGGAGCCTCCTACTGGATTGATACCTTGGTTCTCAAAAACTAAGGGAAATACTTACACTACTTTGTTGCATCACCCTTTCCTCTTCAAGGGAAAAACCAACGCATGCTCAAGAGGTAGCAAGAAGGATTTCTGGCGCCGTTGCCGGGGAGGTCTTCGCTCAAGTCAAGACATACCAAGTACCCATCACAAACTCATCTCCCTCGCATTACATTATTTGCCATTTGCCTCTTGTTTTCCTCTCCCCCACATCACCCTTGCCGTTTTATTCGCCCTCTCTTTTCCGTTCGCCTCTTTTTTTCTTGCCTCTTGTGCGCCTGTAAGCCATAATAGCCTTGCCTAAAAACACCGATCTTCACCTTAGAAGGTTGGAAGAGATCAAAATCATTATTAGAACCATTATGGCTTTACAATTTGAGCATAATAATTTCTTTAGAAATGAGCTTAAAGAACAAAAAAGATTTACGGAATACATGAATAAAGAGCTTGATGATATGTCTAAGGAATTTTATGGTTTGAATTCTCAGTTTGCTCGTCTTGAAAAATCTATTGCCCAAATTTCTGACAAGCGAGCCACCTTAGTTAATAAGATGGCCGCCAAACCAGAAAGGTTAGAAAGAAATAATGATGAAGATCTAAAAGTGATTGATGTGTCTCCTATTAAATCTTTGTTTTGCAATATGAATCTTGATAATTATGCGACTAGAGATGAGTCAACTTTAGTTAAAAAGCTTCCCAATGATTCAGAGTTTTTAGATCTTGATGCTGAAATTGGTAAAAGTGGGATTGGAGAAGTCAAAACTTTACATAGCAATGAACCCACTATTTTGGATTTCAAGGAATTTAATTATGATAATTGTTCTTTAATAGATTATATTTCCTTGTTGCAATCCGTGTTGAATTCTCCTAATGCTTATAGCCAAAATAAAGCTTTTACTAAACATATCGTTGATGCTTTGATGCAATCTTATGAAGAAAAACTTGAATTAGAAGTTTCTATCCCTAGAAAACTTTATGATGAGTGGGAACCTACTATTAAAATTAAATTTAAAGATCATGAATGTTATGCTTTGTGTGATTTGGGTGCTAGTGTTTCCATGATTCCAAATACTTTATGTGATGTGCTAGGTTTCTGTTAATTTGATGATTGCTCTTTAAACTTGCACCTTGCGGATTCCACCATTAAGAAACCTATGGGAAGGATTAACATTGTTCTTATTGTTGCAAATAGGAATTATGTTCCCATAGATTTTATCTTTCTTGATATAGATTGTAATTTTTCATGTCCTATTATTCTTGGTAGACCTTTCCTTAGAATGATTGGTGCAATTATTGATATGAAGGAAGGAAATATTAGATTCCAATTTCCATTAAGGAAAGGCATGGAACACTTTCCTAGAAAGAAAATCAAACTACCTTATGAATCTATTATGAGGTCCACTTATGAATTGAATACCAAAGATGACAATACTTAGATCTATTCTCGCTTTTATGCCTAGCTAGGGGCGTTAAACGACAGCGCTTGTTGCAAGGCAACCCAATTTTATTTTTGTTCCTTGATTTTTGTTGTTGTTTAGTAATAAATAATTCTTCTAGCCTCTTTTTAGAAGTGGTTTTATGTTTTAATTAGTGTTTGTGCCAAGTAGAACCTATAGGATCATCTTGGGTGAAAGTTAATTTCATCTTGCTGAAAAACAGAAACTTTTCCGCGCACGAGAATAATTCTAATAAATCACAGAAACGTGCGTTTGAGTTGATTTATTTTGAAGTAGATCAATAGACAAATTTCCTAGTACTTCTTATTTTGGTAGGATTTTTAGAGTTCCATAAGTATTCGAAAGCTACAGATTGCTACAGATTGTTCTGTTTTTGACAGATTATGTTTTTCGTGTGTTGTTTGCTTATTTTGATGAATCTATGGCTAGTATCGGGGGGTATGAACCATATAGAAGTTGGAATACAGTAGGTTTAACACCAATATAAATAAAGAATGAGTTCATTATAGTACCTTAAGTGGTGGTTTTTCTTTCTTGCACTAACAAAGCTCATGAGATTTCCTCTTGAGTTTTCTGTTGTGAGGTTTTCAGGTTTTGGGTAAAGATTTGATGGATTATGGAATAAAGAGTGGCAAGAGACTAAGCTTGGGCATGCCCATGGCACCCCAAGATAATTCAAGGACAACCAAAATCCTAAGCTTGGGGATGCCCCGAAAGGCATCCCCTCTTTCGTCTTCGTCTATCGGTAACTTTACATGGGGCTATATTTTTATTCACCACATGATATGTGTTTTGCTTGGAGCGTCTTGTATGATATGAGTCTTTGATTTTTAGTTTACCACAATCATCCCTGTTGTACACATGATTTAGAATTTATTAGAATACACTATGTGCTTCACTTATATCTTTTGAGCTAGATAATTTTGCTCTAGTGCTTCACTTATATCTTTTTAGAGCACGGCGGTGGTTTTATTTTGTAGAAATTATTGATCTCTCATGCTTCACTTATATTATTTTGAGAGTCTTTTAGAACAACATGATATTTCCTTTGGTTATAAAATTTGTCCTAATACGATGAGCATCCATGTTGGGTATAATGAAAACTATCATATAGAGTGCATTAAATACTATGATCAATTTGATTCTTGATAATTGTTTTGAGATATAAAGGTGGTAATGTTAGAGTTATGCTAGTTGGGTAATTATTAAATTGAGAAATACTTGTGTTGAAGTTGGCAAGTCCCGTAGCATGCACGTATGGTAAAAGTTGTGTAACAATTTTTTTGCATGGGGTGCTCTTTTGATTGCCTTCTTTATGTGTGGAGGTCGGGATCGCGCGATGGTTAACTCCTACCAACCCTTCCCTAGGAGCATGCGTAGTAGTACTTTGCTTCGAGGGATAATAAACTTTTGCAATAAGTATATGAGTTCGTTATGACTAATCTGAGTCCATGGATTATACGCACTCTTACCCTTCCATCATTGCTAGCCTCTACGGTACCGTGCATTGCCCTTTCTCACCTTGAGAGTTGGTGCAAACTTCGCCGGTGCATCCAAACCCCGTGATACGATACGCTCAATCACACATAAACCTCCTTATATCTTCCTCAAAACAGCCACCATACCTACCTATTATGGCATTTCCATAGCCATTCCGAGATATATTGCCATGCAACTTTCCACCGTTGCATTTATTATGACACGCTCCATCATTGTCATATTGCTTTTTCATGATCATGTAGTTGACATAGTATTTGTGGCAAGGCCACCTTCATAATTCTTTCATACATGTCACTCTTGATTCATTGCATATCCCGGTACACCGCCGGAGGCATTCACATAGAGTCATATTTTGTTCTAAGTATTGAGTTGTAATTGTTGTAAATCAATAAAAGTGTGATGATCTTCATTATTAGAGCATTGTCCCAAGTGAGGAAAGGATGATGGAGACTATGATTCCCCCACAAGTCAGCATGAGACTTCATACTTTATGAAAAATAAAAGAGGCCAAAGAAGCCCACCAAAATAAATAAATAAAAATGAGAGAAAAAGAGAGAAGGGACAATGTTACTATCCTTTTTCCAAACTTGTGCTTCAAAGTAGCACCGTGATCTTCATGATAGAGAGTCTCTTATGTTGTCACTTTGATATACTAGTGGGAATTTTTCATTATAGAACTTGGCTTGTATATTCCAATGATGGGCTTCCTCAAAATGCCCTAGGTCTTCATGAGCAAGCAAGTTGGATGCACACCCACTTAGTTTCTTTTGTTGAGCTTGCATTCATTTATAGCTCTAGTGCATCCGTTGCATTTCAATCCCTACTCCTCATGTTGACATCAATTGATGTGCATCTCCATAGCTCGTTGATTAGCCTCGTCAATGTGAGACTTTCTCCTTTTTAGTCTTCTCCACACAACCTCCATCATCGTATTCTATTCCACCCATAGTGCTATATCCATGGCTTACGCTCATGTATTGCGTGAGAGTTGAAAAAGCTGAAGCGCGTTAAAAAGTATGAACCAATTGCTTGGCTGAAACCGGGGTTGTGCATGATGGGAGTATGTGTGACGAAAATGAAGCATAGCCTAACTATATGATTTTGTAGGGATAAGCTTTCTTTGGCTATGTTATTTTGATAAGACATGATTACTTGTTAGTATGCTTGAAGTATTACTATTCTTATGTCAATATGAACTTTTATCTTGAATCATTTGGATCTGAACATTCATGCCACAATAAAGAAAATTACATTGAGAAATATGCTAGGTAGCGTTCCACATCAAAAATTCTGTTTTTATCATTTACCTACTCAAGGACAAGAAGGAATTAAGCTTGGGGATGCTTGATACATCTCCAATGTATCTATAATTTTTTATTTTTCCATGCTATTATATTACCCGTTTTGGATGTTTATGGGCTTTACTATACACTTTTATATCATTTTGGGACTAACCTACTAACCGGAGGCCCAGCCCAAATTGTTGTTTTTTTGCCTATTTCAGTGTTTCGAAGAAAAGGAATATCAAACGGAGTCCAAACGGAATGAAACCTTCGGGAGCGATCTTTTTGGAACAAACGCAATCCAGGAGACTTGGAGTGGACGTCAAGAAGCAGCCGAAGCGGCCACGAGGGTGCAAGGCACGCCCTAGGGGGGGCGCCCCCTGCCTCGTGGGCCCCTCGTGGCTCCCCTGACCGACTTCCTTCGCCTATATATATGTACGTACCCCGAAAACAGCCAGGAGCACCATGAAAACCTATTTCCACCGTCACAACCTTCTGTACCCGTGAGATCCCATCTTGGAGCCTTTTCCAGCGGTCCGCTGGAGGGGGAATCAATCACGGAGGGCTTCTACATCATCGCCAAGGCCTCTCCGATGAGTTGTGAGTAGTTTACCACAGACCTTCGGGTCCATAGTTATTAGCTAGATGGCTTCTTCTCTCTCTTTGATCTTAATACAATGTTCTCCTCGATCATCTTGGAGATCTATTCGATGTAACTCTTTTTGTGGTGTGTTTGTCGAGATCTGATGAATTGTGGGTGTATGATCAAGTTTATCTATGAGAAATATTTGAATCTCCTCTGAATTGTTTTATGTATGATTGGTTATCTTTGCAAGTGTCTTCGAATTATCAGTTTGGTTTGGCCTACTAGATTGATCTTTCTTCCAATGGGAGAAGTGCTTAGCTTTGGGTTCAATCTTGCGGTGTCCTTTCCCAGTGACAGCAGGGTTAGCAAGGCACATATTGTATTGTTGCCATCGAGGATAAAAAGATGGGGTTTATATCATATTGCTTGAGTTTACCCCTCTACATCATGTCATCTTGCTTAATGTGTTACTCTATTCTTATGAACTTAATTCTCTAGATGCATGCTGGATAGCAGATGATGTGTGGAGTAATAGTAGTAGATGTAGAATCGTCTCGGTCTACTTGTTGTGGACGTGATGCCTATATACATGATCATGCCTAGATACTCTCATAACTATGCACTTTTCTATCAATTGCTCGGCAGTAATTTGTTCACCCACCGATATACTTATGCTATCTTGAGAGAAGCCACTAGTGAAACCTATGGCCCCCGGGTCTATTTTCTATCATATAAGTTTCCAATCTACTTTATTTTGCAACTTTTCAATCTATATCATAAAAATACCAAAAATATTTATCTTATCTTATTATATCTATCAGATCTCACTTTCGCAAGTGGCCGTGAAGGGATTGACAACCCCTTTATCGCGTTGGTTGCGAGATTCTTGTTTGTTTGTGTAGGTACGAGGGACTTGCGTGGAGCCTCCTACTGGATTGATACCTTGGTTCTCAAAAAATGAGGGAAATACTTACGCTACTTTGCTGCATCACCCTTTCCTCTTCAAGGGAAAAACCAACGCATGCTCAAGAGGTAGCAGCCACAAATAGGCCGACTGTAACCACGGGCTGAATTTTGCCCACAAGCACAAAATGATAGTAACAGGCCGTAAATAAATGAATGCTGGAAATGAGCCCAAGAATAAATGGGCCCTGAGAAGGCTGAAAGATAACATGGGCTGGAAATGACCCAACGGAATAACGGGGTGTTAATGGGTATAAAGTGATACATTGTTCATTACGGGCCAGTTTCACCACGGGCCGTTAATGGGCCAAGAGTTACAAAGGGCCTCGTATGGGCCGAAATACGTCATGGGCCATACATGGGCCGGAAGTTAAAATGGGCTGGAATCATACTGGAAGGACCAGATGACGCTACTAGGCCTAATTCGGATAGGTCGTAACGGGCCCTAGGTTAGCGTGTTGTAAATGGGCTATATGCGAATAGGCCGTTAATAGGCTTTACATGGGCCGGCCCGCCACCTTTTGACCAAGTCAAATGGGCCGGCCTTTCACATCAATGGGCCTCTTCTGGGCCGTGCCACGTGTCGACCTATCATAGGCGCCTTCGGTCCAATGAGTGGATGACATCTGTCCCAACGGTGAGCTGACACATGTTTCCTCCAGCCAATGATTATTTTACATGTGGAAAATCCCCATTGGTCGGGGCTGTTAACGGGTTATCGAATCCAAAACCGGACACGATAGCTTAATGGTGTTCCATTACGGTGGATGCCACGTGTCGGTCACCCTTGACGAAAGCACTTCTGTGACGCGCGATTTATCGTCATGGAAGTGGACACTTCCGTGATGACAATTTTGGTAATGTCATGGAACACTTCTACGACAGCACAAGTATGTATATCTTGATTTTGTTATAAAATCATCATGGATGTACATGCATGACAGAAAACGTGACCTACTGTGACAAACACGTATCATCATGGAAGTGTATTTTTTGTAGTGTATGCATCTGAATTCTGCAGGGACTTCCTCAGTCTTTCGGCTTCCTGTCGCATAACCTTTGATCGATGTCTTTCAACTTAAAGTTGAGACTCAGGAAGCCAAACTGATTCAGGAAGTGAGTTCGAAGAGCTGGTGCTAGCAGTAGTAGCCAATAACTCGAACACTACATCAAGAAATGACTTTGGGGTTGTCTCAGTTTCTTCAATATATTTTTTATCAGCTTTCTTGGAGACCAACAGGGATGTCTCACTATCTTGAACCTTATCTGCATTACTTCCTTTACCATTGCATAATGGGGTACTCTTCTCCAACATTTTATACGCGTTCTATAAGACAAACAAACACATCACATCACAGGTTTACAATGTAGTATATGAAACTCATTTTGGTAAACTAGTTCAGTAGTAAGATGGACAGGATAATAGCATGAAACAAACATATATCTATGTAGTATGGTCACTGTATGGTCTATATCATTCTAGTTTATGTTGCCAAATCAAGATAGATACAGTTCGAATCATATCTATTTAAGACAAAGCAGCATAGACAGAATATAAGTGTGGGAAACTACATAGCAATAAAAACACTTGTAATGTGCATGGCATGAGAGCATAACTTTTTATTCAATTGAAACTGAAATCAACATAGAGCTAGTTACAACAGCAAACATGCTAAAGAAACTGGTTTAAAACATACCTGTTGTGCCATTGGAGTTTCAATTGCATCCTTCAAATTTGAAATTAGTTGGTATGAGAAAATACAGTGATGCAAGAGAAAAGTAGTATGAACCATAGCTGCGGAACCTTACCGGAGAACAATTCTTCTTCTGCTTTAAGCGTTACTTGGGGTTTGAAGTGGTGGTCCTTGTGCTTTGGGCACTGCAGTTGCCTTACTAACTGCTCGTGTTTGGGTGCTCTCTGGTGGAGACGGTGCTATGTCAACGGGAACTGGGTTACTATCTGCTGGGGTTGGGGTTAGAAGGGGTGTAGCTGGTTCTCTGTCCAACTGGGTAGGGGTACAATCTGCGTGAGTCTGGGTTATGTGTGGCGGGGCTGGTTCTTGGGCAAGTACAACCGTGGTTCTATCTGCATCGACAGGTAGCACGATCTTTTTTGAAGATCGTGTTTTTACTCCCATAGATACTGCCGTCACACCCTCCAATTGAAATGGCTGATAAACAAGAAAAGTAACTGAATGTACACACATTGTAAGATAGGAAGGTGCAATGGATAGTAGGGAAGAAAAGAAGGCATGAAATAATTCACATTTATGCTGTCTAACCAAATAGAATAGCAGGGCATAATTTCACATATATGATGGCTAACTAAACCGGATAGCATGACACAATTTCACATGTATGATGGCTAACTAAATAGGATAGAATGACATACTTCAAAATATGATGACTATGTAAATAGGATGGCATGATATAATTATGCGATGTGTCTATTAAAATGGTTGTAATTCCATAAATCACAAACATGTCGTCGATGGAAACATGATGGCCTGATATAATTCACGGATAGAATGACATAATTTAAAATATGACGACTATGCAAACAGGATGAGATGATATAACTATATTATGTCTTTAGAAAATGGGTTGGCATGCCATAATTCATATACATGATGTCTATAAACATCAGGGCATGATATAATCAAATATATGATTTATATACTAAGGAGGTGAACAGAGGGCAATCGCATATATGATTCAATATTGTGTATATGATGTAAAAACTAAGCATGGCGATACAACATATGCATGATATGAGTAATATAACCCTGCCAAGTTTGAGCATACATCTCAGGGGGATAATAGCACTGGTCATCTTCCTATGAATCCTCTTTTGAAGAGCCATCTGTAACCAGCAAGATATCTGCTTCAGCAGGTACCATTGTCTGCTCTGAAGACCTTGTTTTCACTCCAGATTTCTTGATGACCAATTCAAATGGCTAATGCACAGGAAGAGCAGTTGAATATACAAACATTGTCGACAAAAGCAATGAGAAATACAAAAAAGGATGACATCATATAATTCACATATATGACACTTGGCTAAACAGCATGGCATTGCATAATTCACATATATAATGCCTTGCAAAAAGATAGCATTGCATAATTCACATATATAATGTCTTGCAACAAGATGGCATTGCATAATTCACATATATGGTAATTAGACACTAAACAGGTGGCATTCACACATGTCTAAACTAAGAAAATGACATAGCAATGCAAGATACCATACGCACGATATGAGCAACATAACCCTGCCAAGTTAGAGCATGCACCTCGGGGGGGGGGGGATAGGACTGGTCATCTGTCTCTGAATCCTCCCTCTGAGGAGCTATTCATAACTAGCAAGACATGCGCTTCGTCAGATAGCATTGTCTGCTCTGAAGACCTTTTTTGCACTCCAGATTTTTCCATGACCGTGCCGAATGGCTGATCCACAGGAAGAGTAATTGAATGTACTAAAATTGTTGACAAATTTAACACGTAATAAAAAATGGTGGCATGATATAATTCACATATAAGATGACTGGCTAACCAGGGTGGCATAGCAAAATTCACATATAAGATGCCTGGTTAAACAAGATGGCATTGCATGATTCACATATACGATAAAGAAACTAAACAGATGGCATTGACACAAAGCATGTCTAAACTAAGCAGATGACATCTTTGATGTATACAGTAAGCAATGCAAGGCACCATATGCATGATATTACCAAAATCAGCATGCCAAGTGAGAGCGAAGACCTCATGGGGTAAATAGGAGTGGTCTTCTCCTTCTGAATCCCCCTCAGCACAATTATCTTCCTCTTGATTACGATCCGAAATGGGTGGAGGGGGGGCTGCCTTAGCGCCCACCATGGAGCGACGTCTGCATGAAATTTTATTGCCACACAAGGCTTGTCTCTTTTGCTCTACATGTTCAGTTCCATTGTGTACAATAACTGGCATGCATAGGAATAAAACATAGTGAGATTATGTAAGGAGTGCATGCACAAATCCAGAGTGATTGTAGCAAACTGTGGATAGACCCAAAACCAATGATAGCAGGTAGATAATAGCTTTAGTTAAAAAATACAGATAATGGCTCCTTTAATGTTTGTTTGCACCCAACATGAAACTCATACTAGACACCCGAGATTAAACAGATAGTAGACAGATAGTATTGATTGCTGCCCCAATATGTACCCATAACCATTTAAAAACTCAAGTTTCAGCATTAGTTTGGACCTGACTCGGAGTCTAATAGGTGAACATGATGATAAAGTAGCATGTCATCATATTAAGTGATGCATAACGTAAGCAGACACAGAAGAGTACGACCTCTCTTGCAGACCCGTGTACTCCTCAAGGTCATCTGCTCAGTTGATGATGGTAATGCAGTTGCCATGGCTGCCAGCAGCGGGAAAGAAGATCTGAGGCGGCGAAAGACAGTCTAGAGAGCGGATCCCTACTGTGGTGAACCCTTCAGTCGTTGGAGCAGCTGAGATGGGGTGGAACACAGAAGTTTTTCTTTGACACATATCTGTAACAGAAGTAATTGTGTAAGGGCTTGTTTGAATTGGAGGATTCTAACAATGCAGGGATAGGAAATAGACAGGAAATAGGATAGGAATGCACGTGCAAAATAGTGAATTTAAAAACACAGGATTTCTGCCAATCTGGGTGTTTGATTCACAAGAACTGGAAGATCACATGATGCAAAGAAGCATGGTTAGATTAAGTCAAACCGCAAGAAAATGTACGGTTATAATGTTATTATGCTACTATCTCTTAATCTTGTGCTTCATGAATAGGAATTTGAAAAGAAGGACACGTGGAAATTAAAATTCCTATGGTTTTTCTTTCAAGGAGACACTAAAGTAATAAATCCTACAGTTTTCCTTTGCTCCATTCTTTTGAACCAAATTCATGAGTAGTAGTACCATAGGAAACTTTCCAATTCCTATGTTTTTCATTCACTTTTACTTTCAAGCATTGGTGATTCTAGTAGGCAGGCTTGAGCAAGGAAAAGCCTACACTAAAAAAATGTTTTTGTGCTACTTCTATTACTTTGGACCCAGGCCACTACCCTACTAGCTCAACTCCCAGTCCCATCGACAAAGGCACAGCTCAAACGCGCAGATATAAATAATGATGGCATTCAAGAGAGTCCATCACGGATAGCTAAGTTGCCTGGTACCTCAGTACTTGTCATATAGTAGGATAAAATAATAGTATTTCAGGTTACTACATGTGCTCAGTGGACAATATATATAACATGTAGAGTAAAAAAGAGATGCAACAAGTGTACAACCTCTTTGGCGAAGCCATGTCGATCTCAGCATGATTGGGTTGGTCGGTGAGGATGCTCCAGCTGACTTCGCTGTCAGAGGAGGGGAAGAAGATCTTAGGCATCTGGAGATGGAGCCCGAGGTACTGCTCCGCTGTGATGGAGGGTTTCATCATTGGAGCCGCTCGGTTGAGTTGTACGACGCCGAGGCTGAAGCAGGATAAGAGAGACAACGTTAACCCGAGTGGAATTCTAATAGCATGTCCAATAGATGACGTAAAATACATAACCACAAAGTGCTAGATGTAAAATACATCAGCCGCTCATCTCTAAACTTAACTGTCGAAACTGAATTAAACTGTTGAAGCTGAACTTAACTGTCGAAACTAAATTTTGGTGTCGAAACTTAATTTTACTGTCGAAACTGAACGCACTAGAGGTGAGGCTACACGTCGGTCGACTGACTTTGTCATCTCTGGCCAGTCAATTTTGCAGCTGTTGGATACGAAATCAAGGGCTTGCAGATCATCTTCAACCTCCACCCCCGTGAGCCGCCAGACACCACCGGCCAAACAGCCGCCCCCCTGTCGGTGTCAAAACCAGCGGATATCGGGTAGGGGGTCCCAAACTATGCGTCTAAGGCTGATGGTAACAGGAGACTGGGGACACGATGTTTTACCCAGGTTCGGGCCCTCTCGATGGAGGTAATACCCTACTTCTTGCTTGATTGATCTTGATGATATGAGTATTACAAGAGTTGATCTACCACGAGATCAGAGAGGCTAAACCCTAGAAGCTAGCTTATGGTATGATTGTTGATGATTGTGAGTCCTACGGACTAAAACCCTCCAGTTTATATAGACACCGAAGGGGGCTAGGGTTACACAGAGTCGGTTTACAGAGAAGGAGATCTACATCCGAATCGCCAAGCTTGCCTTCCACGCCAAGGAGAGTCCCATCCAGACACGGGACAAAGTCTTATATCTTGTATCTTCATAGTCCAATAGTTCGGCCAAAGCATATAGCCCGGCCATCCGATGCCCCCTTATCTAGGACTCCCTCAGTAGCCCCTGAACCAGGCTTCAATGACGATGAGTCCGGCGCGTAGATTGTCTTCGACATTGCAAGGCAGGTTCCATCTCCGAATACTCCAAGATAAATTCCAAACACAAGGACCGTGTCCGACTCTGCAAGATAACATTCCATATACCACCGTAGAGAGAATAATAATAATCCACGAATCTAATCTGCTGACAATTCTTAGAAAGGTGACATCACGCCATGGTCCGGTTTTTATTCGAACCGTTCCTACAACCTGCTACCGCACACACCACAAGGCAGTTTCCTTGGCACGTCCTGCCAGAGCAGTGATCGTGTTCCCCTTATTGCGGGATTCTCACCAATACGAGCATGGGTTGCCTAACCGTACCATCAATTACGGTATGTGGGGAACGAGCAGGCTCCATTAGGTAAGCGGGGAGGCGCAAAGTTTATCGCCTCTATAAAGGGGAGAACCCTCCTCCTTTCTACCCACACCTTCTTCCGCTTCTGCTTGCCCCTTTCCTTTCGTTTGAGCCCTAGCGCCCAAGCACTCATCCTCCTCACCCAAAAGGGCCCTCCGAAAATGTTCGGATCCGGAGCAGGGGGCAAGTGGATGGCCTCCTCCGTCCAGGAGAAGGATATCAAAAAGATGCGAGCGGCCGGATATCTGGCCAAGAAAATCGGCCACCGTCTTCCAACGGCGGGACAGATTGTCCCTACTTCGGAGCCCCACAAGAGAGTTGTTTTCCTCCCCCATTTCGTCCGCGGGCTCGGGTTTCCCCTCCACCCTTTTGTTCGTGGCATCATGTATTACTATGGGATCGATTTCCACGATCTATCTCCCAATTCTTTCCTCAATATCTCGACATTTATCGTCGTGTGTGAGGCCTTTCTCCGTATCTCGCCGCACTTCGGGCTATGGCTCAAGATCTTCAATGTGAAGTCCAAAGTGATGAGCAGCGAACACGCCGAGTGCGGAGGTGCCATGGTGAGCAGGATGCCCAAGGTCACATGGCCAACGGGTACTTTCAACGACTCCGTCAAGGAGTTGCAGCAACAGTGGTTCTATATCACTGAGCCACGCGGTAAAAAGTGGGCCGCTGCTCCTGAGTTTCGATCTGGAGCCCCTTTGCGGCTCACATCCTGGCCCAAGAAGGGCATAAACTGGTCGTCGTCCGACGAACTATCAGTGATCCAGGTGCGCGTCAAAGGTATGGAGGACGAGGCCATCAGGCTTGTTGACGTGGTCCAGGTGATGCCGGTCCGCCTGATCCTTTCTTGCCAGCACAGAGGCTGTAATTTGTGGGAGTATGACCCGGCCAAGCACCAGACCTTGCGGGAGCTATTCGGCTCCTCGCATAAGGACATCTGGAAGGTGCTCTTCAAGTCTGGCAAACCATGGCCGGACTCTGCCGCGGACCGCGTGTTCCGATTGTCCCACCCTACCAGTCCGGTAAGTTGTCATCACATCTTGGTCATTAATATGCCCCGAAGGGGATATTTCTTTTAATGTGTCCTTCCACGATTGCTTCAGGAATGGAGGAAGGTGGCGGAGCGGATTCATTGTCCGGCCCCGCTGCCGAAAGAACCAGCGGGACCTCTTCTGACAAAGATGCTGGTCCCAGCGCCTTACAAGGCGCCGAAGAAAGAGGCCAACAAGGAGGCCAAGGAGACCAGGAGCGGTCTCCGTCGTCGGGGTGCTTCGGACACGAAGTCCGAAGACTCCAGCGACCCTCCCTCCTCCAGAGAGAATGAATAGGAGGGAGAGTATGAGGATGAGGAGGAGGAGGGAGAAGAGCCCGATCCCCTTACGAGGGGGAGGAAGAAAAGGGCAGCCTCCTCATCCTTAGAGGCAGATTCGCCTAAGAGGGGAAGGACATCCGTCCTCGAGGCGTCCACCACGGCTACCGAAAGCAGCCCGGAGTGGGATCCCAGGGCCCAGCCCCTAGCAAAATCGTAAGTGCATGAAACTTGGACACATCCATGCATCCAAAATTTACTACAGTGCAGTTTTTTAATTTGCACTGTACTTTTTACAGTCCGGCGAGGTCTCTGGCCCAACAAGATTCATCAGAGGACTCGTTGAGTTCTGATGCTTTGCAGAGCGAGACCCCTCCTAGGGCCCGTTCCCCAAATCGAGGCCATGACACCGAGGTGTCATCCAAAAAGGACTTGAGTCAGGGGGGCACTTTGGGGTCCGGACACGCGGGAGAGGCGATTCCCATGAATATCGATGGTGGGGGCGTTCATGGATCCGGACCACAGCCGGACACAGTTCCGGAGGGCCAGAAGGCTCTGAGATCGGGCAAGCAGCCCCTTGTGTCTGGAGGGGGCGATCCACCTGTGACCTCCGTCCAACCAAAGGTGTCGGGCGGCCTATCGACAACACTGGAGAGTGCGTCCATTATTGATGAACACCACGCCCTTATGGGCGTGGTGATAGAAAAGATTCAGGCCGCCGAGAGCGGACTGAATGAATCCTGCATTAGCCTGATAAAAGGCTTGGAGGTATGTTGTAAAAGATAGTCATAGTATAGATAGTATCCCCTGATACACTGTTCGGAGAGGACAGGAACCGGACAGGGGATCAACTTCTCATCCGCGGGAGACTTAGCTAATGACACATATTTTTTTTTATGAATCAGATGTCTGCAGCGACTGCCTCTTCTCATGCCGCAGAAGTGTCCGGACTCAAGCAGAGTCTGGCGCTTGCCGAAGGGGAACTCGGTCGAGTGAAGAAGCAGCTGGAGGATAGGCAAGGTATGTTTTGAAACTTTTTAGTAAGTTTTTAGCACAAGTAAGTAGTTGTGACTATCTTTAAAGTATATATATCGCACTCTCCAGGGGCGAATGCCAAAGTGGAGGCGCTCAAGAAGGCTGTTGCCTTGGCCAAAAAGAAGGAGGCTAGAGAACGGGCTCTCCATGAGAAACACGAGGCAAGGGTCGTGGAAGCTGAACAAGAGCTTCAGGAGGCCGTGGGTAGAAACAAGAGCTTGGGGCAGGGCCTTTCATTGAAGGAATCCGAACTCGCCCAAGCTCTCTAGGCCGCAAAGGAGGCTCGGGAGGAAGCCCAGGCTGCGCTGAAAGATATCTAGGAGGGGCGGAAAATTGCGGCTGGTAAGGGGGGGTTTATTTTCAAGGTGCCTTACGCTTTAGCAGGGAAGATTCATGGTGACCCATTGAACCCTAATTTTTTCAGGAGCGTTGCAGATTTTCCGCGCAGCATATCTGATGCTGCCCAGTTCTGCCGAGATGAGAAGAAGGAAACTGCGGAGAAGCTCTTCTGGTCGCAGTATTTGGCGCCAAACTATCCGGTGTCATTTGTCGATCAGCTAAAACAGCTGCTCGAACTGCATCAGGCGGTCGGACTAGCCATGAAGGATTTGGTTATCCGGCTGTGGCCCGCCGAGCCCATACCTAGAAGTTTCTTTGCGCTCGTAAAGCGGATTGGGAGAGCCTGCCCTTGGCTAGACGTCATTAAGCGATCAGTGTGCATAGAAGGGGCACGAATGGATTTTTCCCGTGCAAAAGTGCACTGGGGGAACCTTGATGCTGAGAAGCTGATGACCGAGGGGCCGCCGGAGGGGAAGGAGCATCGCAAGACCGAACTATATTATGATGGCGTCCTGAAAGGCGCCCGCCTCGTGGCCGAGGAATGTACAAAAGACATTATTTTTCCCTGGAAGTAGTTATGTTGTCCTTTGTAAGGCAAGACAGAGTCACTTATATGTAAGTGCCTATTTATGTTTAAATTTTATTCTTGCGCGGCCGTTTAGTATGTTATTCCTGAGAGTTGGCCAGTCGTCGGCTTCTGCCCCCACGCAGGAACTACGGGGGTGTTCGGGATAAACCTGAACACTCTTTATCCCATTCTTGGGTCCATGAAGGAGGTGTCTAGCACAGCGAACCAGGCAATCGGACTATAACGCTTTAGTACTCTCACTTAGCCATAGGATTTCGAGTATGGGCGGTGCAGCCCCTGGTGTTCGGAAGACCACACGGGGGGCTCTAATAGCGCCTGATCGGTGGACCGATCCCTCGCACGCTGCATTTTATTATGGCATTATGCTGAATAAATCCTTAAACATTTGACAACCTCTCGAACAGCTAACCAGCTCTCGCCTTATCATGACAGTCGGTTTTTGGCTTTCTCTACTGAGGTGTTCGTTCGGCAGAACCGGGACACAATCGCAGTAGTTCTCCCAGCGCTACTTTAGCCGATATTACGGAATGTAAGGTACCAAAACATGGGAGCCGAGCAAACCCAACCAATGACCCAAGACATGATTCGGAGCTGATGCATATAATGCTATAAGTTCGGGGTGCCGGACGACCGAGAAGGTGTTCGGACTTTAGACGTCGTAGCGTGGGTGCGAAAAAGCCCACTGACGTTCGAAGGCCGAACAAAATGTTCGGATGCCATTACGACGAAATGTCGTTGAAAGAAAATAGCAGATAAGCGTCAAACGACTCCACATGCTGTATTTAAGTAATACGTCTATGCGTACGGGTACGGTGCATGTTATAAAAGAGAGGCATGACGGCAGAACCTATTGGGGCCGGGAGGTGGTCGGTTGTGCGCGGGTCCGTAGGAATCTCCGGATTGTGTTCAAGTGGGGTGGACATCCCCCTGTATGCGTCTGAGCTGATTCCAAGCCGCCGGTCCGGTTATGCGCGAGGGTGAACCTGCAAATAGTGCTTTAAGAGGCATGTGTGAGCATCAGCTGAGCCATGGATGTGATCCGTCCAGCTTATGCTGAAGGGTCTGTATGAGCTATGATTATGTTGGGGTATCCTGAAGTAGTTCGGACTCCCTTATCGGTGTCCGGGAGTTCGGCTGTCGAATCTAAGTTCGATTGAGAGAAAACCGTGACTCGCTGCTTTAGTGATGAAAGTAGCCGAGTATTCTTCGGCGCCGAGGTGAAGCTCGGTCTTGGCCGTATTCGTGACTTCATCACGTGGTTCTTGAGTGGTAATGCGTCAAGTCACAGTGTATCCTGGCGGTGCTGAGTAGCCCCTGCCTAGGGGTGTTAGACCGAAAAATGGGTATGATGCTTTTGGCTATCCGGAGACCAGCTCCGGGGTGGCGGGGCCTGGATGGCCATCGCGCCTATTTATGATACTCTATAATGAGTTGTCTTGTGAGTTTGATCCTCAAGTTACTAGTTCCTGGACTTGATGATCCGGGCTTCTTCACGCTTCATCTGGTGCAATCCTACCAATTTGTTTAAAGACCCAGCATTCTCTATTTGTATGATTGGCTGCTGCTCCTGGGGTACCATGGATTTGACATGGTCGATCAAGTATGCGGTTCAAGCTGGAGGGGCCCGGATTAAGATGTTGAAGTCTCTTCTCCATTTCAATGTTTTGAGGAGTACGAGCTCCTGTGTTGATCGCCGTTCCCCGGGCGCCATTCTTTGTCTTGGGATGCTTCTATTTGTTGCACCAAGGTTTGTAGACTCTTTTTAAATCCGCTGATGCGTCCTGGGTATTTTTGTTGTTTGCTAAGTAGCGCTGGTCTTGTGTTCGGTCCCTGGCCGTAGTGTTCTGTCGGCCGGGAATAGGCCTGCGTTTGATTTTCAGTGCCGCTTCTTCGAATTGAGGTAGTAACCTGCGCTTTGGGTAGTATTTTGTTCGGCACGTGAGTCCGTATTCTTTGGCTGCTCGGGCCTTAGTCTGTTTATCTGTGAGCAGATCTTGGTCAGCTTGGAGCTGCTGCTGCTTTTTTTCAGGCTTTCTGCAGTGGATATAAGCCTGCGCTTGAAGCGCTCCTGCTCTATGGGGTCCTCTGGTACGCCGAATTCGTCGTCACCGAGGCTCACCTCATCTTCGGAGGGAGGCATATAGTTATTGTCCTCCAAGTATCCATCCGTCGCCTGTTCATCTAGGCTAGCTAGCCCGTGTTCCCGTTCAGCTTGCTCGAAGGTGGGTTGATCTGGATCGTATTCCTCTTCGGTACCATCTGGATTTTCATCTCTAGTGCCGGTATTGTTGTGGCGGGGCTTGGAGCAGCGCCGATGACGCCCATGTTTTCCTTTCTTCCCCGAGGGGTTTTCTCCAGCTGCCCCTCATCGCCATTGATTTCTTTGGGAGTGGATATATA
>NC_041387.1:589100462-589109076 GCF_002162155.2 Triticum dicoccoides
ATATATCATATGAGGAGGTGGCAGTCCAGCGCCCTGTGGGCGGTGGTTCCTATTCTGCTCTCGCATCATTGTCTATACTGTCGATGTCTTCGGAGTCGAAGTTAAGCACGTCAGTCAAGTCATCGACCGTGGCTATTAAGTGGGTGGTGCGTGGGGAATGAATTTCTTTGTCGCCAGCTTCCCACTCGAGCCGAACATAGTTCGGCCAGGAGTCTCCTGACAGAGAGAGAGAGAGAGAGAGAGAGAGCTTAAAGAATCCAACACGTCTCCAAAGGGCGAGTGCTGAAAGATATCTGCGGCGGTGAACTCCATGACTGGGGCCCAGTTAGATTCGATGGGCACGAGCGCATGCGGTCTGAAACACACAGCCGGAGGTGAGTCCGGGGGTCCGGGGACACAGATTCCTTTAGGAGGGGAGTCTGTGCTCGGCTCCAACGCTGAGGAGTATGCGGACTCAGGGGCAGGGTCCATCCACCCGTCCTGGGAAGGCATGACCTACTCTGGAGCGGAGTCCGGAGAGGTAGCACGTGCAATGTTCCGAATATTGTTCGACTGCCGATCTAGGTCGTGCACGTCGTGATTGTTCAGCGTTCCTGACACATGCCCAAGTCCGTCGAAGATCAAGTCTCCGTGGATGTCAGTGGTGTAGTTTAGGTTTCCAAACCTGACATGATGGACGGGGGCGTAGCTATCAATCTGCTCTAGATTGCCATGCGAATTGGCCCGTAGTGCGAAGCCGCCGGTCGGCGTTCTGGGAACGGGGTCCCCAGACTTGCCTGCCTACGGCCTGCGGCGTGGCACAAAGGGGGCCCAGCACGGCCCATCTTCATCAACATAAGCTCAACACCCTCGCGAGGGGCTAAGCCTCGCGGGGCGGACGACAAGGAGCTTCCTTAGGCACGGCCTCGTCAGGCTAGCTCATGAGGAGGCGGAGAGTTCAAGGCGGGGTACCTCGCGAGGTGCCCATGACGCAAGCCATGATGACCAAGGGCGCCAGCCGGGCGCCAGCCCGCGCAGTGTCCTTCTTTCCTCTTTGGTGCAAGGGGATCAAGCGCAGGCGAGAGCATCAAGCAAAGGCATCCATTTCGGTGCAACAAGACCAAGACCAGTCCAACGGCAGGATGGAGGTCACCATGGAGCCCAAGTCGGCGTCACCACCAGAGCCTTTGACAGGCGAGGACCAACTTTAGTCAGGATAAGTGTACTAGATGTTCCCCTTCAAATTGGCCAATTGTTGGCGCCCTTCCCACTCAATATTTGGGAAGAGGCCCAAGGCCTTCGCCTATAAGTAGGACTAGCCACCCACAGGGTAGGAGGATCGATCCGGAAAAAGAGAGAGATCTGGATAGGGAGCTGGAGATAAGATAGGCATCTAGAATCAACTCTTCCAAAGGGACAACTCCACCACAAGAACAAACCCTCGCGAGGCTATTCTTCCTTGTATTGTTCATCATCAGCCCAAGAGGCAATCCACCACGCCACACACTGGAGTAGGGTATTACACCACAATGGTGGCCTGAACCAGTATAAACCCCGTGTCTCTTGTGTTGTTCTTCTCGTAGTTCAGATCCTAGCGATTTGGCGAGGAACAGGTAGGTAGAAGGCGAAACCTCCGCGCGCACCCCAGTGTTCGAACCTCAAGGGTCTGCCGGAACCCTAAATCCGACATTTGGCGCGCCAGGTAGGGGTGCTCCGGAATTCGTCTTCCGTCGCCCTGTTCTTCTCCGACCGTCGCGACCATGTCTGACGCACACCGGGTTCGCACCGAGCGTCGAGCCGCACTTGCTTCCCGCGTCGCCCAGACGGCTCCCGTCGGCGGGCGCCCCCGTTGTTCCCCGTCGCCTGCCATCAACGCCGCCACCGGCCCAGCGGGGAACGAGCAGCAAGCATCGTCCCAGCACCCGTCCATGAGGCAAGACGGCCGCACCGCTACGCCCTCGCTCACCCCCGCTGGTTCTTCGTCCCGCGCGGCCATGGAGGCTCGAGCTGCGCTCATCGCAGCAAACGAGCTCCTGCGCTACCGCCCAGTCGACGACGTCTACGACGAATGGCTCGACCGAGTCGCCGAACTCGTCCGCGCCGCTGGGGGCTCCCCTGCGCCATCTTTCTTGCTGCACCGCGCCCCGCCATGCGCGAGCAATGAAGCTCCTGGGGCGCCTCAGCCGCCTCCCCCTTAAGAAGGCGCCCTGGCTCCAAGGCGCGTGGCCCCTAGGCGGAACCCACCCCGTCAGGAACCAGCGCGGCAGGAGCAGAGCTGCCAAGAGGTCCCTCGCCCTCAAGAAGCTGCCTGAGCGCTCCCTGCTCAGGCTCGTCCCGACCACGCTCCTGCTCCAGCACGTCAAGACCCCGCGCTGCACCCAGCTACGGTGCACGGGGACCCGCAGGACCGAGCCCTTCGTCCTCCAAGGCCTCCTGTGGCCATAGCGGGCTGCCGCGCCTTCACCACCGAGCTACGCACCGTCGCGTGGCCCGGCAAGTTCAAGCCAGACCTGCCTTCTCGCTACGACGGCACGGTAGACCCTGGAGAGTTCCTTCAGCTCTACGAGCTGGGCATCGAGGCTGCCAACGGAGACGAGAAGGTCATGGCGAACTGGTTTCCCATGGCCCTCAAGGACGGGGCCCGCACCTGGCTTCTGAACCTGGCCCCAGGCACGATCTCCTCCTGGGACGAGATGCGCACCCGCTTCATCGCCAACTTCCAGGGTACTCGCGACCGGCCACCCGCCGTGAGCGACATGCGCCGCATCAAGCAACAACCAGGGGAAACCCTACAGAAGTACATCCGGCGCGCCTCAAGATTCTCAAGATTCTCAAGATTCTCAAGGTGACCGAGGAGGCCATCATCTCAGCCTTCTCTGACGGCGTGCGTGATGTCAAAATGAAGGAGGAGCTCGCAATGCATGAAGATCTGTGCACTTCCTTGGAGCTGTTCAACCTGGCGACCAAGTGCGCCAGGGCTGAGGAAGGGCGTCTCTCCCTCCTCGAGTTGCCTGCCGCAGACCCTGAAGAGAAGAAGCCCAAGGCCAAGGACGTGAAGCGCAAGGGGGCTGCCGTGCTCGCGGCAGAACCAGACACCAAGCGGGGCAGAGGTTAGCCCGAATCCTCCAAGGGCAGTCAGTACTGCGTGTACCACGACCTCCACACCCATAACACCAATTAATGCCAAGAGCTCAGGGCCGTGCGTGAAGGACAGACTGGCCGGCGCCTCGACCGCAACGACCGGGGCTACGGACGAGGAGGAGGAAGGAACGCAGGACACTGGGAAGACCGCGGCCCGCGTCAAGGGTGGCGCGACCAACCTCGCGAGGATCGCTGGCAGGACCCGCCTCGCGAGGGAGGCTGGAGGGATCAGCCTCACGAGGATCGCCCGCAAGGTAACGCAGGCCTCCCTCCGCTACCGCTGCAGCCAAGGAGAAATGAGGACCGTCATCAGGACGAAGGGGCTGGGGGCTTCCAGGAACCACGTGCGATCGCCTGCATCCTAGGCGGAGCACAAGCCCCAGCCTCTCAGCGTATCTTCAAGCAGTTCGCCCGCGAAGTGAATGCAATCCTCCCCAAGCTCGAGGCCACGCGCCCTCTCAGGTGGTCGGCATGTGCCATCACGTTCAACTCAGCGGATCAGCTCAAGTGCGCGGCCACAGCCGGAGTCCTCCCGATGCTTTGTTCCCCAATCATCAGTAACGTGCTAGTCACCAGGACCCTCATCGATGGCGGGGCAGGGCTCAACGTCCTGTCCGTGGAAACATTCAACAATCTCCAAGCACCCTACAGTCAGCTTCAGCCCACCAAGCCTTTCTCCGGAGTCACCGACGGCTCCACGGTCCCGATTGGGCAGGTCCGCCTCCCTGCACTACTAGAAAAAGGGCTATAGATGGGATTGACACTAATGGCGCACCAGACAAGCGGTGCGCCATTAGTATATACTAATGGCGCACGACCTTCTGATACGCCATTAGAGTTGAAACTACTAACGGCGCACCTGGCCCAAGGTGCGCCATTAGTATCAAAAAAATTTGAACTAGTGCGTCTGTCCAAACATACTAATGGCGCATCCGGACTCAGTGCGCCATTACTAGTTGTAACTAGTAATGGCGCACCTGTCGGAAAGTGCGCCACTAATGTTGTTTTTTAATTATATTTTTATTCCTTTTTTTGCAAAACTACTAATGGCGCACTGTTCCACCGTGCGCCATTACTAGTTTAAACTAGTAATGGTGCACTGTGGAACAGTGCGCCATTAGTTTGTTTTTTTTGCAAAACTACTAATGGCGCACCACCAGAAGGTGCGCCATTAGTAACCTGGCTTACTAATGGCGCATTTAGAGTTGGTGCGCCATTAGTAAGTGGGCAGCAACAAGATATTTTGGACAGCCTCTCCTACCCACACTCACTTTCTCCCCACTTCATTCTCTCCACCTCCTCCTTGTCTCGGGTGCCTCCTCTTTTTCACCTCATCTCCACCATAGATTCATTCAAATTAAGTGGTTAAATTACCTTGTTTTGATAGGTAAGTAAGGAGGGAAGCTATATTTATGTTGTTCTCCCTACAACAATGTGCACATGCACTTTTTATGGCCTAGCTAGATCTATGTATGTTCGTGGTGTTGCATATGTTTGTGGTGTTGCATATGTGTTTGTGTTTGGAGGTGTACCGGTATTTGAAATGCGATAGTTGCCAATATTTTGCCGGAATGTTGATTCATTTCCGTTTCGGCGAGAATTTTGGCATTACGCATTCTTTTTGGTCCTATTTTTAGGGAAAGTCATGCCAAATTTTTTCTTGGTTCTAAAATATCGTTTTGCTCTACCCCACAGGCGACCATGGTCCGCACGATGACCGAAGGCATCATGAATAGGTTTTTGAGGTCCGCGAAGGCCGAGATGCTTCAAAAGAACGAGACGGAGATAAGATGTCCGTGTCGAAGATGCAAGCTGAAGAGCCTTATTGCGGACCCGGATTCCGAGCAGGTGCGGGACCACCTGCTCTTGCGTGGTTTCATGGATGGCTATCGGTGGCAAGGTGATGAAGATGACTACGAAGTCGTCCATGGGGGCCGGGCAAGAAATGAGGAAGGGCATCAAGACAACCACTGCGGCTCGGGCGGGCGAGAAGACGAAGAATCCCCAAGAGATGATCACGACGGTGATGATGTACATAGTCATCATGTAGAAGATGCAGGACATAATGATGAGGAAGATGCCGGAGCAGACGACGGGCATGATCATGAAGATGATGATGCCGGCGGAGCAGACGACGCTGGACCATCGATGGGCTGGGTGCAGGACCCTCATATTCAAGAGCTGCTTCTCAAGCAGATGGATAACACAAGAGCTGCCGCCCGAGAGAAAGCCAAGATGGATCAACTTGAGTTAGACGCGGTTACTCCATTGTATGAAGGATGCAGGCCCAAGGATACCCGCCTGAAAGTAACGCTCATGGCTATGGAGATGAAGGTAAAACACAAAATGACCGACGCATGCTTCGACGAGAACATGTCATTCTGGCACGAACGTCTTCCCAAGGGGAACAAGTGCCCGACCAGTTTGGAGGAGGCGAAGAAAATCGTGTGTCCTCTGGATTTACCGCACGTGAAATACCATGTGTGCATGAACAATTGCATCATTTATTGGGACGAGCACGCGGAGTCTACCATATGTCCGGTGTGCGGCGTCACTCGATACAAGAAGAGGAAGAAAGCTCCTCGAAAAGTGGTGTGGTACTTTCCGATCACTCCTCGTCTGCAGCGGTATTTCGCGGACCCTAAGGTAGCAAAGCTCCTGCGTTGGCACGCGGATAGGGAGGAGAATAAGCGAGAAGATGACGCAAATGATCCGGAGATAGATAAAAATGACAAGATGCTGAGTCAACCTAAGGATGTGAGCCAGTGGCAAGCGTTGAACTTCGAAGACCCATAATTTGGGAAGGATCCAAGGAACATCGTGCTGGGCGCGAGCACCGATGGAGTCAATCCGTTTGGCAGCCAGAGAAGCACACATAGCACCTGGCCTGTGTTTGTGTGGACGTACAACATTCCCCCTGGTTGTGCATGAAGAGGAAGTACATTCACATGAGTATGCTAATTGAAGGGCCGAAACAACCAGGGAACTACATCAATCTGTATCTGGGGCTGCTGAAAGAGGAGCTTGACACACTGTGGAAAACACCGGCCAATACGTGGGACGCCGCAGAGAAAGAATATTTCCCTATGAGAGCCGCACTGCTCACGACAGTGCACGACTATCTCGGTTACGGATATGTCGCGGGGCAGGTAGTCCACGGATTTTCTGGATGCGTAAGGTGCATGGATGACACAACGTATCGCCAGCTAGATAGAGATCCTGGGTCTTCGAAAACCGTGTTCATGGGACATCGAAGGTGGCTTCGCGATGATGACCCGTGGAGGAAACGCAAGGATCTGTTCGATGGTGAAACCGAACCCCGAAAACACCCGTGTACGAGGAGCGGCGAGGAAATAGACAAGCTGTTGAAAAATTGGAAAGACTGCCCACTGCCGGGAAAGAAGCAAAAGGCACCAGAGCCGGGAAAGAAGCGAAAGGTGCCAGAGCCGCTGCTGAAGGTATGGAAAACGAGGTCTGTTTTCTGGGACTTGCTGTACTGGAAGATCCACCGTGTGCCTCACAGCCTTGATGTCATGCATATCACGAAGAACGCGTGCGAGAGTCTGCTTGGTACCCTGCTCAACATGCCAAAGAGGACCAAAGATGGGCCGAAAGCAAGGGCAGACTTGAAATCAATGGGCATCAGGCAGGAGCTTCACGCTAATGATGATGATGATGATGATGATGATGATGATGATGATGATGATGATGATGATGAGGCGAAGCAGGACACAGTAAGTCGTCGCAAAGGCAAAAAGGCCAAGAAGACCGGAAATGACTACCCTCCCGCGTGCTTCACTCTAAGTCAGGAGGAGATCGAGCAGTTTTTCACCTGCCTCCTAGGAGTAAAACTTCCTTACGGTTACACGGGGAAGATAAGCAGATACCTAGACCCAGCGAAGCAAAAGTTCAGTGGGATGAAGTCTCACGACTGTCACGTGTTGATGATGCAGATACTTCCAGTTCCAATCTGTGGGATCATGGACGTGCACGTCCGTGAAATGCTATTTGGCCTATGCAACTTTTTTGACGTCATCTCTCGGAAGTCGATTGGCGTGAGGCAACTCAGAAGGCTACAGGAAGAGATCATGGTGATACTATGCGAGCTTGAGATGTACTTCCCGCCCGCATTCTTTGACGTTATGGTGCATCTGCTGGTCCATATAGTGGAGGATATCATCCAACTCGGGCCGACGTTCCTGCACAGCATGATGCCGTTCGAAAGGATGAATGGTGTCATCAAAGGATACGTTCGCAACATGTCACATCCAGAGGGAAGTATAGCCAGGGGCTTTCTGACCAAAGAGTGCATCTCCTACTGCACGAATTATCTAGGCATCGAGAACCCCGTTGGTCTGCCCGTCAACAGGCACCTCGGCAGGCTCGCTGGATGGGGTCACCGTGAGGGTCGCCGCGAAATGCATGTCGACTTAGAGGGTCGACTCGCCGACTTTGAAAGAGCAAACCTAGTCGCGCTACAACACATCGACGTGGTCGATCCTTGGGTGGTAGAGCACAAAACCTTTATTAAGAAGACGTACAATGACCGAGGCCAACAGAGGATGGATGGAGATATAATCAAAGAGCACAACTCATGTTTCACACATTGGTTCAAGCAGAAGCTTCTATCGTACCCTTTACATGAGGATTCTTCCGCGGAAGAACAACTCATATTCGCCTTGTCACAGGGTGTCGAGCACAACCTGATGACCTATGAGGCGTACGATATCAACGGCTACACATTCTACACCGAGGACAAGGACATGAAGAGCGATGGTTATCAGAACTCCGGGGTAACGATGGAAGCCTACGCCGGTAAGGACAAGGACAGATACTATGGAAGGATCGAGGAGATCTGGGAGCTGAGCTATGCTGGAGAGAAGGTGCCGATGTTCCGTGTCAGATGGGCCAAGAGCGTCCTAAAAGAAGACCGGTATTTCACCACCATGGTTATACCCGAAGCCAAATCCAAGACCGTGGGCGCAAACGTCACCGCGAAAAATGAGCCATGGGTACTGGCTTCCCAAGTGGACCAATGCTTCTTCATTACCGACCCGCCAAAGCCCAGTCGTGTTGTCGTGAGGAGAGGCAAAAGGAAGATCATCGGAATGGATGGAGTAGCCAATGAGCAAGACTTCGACAAGTACGGCGACCCGAGGATCGAACATGACGACGATGATGAAGTAGCAGCATACACCACAAGAAGAAGCAGGACCACCCTACCTAAAGGACGTCCGTTCCACAGAAGAACTCCATTTGCGAAAAAGAAGGGCAAGAAGATTGTGAACAGATAGCTAGCTAAGATCGATTGTATTTAAATCGTAGCCTTCATTTCTCGATTGTATTTCATGGGCACTTTTTGAACTATCATGAATGTTTTTAAATTTCATGGACACTCGATCTCGATCCCCCTCCATCTCGATCGCTATCCCACCTCGCCAGATCCGGTCCCCCCCGCCGCCGAGCACCCCCCGGTCCACCGGTCGCCGCCGCC
>NC_041387.1:589109217-589132302 GCF_002162155.2 Triticum dicoccoides
GACCCCCCGCACCCCCCGCACCCTCCCCCGCTCCACCGGCATTATTGTTTGATGATATTTAAAAAAAATATTACTGTATTATAAAAAAATATTATTGTTATTATTTAAACAAGTTCGAACATATTTAAACACAAATAAGTATCAAACAACATTTTAAATGCATAAAAAAATTGTGGAGCCTGGGAATCAAACCCAGGACCTCCTGGTGTGAGAACTGGCTGCTGACCAGTCGAGCTTGTAGAGGGAACTTGATGTGGATCAGGTCAGGTGGAAGATAACCTGTTGGCTCGAGCAGAAATCAAAAAAAAAATACTAATGGCGCACCAGGGTGAGGTGCACCATTAGTATGGATGTACTTATGGCGCACCGAGGGGTGGTGCGCCATTAGTATTGTGCCGCCCCCATCCATATTTCCTCCCCGGCCCAAACCTATCCCCTCTCTCTCCCTCGCCCTCGCCCTCGATCCCCTTCCCCTCTCCTCTCCCGACGCCGCTGCCCCGCCGCCTCGACGCCGCCCCGACGCCGCCTCGACGCCTCGACGCCGCCCCGACGCCGCCTCGCCGCCTCGACGCCGCTGCCACGCCGCCTCGACACCGCCTCGACGCCGCTGCCCCACCGCCTTGACGCCGCCCCGACGCCGCCCCGACGCCACCGAGGAGCACGACCTGGCGCAGGCGCACGGCGTGCAGGGCTACCCCACCCTCCTCTTCTTCATCGACGGCGTGCCCAGGGACTACTCCGGCGAGAGGACCAAGTGAGCAATTTCTGCATATCCCCAATTCCCTCCATGTTCCTGCTCCGCAGCTGCTGAGAATTTTGTTTTTGCTTTGCTGCAGGGACGCCATTGTCGCTTGGATCGGCAAGAAGCTGGGCCCTGTGGTGCAGTACCTCACCGCCGTCGACGAGGCCGAGAAGATCGTCACCGGCGACGACGTGGCCGTGCTCGCCTTCCTCGACCACCTCTCGGTATGCAATGCGCCTTCTCCAATGCGCCTTCTCCAGTGGCTAGACTGATCATCAAAACTTTTTTTTAGAAAAGGAACTGATCATCAAAACTAGATTGGGGCAAAGGCAAATAATTCATGTAGCAAAAAACTATACACCCATTCATTCATCCATTCGTTCATGCCAGGCCAGGCCAGGCCAGTCCCTCCCTTGTGTCACTGACTGTTGATCCATCCATCCATCCTCTTGACTTGAGCATGAGCATTCAGTTGAGCTTATATTAGTTGCGGGCTGGCTTGCTGTTCTTCCCATAAACTCAATCAATCACCTATGAGGATGGATGATGATGATCATCATCAGTAGTTTCTGATCTGCAGAGCCAAGTGCAAAGCCGAGCACACAAGGAGATGGCGTCCTCACGGGAGCTGTCAAAACAACAACACAGGCAGGCAAGCACCCTCTTGCAGTTAGCAAACAACAGCACATGCCAAAAGAAATGACGACTAAATAACAACAATAGGCCTGGTGCCACACTTGTGTGTGTGTGTGTGTGTAAATTAATTTAATTATGGAAATGATTTTGTGTGTAAATAAGATAGGAGATGTGTATGTACGTATGTATGTAGATAAAAAAGATACATTGGTTGGTGTGCTGCTGACATGCATACATTCATTACATATAATGAAATGAAATGAATTTCAGGTTAGTACTAGTAGCAAGTAGAGCAAAGCTCTTGTGCCCTGTTGCTGTTGCTTGCTATTTCAATCCAGCCTAGTACGTACTAGATGTACATCTACTAGGTGTGCATGCATGCTACTGAATTGTGCAGTGTATCTAGTAAACTAATGACATGCAAATTGTTCATGGCGGCCTGGTTTGACCGATCCAGAATTATGGACGCCGTTGGTTCTGAACCTAGGTAGGGGACATGTGTGTAGCCCTTTTGCTGTCGGCGCAGTTTATCTAGCAAAATTAACATATGATCCAAGTGCTAGTACTGCAGCAACTGAAAAATCATGAACTAATTGACAAAGTAGAGTAGAGCTTGCAGCAACTGAAAAATCTGAACTCTGAAACACTCTAGCAGGAGAGTAGAGCAGAGTAGAGCAGAGTGTAGCATTAGCATATGATCCAAGTGCTAGTACTGCTAGTAAATAGCTAATACAGTTAATGAAGAAGAAAAAACTGCTAGTACAGTTAATGAAGAAAAAAAAAACTGCTACTACTGCTAGTAAATAGCATCAGACTGAATGTCTTTTATATATGGTACTGCTAGTAAATAGCTTCTTCTATATACTAATTTGCATCAAAGTGTAGAACAAAGCATCAGACTGAATAACTAACAGTGGGTAATTAACCTAACTATTCATTTTTCCTTAGGTTAATATTAAAATGTCCAGTGTATATATATTTGAAAATGATTGCTGCTAGATGTTAATTTGCTGGTACTAGCTAGAATTTGGCATTGAAAAGCAAAAGCAAAAGCTAATTAACTGCTGGGTAATAGCACTGGTACTAGGTAGCTAAAATATGTGTTCTGAAACACTGAGAGCAGAAACACTTACTACATACATATGCTCAAGAAACACTTACTAACCAGAAAAGGTTTTGACTTGAAATGTTAATAGCAGAGAGAGCACCACAAGTTAAGCACCTCAATCTATTAGTATTTGTCTGCATTTTCTCACATTCTTCTTGTATCTGATCCAGTATTGCTTGTAGTGGTTTGTCCAAAATGTTGAATGATACTGCTTGGAGATGCATATATTGTTTCACCTCTTCACATGCCAATGTATTTTCCATGTTGTGATGGAGGCCTTTTTTGCCTTGTCCACCCGAGAGGCCCTTGAGTTTGCTGGAATGTCGATTAACTTCCGTTCCAGCAAGTTCGGGTACTCCATATGTCCTATTTTCAGCAAAGGTCATGCTGAAATTTTCCGTGAATTTTAGCATGACTTTGCTAAAAATAGGACATATGGGGTACTTGTGACTAATGCATGGGCCGGGGTACTTGTGACTAATGATGAAAGCTTAGGCTTTTAGGGTGCCTCGGCGTCGAAAAACCCTCAATGATAAAAGCTTAGCTTTTAGGATGCCTCGATGTCGACAAACCCTAAATGATGAGACCATGATCTTGTTCCTTGACAATAACCAACTTTTTGACCAAACTTTGTTCCTATTTAGAGAGAAACATGGCCAACAACGATGAGGCCGGGGGTTCGGGCGGCAAGGCATTCTGGAAGCTATCCCAGGAGATGGAGGAACAACCTCACTTGTATGAGGACGCCGCCTTCCCCACCGATCCTGAGACCACTGATGGTACCGCCGAGGATGACCCCACTGATGCCACCACTGATGGTGCCGCCGAGGATGCCACCACTGATGATGGCGGCGCACGCACAGATGGCAGCCAACTGAAGAGGCAACAGAAGGACCGGCGCCCGACCGTGCTCCGCACCCTCAAGGAGGAAGTTACTGAAGTGGACTCCGACGGGAATCCAACGACGCCCGAACAAATAGTCAAGGGGTACTCGCTTCAGCTCAGGTGCATTCTCTGGAGCACCGTCTTGATCAACACCGAGAACCTGAGGCATCCTGACCGAGAGAATTTGCGCAACCTCCTCTTCACGAAGCTGCACGAACGATACAAGTTCCCCGCTAAATTTGAAAACACAAGCCTCAAAGGGAATAAAGTGGACAATGCTGCCCTCACGAAGATGAGCAAGGCCCTGTCTACTTGGAAAAGCAATGTGAAGAGAATGATCGAGAAAGATGAGAGTTATGAGAAGATCAAGGAGAAAAATCCTCCGATCACCGAATATGACTACAATGACTTCAAGATCAATTGCTCGAGCACTGCAAACTCCGAATCAAGTCAGTGGGGGAAAGAAATGCGGGAGTTGAACTTAGGGGAACACAAAATCGGTCCCGGCGGTTACAGAGTGGTGGAGCCTATATGGGACAAGGAGGACGCGAAGCGTGCCGAGCAAGGCCTACCGCCCCGCTTCAAGAAATACAGCGGTAACAAGCAGACTAGGAACTATGTCAGGGCCCGGTACAAGGAGGACTCGATAACAAAGGAGCTTACCACGGATCCGAAGACCAGGGCGCTTGAGCTTGTTCTGGTAAGGAATACACCCCCGCGTAATTAGCTCCATATGGTTGCATTCTAATTAATGAAGCCAAAATTTCTAAATGGTTCACATTCCTTCCGCAGGCGACTGAAAGCAGTAGCGCGGGGTCGACTAAGAGCAACCCTTGGGACACCACTCTAAATAGGGCGTTGAATGTAATGAAGAACAAGGATAAGCCCAGTAAGCCGACATCAGCGGGTCGTGTGGCCGGCAAAGGCTTGTCCACAAAATGGGGGTCATACTATACCGCTAGTGTGCGGAAGGAGAAAAAGACCAGCTCGGAAAGCCAGGCGCGCGAGGTCCAAGAACTCAAGGCACAGGTGGCGCGGATTCCGGAGATTGTCCAAGAGCAAGTGAAACAACATTTCGGAGCGACGATCACCGCCATTGTGCCTACCTTGATCGAGGGGTTGAGTGCGTGGATTGCGGGCGGCCAACAGGGGCCGCCCCCGATTCCTAGCTTCACGGCCAGCAACTCGCAGAATGCGATGGCGGGGCCATTGGTGTCTCCGGCGGAGGCGGCATTGGTGTCTCCGACGCCGGCACGGGAGCTTAATGCACCCGGGTGTACGCCGGCCGACACCTCTGCAGCAAGCGGCCCCTCCGTCAACTGCACGCCCACCGTTGGCGGTGCCTCGACATTAGCCGAGCTCGACGCCATCATCACGGTAACTAATTAAGCCTCTCTCGGCCGAGGACTTCATCTCCTTGCCTTTGACTGGGCATCCCTGACGCCCTACATGTTTTCGCAGGGCGCCGCCGATGTTCCGTGCACTCTCCTGCACTTCGTGAACAATGAGTTGGTCGATGTCGCCAAGGGCAAAATTGTTCAACCGGGCAACCCCTTGTTCCACGGTACCTAGATGCCACCCAACTTGTTTAGGGTTGAACTGGTTCGGGTGCTGCCAGGCTGCGATGAGTTGTTACCTCCGATTCGACCCGTCGGGGCCGACGATGATGACGTGATGACCCTCAGCGCCTGCCTGAGCTGGCCCCTGCTTTGGCCGAAGAGCCAGATTCGTTTGGGGGTGTGGGACACCACCCCAAAGACAACACCGCCAGTCGTGCCGGCGCCAAGTCGGCCCCATGGAAAGACTGCCGCAACGGTGCCGGACATCCCTATGCCACTGGATCCAAACATGCATATGGCACAGGATCAGAACGACGACGACGACGATACATTTGGCAACGTCGATCAGTTCTTTGCCGAACATGGGTACGATGGCGACTTCATGGGGCCTCCTTCTCAAGAGCCCAACCCAACAAAAGACGTGCGCGATCTAGCTCGTACCGCGGAGAAGCCAAGTTGCAATAGGCATCGTCTGCCGTTCAGCTCTCAGGAGACGCCTCCAGCTGCCGAATTCACCGAGCCTCAGATAGGCGAGGTGCGAAATATTATCAGCCCCAACACACTCAAGAAGGCGGTCTGTGAGCAGAACTCGGTCCCATTACAGGAGAAGAAGAAGGCACGCAAAAGAAAGACTAACAAGGGTGCGAGCCAGCCGGCACCGAGTACGATCCGTGCTCAGGATGGGCCACCTTCACCTAAGGATATCTCGAGGAGGGTGCATGTGGCGGGTAGGGCGATGCTACCGACAAATATGCTCAATGCTGCAATGGGTTCTATGCGGAGTCTGCACGACAGTGTTCTTTCTTTGGAGAAGCAGCGTCTCAGAGAGAAGGATGTGGCATACCCGGTTTTCGCAGCCAAGGTGCCAGAGGGCAAGGGCTTTGTGGATAACTCCATCGGGCGTACGATCGTCCTGCGGTTTGATGACATCTACGCTATGTTGAACCTTCATCCGCTGCACTACACCTTCGTTCGGCTATTTTCGCCGAGTATGGAGATGCGGATCATTCGCGACAAGACCCCGGACATTGTGATAGTCGACCCCTTCTACATGCGTGCCAAGATCTTGGGCAGCGCTGGGGACCGGCAAGTCGCGAGTTCTTACCTCGAAGGCGTCATTCTAGCAAACCAAGATAATGATAACCTCCTCGTGCCTTACTTTCCCGAGTAAGTCCTCCCCTCAACCGGCCCGTAACATATGAATTCTTAGATTTCGATCGTTTTTCTTTTAACATTCCGTGTTTTCTGCAGTGACACACATTGCACGCTCATCCTCCTAAGCCCCAAATATTCCATCGCCACGTATTTCGACCCGGACCGTCAGTCGAACGTAGACTACACAAATGTCAAGAAGGTTCTTGATGATGTTCTCCCCGGCTACGCCAAATCTAGATTCACCTTCACCAGGCCTATTCGTAAGTACGGCAAGCACGTGTTCTCCCACAATACGATGTTCTGCTGCGTCAAGCAGCCGCCTGGCGGTCAGAAGGGTGCCTACTACGCCATCCATCACATGCGGGCGATCGTACGGGACCATCATCAACTTCTGCTACGAGTAAACTCAAAGATTGGGCCGCGAGCGTGTCGGCAATCCAGGACGCGGACATCAGACAAGAATTCTTTCGCATCTAGTCGGAGTTTGCGGAAATCATCCATCAAGATGTCCTTCGTACCTCGGGGCAGTTCTACCTCAGAAATCAACCGTCCAACAGTGACATCGACACAATGATACAAATGCAGGCTGACAACGCCCGTTATTTCATGACTCCCACGATAGACGGCGGCTTCATCCACGCTCCGGTCCCTTGAGTCGAGTCGAAAGCAGTGATGCTGTGTCTAGTTCTGAAACATCGATTGGATCATGTTGTAATTAAACTTTAATGAACTTGTAGTATGTCTCTTTGGTTTCGAGAGTCGTTCAACTTAGATGTAATCGATGCTATTAATGTCTTGCTTTTCTCTTCTGATCATTCTGTTGCATACTTATATATTGCTTATGTATTGTCTGTGAATTGGTACTAACGTTTCGTTTGGCTAGTGCATAGCAATGCTGTCGTATGTCGTGTACAAGGGTAAGGTTCCCGGAGTCTACGACGACTGGAGGAGTGTCAAAGACAGGTTCACCGATTCAGCGGTAACAGTTACAAAGGGTACACCACTAGGGCCGAGGCCGAATCTAGATACGCCCGCTATCTAGCGGGAGAGGGGAGGGAGCGTTGGAGGAACCGGATGAAGATGAGTTTCATCGTGATGATGCTCATCGTGATGACCGCAGCTCTCTTCTATGTGATGGTAGTTTAGATGATCGATATCGACTTGCAATGTGAAGACAAACTCGCTACTCGCGGTCTCGAGACTTGTAATATAATGTTCTATCTTTGTTCGGTCTTTTCAATTCGGAGACTAATATGATGAATTGTATTCGGAGACTAATATGATGAATTGTATTCAGAGACTAATCTTCTATTGTATTCGATGAATCTGTTGTTGATGTGTGCTGTCTATATTTTGTCCAATTATACATTTTGTAACCTGTGCAAAAAACAGAAAATTAAAAAATAAAAAAACCTAATATTCATACTAATGGCGCATCACATCACAGTGCGCCATTAGTATGCCAAAGGATACTAATGGCACATCATTAAACAGTGCGCCATTAGTATGCCGAAGTTACTAATGGCGCATCTTGTTGTTGTGCGCCATTAGTATGCCAAAGCACCTGGGTATACATGCCCCCCTGGCAGGCATACTAATGGCGCACTGTTGTATATACTAATGGCGCATCTGAGGTCCGCCATTAGTATACCAGATACTAATGGCGCACCAGTGGTGCAGCATTAGTAAAATATACTAATGGCGTGGCACTAATGGCGCACCACTAATGCGCCATTAATGGCCAAATTAGGTGCGCCATTAGTAGGCCTTTTCCTAGTAGTGTTGTCACCTTCGGGGCACGGGACAACTATCGCACCGAGCTCATCGACTTCGACGCCGCCCACATTCGCTTGCCATACAACGCCATCCTCGGGTACCTAGCGCTGGCCAAGTTCATGGCCGTAACCCACCACGGCTACAACGTCCTCAAGATGCCAGGAAGTGGCGGAGTCATCACGGTGCCCTCCGAAGAGAGAGACGCAGTTTGTTCCCTGGAGAGACCTTTCAGGCTGCATCACTGGAAGACCCGGATCACGGAAGCAGGAGGCTTCCCGAGGCCGCCCCCAAGAAGAAGAAGACATCGGCCGGCCTGCCCCTCAGGAGGCAGGTCCCTCAGGACCCGCGCCTGCTCAGGGGGAACCCCCTTCCATCGCATAGGGAAGCGCGCCCAGCGCCCTCCTCAGGCAGGGCTCGGGGGCTCTCCCCTGGAGGGCCGTCGACCTCGCCAAGGTCACGAGGGAGGCGCTTGGGTACCACGTGGAGGCGTGCTTCGAAGCACGTTTCCATCAAGAAGGAGCAAGGCAAGGAGGGCCAAACCCTCAGGAGTTCGTCAGCAAGGCCATTCAGGAACTATAGGAGTCAAGGGTCATGAGAGGCAGCCGCCGCCTACCCGCTGTGGCCCCCCATCAAGGCGAGGATGGTGGGCTGGGCATCTGCATCGACATACTAGGGCTCAACCAATCCGCGTCTCAGGAGCGCCTCTGGCCTTCGCGAGTGGGACGCTGCGAGGGCCCGCCCCACAGCTACGTTCGCATGCCTTACGGCCCGCCGAACGCGGCTATTGCGTACCGGCGCATCATGAGGGCCATCCTGGAGGCTCAAGAGGTCAGGCGTTCCGCAGCCCCGGTGAAGATGGAGACGGTCCGCGAGGAGCCACCAACGCCTCCGGAGCCTCCCGAGGCCCCAGGGCCTGGGGGCTCGTGAGGATCTGCTCCCACAGCCCACCAAGTCTGCTGCATCAACACCCCTTCGTCTTCAGCGTCATCAGGTGACATCTTTCTAGTTTCATTTCCAGCTGGGAGCGCCCTCAGGGCTGCATTATTCCTGTCAGGACCCCGACTCGATGCCACATCGATCTAGCATGTAACACCTCATATCACTTTGCGGCCTCACGCACGGTATTCCCACGGGAGTCATCTTACCTTTGCCCAGGACCGTTTGCGCCTTTTGGCACGCGTATATGATAGTGTCGCTAGCATCCATATGGTAAAGACCCCGGGCTGACATGGCTAGTCGTAAACCCAAAGTGGCACAGACTTACAGGGACAGGCATCCATGACCCAGCATCGAACGTGTCGGTCATCAGCAAGTGGGTCCGGGCTGTAGCACTGGGCTAACAGGACTCCGGTAAACCGGGCTGTAGCGGGCTAACATGACTCCGGTATCCATCGTGTGACATTTCCCCGAAGGGACAGACACAGGAACGAAGGACACATGTCGGCCAGCCTAAGTGCCCCGGAGCATTAGCAAGCTACCAAGGCTCAGTGGAGACACTAGGAGACATTTCCCGGTAAGAGAGGCTACTAAGAATAAACAACTAGATAGTCAGATCCCACACATACCAAGCATTTCAATCATACACACAATATGCTCGATATGTGCAAATACAACAAGGCATCACAACATGACTCTACGACACCAGTACTTTATTTAAGGTTCAGAGAGCCATACATATCATACACACAAGTACGGGTCACACGACCCAGCATTCAAGTCATACAGACATACAAGCCAACAGCGGAGGTAACTTGTCTGAGTACAGACAACTAGTAAAATAAAAGAGGCTTGGGAAAGCCTGGCTATACTACGTGGTCCTTCACAAGCTCAGGATCACCACCTAGGCCTCAGTCTACTCATCGATGTCAACGTCTACGAAGAACCCATCAGAAGGGGTTGCAGCGTCTTCTGAAAAATGTAAATTAAAGCAACATGAGTACAAAGGTACTCAGCAAGACTTACATCAGATCCTACATACATGCACATTATCAAGAAGGGTTGGTGGGGTTATTGCAGCAAGCCAGCTTTGACTCTTGGTAAGCTATCCTACGATACACCAACTTGAAATGGTTTTGCGCACACGAGTCCACTACTCACCATTCCAATACACCACCGAGGATCGACCTCCGTCATCCTACGGAGGAGCCATCCTCGGCACTCACGCTTATCTTGAGATTTTTAGTAGTATCCGTTTACTTGTCTATGAACTGTATAGGCAACCAAGTAGTCCTTTACCGCGGACACGGCTATTCGAATAGATCATGTTAACCCTGCAGGGGTGTACTTCTTCACACACGCTCTCACCACTTACCGCCGTTTACATGACATGTACTCGGCAACCTTCCAGCGGAAGCCCAACGTGGGTGTCGGCCACGGCCTACCTAAACACTCAAGTCTCTAGTCCAGGTTTATCGCCTATTCGGGTTCCATCCGCGAGGAGATCCGGCCGGGGTTTCGCTCACAGCCCCAAACAATGTGAATACGGTTCCCGAGACACGAAATGGGCACCCGGTACACCCAGATGAACCAGACCTGACACGACTCTAAGCATAGCAGGCATAGCAAGGTAGGAACAACACATACATATGGCTCACTCAACTACTACACATGCTAGTGGGTTTCATCTAGTTACTGTGGCAATGTCAGGTCATGCAGAGGAAATGGGTTCAACTACCGTAGCACACAACAGTTTGAAACGCGTTGTCTTAATGCAGTAAAAGAGAGCAGGAGCGAGAACATGGGATTGTATCGATATGATCAAATGGGTGGTTGCTTGCCTGATGGGTCGATGCACTGATATTGTTCTTCGTTAGGGTAATCGTGGTACTCCTCGGAGGCAGAACCTGCCGCAAAGAGCACCGATACACAACATTACCAAACAATATGCAACAATATGATGCATGCATGAAACATGGCAATATGAGTGTGTTGGGCTAATGCAACTAAAACCAGATGGGCTTGAACCATTTTGAATCAAAGATTCAAGTTTCAAACTCATATGTGGCCCCTTATAATTGCTTTAACTAGTTATGCCCTAAACATCAGGTTAGCTTGCTTAAACATGCATGAAACCAGTACAGATGGATAGATTGGATTTTTCTGATCATTTTTCATATATAAAACTTTGCATTTGGAGTTACAGATGATTTACTATGAATTTTTGAAGTTTGGGGGATTTTCTGGAATTTATAAATCATTCTGGATTTATTTTAATTCCAGAAAAAGGATTACTGCGTCAGCATGATGTCATGCTGACCTCAGCAGGTCAACAGGCCGGTCCAGGTCAAACTGACTAGTGGGTCCCGCATGTCAGTAGTTAATTAAACTAACTTAATTTTAGTTAAAACTAATCTGGGTTAATTAGCAGAGGGGGGCCCCACTTGTCATAGACTCAGGGGAGTCAAACTGGGCCCACCCCGGTCAAGGTCAAAGTCAAACACGCCGGCGTCTAGCCGCCGGCGAGCCCGACGCGGCGGTGGAAGTGGTTTTGGCCGTTCCGGCCACCAAATGGGTCGCGGAAGGCATCTACGTGGAGCTGGGGACGAACTGCAGCTCTTGGTGGAGTTAGTTGGGGTCGGGGTGGCCGGAATCGGCACCGGCGACGACCTAGGCGACCGCCGGACTTCGGGTGGAGGCGAACTCGGGACTAGGGTGTGTGGTGAGGTGCGGGAGGTGCATGGTTAGACCCTACGCGACGTGGTGAGTGCGATGGACACCGAGAGGTGGCCGGAGGATGGTCGGGAGCACGTCGGCGACGAGCTCCGTGGCGGCGCGTGCGGGTGAGCTACGTGTGCTCGCGGTGGTGCACGAGAGCAAGAAAGGGAAGGGGAGAGAGTAGCCAGGCTCACGGCGATCTCGTGGGAGCAGACGACGCGGTCGGAGATGAGCTGGTGCGGCGGCGACGACGAAGGGGATCTCCGGCAATGGCGGTTTGGTCGAGGTTGCTGCGGTGGCTTCGAGGCACGCGAGCACTCGGGGCTCGACTAGCTCGAAGGAGAGGAGGGTGGTGGAGCTCCTGGACACGGTGGCGCGGCGTGGGGTTGACGGAGAGCGCGGCTACGGCGAGGGGGTGGCGGCGACGGCATCGGCCATGGCGTGGGAGAGCGAAGGAGAGGAGTTGGGGGAGAATGGAGGTGTCCTGGGGGTTCACGGCTCGACGTGGAGTTCATCCAAGCCAGCAGCGAGGTGAGGAGGTGAAGCAGGGCGACGGGCAGCTGCGTGGCGCACGCTGCAGCCGCCGTCGAGCACCTACCTGCCTGACTGGCCAAGCCAAGCAGCTCGCTGGAGCGGTGGCTGGGCTGGGCCGACAGGTGGGCCTTTGGGTGGCGCCAGGTAAGGTTTTCTCCTTATTTTTTTTTATATATTCTGTAAGTTTGTGGACTAATTAAAAATACTTAGACAACTCCTAAATTTACCAAACTGCTCATGGCCACTAGGTGGAATATATACAGCATGGAACATTTTAGTTTGGTAAGATTTGAGCACTTAAAATAATTTATATAGTTTAAATGCCCAAACTCAAATAGTTATGATTTAATTCAAAGACCTTAGGATGACCTAAAAAACTGTGCAGCACTTTTGGTAGAGGTTCTGAACCTAAACAAAAATGATGGACATTTTAGAAGGGCATTTCAGGTTCATTGAAAATATTTTTAGTAAACCCTAGTTGTTTCAGAGGGGGCTGTGGGTTCTGACATCCCCATTTCAAGTTTCTGTTGAAAGAATAAACATGATGCAACACTCTAATGCATGAACTAGCTAGGGTGTGACAACTCACCCCCACTCAAAAGAATCTCGTCCCGAGATTTAGGTTCCTCCGGAAAGAAGGCGGGGTACTCAAATCAAAGACAATCCTCCCTTTCCCAAGTTGCTTCCTTCTCAGAATGGTGCGACCATTGAACCTTGAGAAACTTGATATTACGACGTCGAGTGGTACGCTCGGCTTGATCGAGGATACTAACGGGGTACTCTCGATACGTGAGATTATCTTGAAGATCAAGCGTTTCGTGGTCCACTCCACAGATAGGATCCGAGAAGCAATGCCTGAGTTGAGAAACGTGGAAGACGTCGTGGACTCTGGAGAGATGCGGAGGTAGTTCCAATTGGTAGGCAACTTCTCCTCGTTTAGCGAGAATGCGAAAGGGTCCAATGTAGCGAGGAGCCAATTTGCCTTTGATACCGAAACGATGGGTTCCCTTCAGAGGAGTAACCCGAAGGTAAGCCTTGTCGTCAACCTCAAAGGTCATAGCCTTATGTTTTCGGTCGTATTGACTCTTTTGACGAGATTGGGCTGTTTTCAACTTTTCACGAACAATGCGAACTTGCTCTTCTGCTTCCTGGATCATGTTCGGGCCAAAGAATTGTCTTTCCCCGGTTTCTGACCAGTTAAGAGGCGTTCGACACCTTCGTCCATAGAGAACTTCAAAAGGGGCTTTACCCAAGCTAGATTGATAACTGTTATTATAAGCAAATTCGGCAAATGGAAGGCATTTCTCCCAATCCATTCCGAATGAGATAACAGAAGCTCGAAGCATGTCTTCTAGAATCTGGTTGACACGTTCTACCTGACCACTTGATTGAGGGTGAAAGGTAGTGCTAAAGGAAAGGAGGGTTCCCATAGCATTTTGGAAACTTTCCCAAAATCGGGAGGTAAAGAGACTTCCTCGATCCGAGTTAATTTCCAATGGAACACCATGGAGAGACACTATTCGGGAGATGTATAAGTCTGCTAATTGACTAGCGGTTATACTCTCGCGAACAGGTAAAAAATGGGCTACTTTGGAAAGACGATCGACAACGACGAAGATAGCGTTATTCCCTCTCTTGGTCCTGGGAAAACCGGTAATGAAATCCATACCAATTTTGTCCCATTTCCATTCAGGAATAGCTAAGGGTTGAAGGGTCCAGCAGGCCGTTGATGCTCTGCTTTTACACGACGACAGACGTCGCAACTAGCAATATACTGAGAAATTTCTCTCTTCATCCTAGTCCACCAGAACCTCTGGCGTAGGTCCTGATACATCTTAGTGCTACCGGGATGAATGGTGAGAGGAGATTCATGAGCCTCCTTAAGGATCAATCGCCTTAGGTTTCGCACTTTGGGAACCACTAGACGGTTCCCGAAGTATACGACTCCTTGATCATTGATGGAGAAACAATTAGCAACTCCTTTCTTGATGTTTCTTTTGATGCGGGAAATCCCTGGGTCTACCTTCTGCGCTTTGATGATCTGATCCGTAAGGGTAGGTTTCGCCACCAAGGTGGAAAGGAATCCTTGAGGAACAATGTGAAGGTTAAGCTTCCGAAATTCCTCATGGAGAAGCGGTTGACTTTGTTGTAACATCAGATTGTTACAATAAGATTTACGACTTAGTGCATCAGCCATGACGTTGGCCTTTCCTGGGGTATAAGTTATCCCTAAGTCGAAATCTGTGATCAACTCGACCCAACGTCTTTGCCTGAGATTCAAATCCGGTTGGGTGAAGATGTACTTCAGACTTTGGTGATCGGTGAAGATTTCGCAATGATTACCGAGGAGGTAATGTCGCCAGGTTTTAAGTGCATAGACTACAGCTGCAAGCTCTAGATCATGAGTAGGATAATTCTCCTCATGTGGGTGCAATTGCCGTGAAGTGTAAGCAATTACGTGACGATCCTGCATGAGAATGCAACCTAGTCCTTGTCGCGAGGCGTCGCAATAGATAACAAAGTCCTTAGAGAAATCTGGTGGTACCAATACGGGAGCAGATGTCAGGCGTCTTTTCAGTTCCTGAAAGCTGTGCTCACATTGTGGAGTCCACTCGAACTTCTAATCTTTCTTGAGGAGTTCAGTTAGAGGTTTGGCAACTTTGGAGAAGTTCTCGACAAAGCGGCGACAATAGCTCGCTAAGCCAAGGAAACTCCGAACTTGCTTGACCGATTCAGGTGGAGTCCAATTAAGGACAGCTTGAACTCACTCGGGATTAACAGCAATACATTTACCGGAAATTACATGCCCTAGATAGGTCACTTCAGGCAACCAAAATTCGCATTTGGAGAACTTGGCATAAAGGCGATGCTCTCGAAGTTTCATCAACACTAGCCTTAGATGTTCGACATGTTCCTCCTTGTTCTTGGAGTAGATGAGTATATCATCGAGGTAAACCATGACGAATTTATCCAAATACTCCATGAAGATTGAGTTCATTAAGCGAGAGAAAGTGGCTGGAGCGTTGGTTAAACCGAAGGACATGACGGTGTACTCGTATTGGCCATAACGAGTAACAAAGGCCGTTTTAGGAATGTCCCCGTTTCGGATTTTGATTTGATGGTAAGCCAACCTCAAATCCATTTTGGAGAAGACTGAGGATCCAGCGAGCTGATCATACAGATCGTTGATCCTGGGGAGCGGATACTTGTTCTTGATTGTGACCAGGTTGACTGGTCGATAATCTACAACCATCCGGTCCGTACCATCCTTCTTCTTGACGAAGAGGACGGGGCAAGCCCATGGAGATGAACTAGGTCGGATGAAACCCTTTTTCAAGGACTCATCGAGTTGCTTCTTAAGCTCGGCTAGTTCTAGTGGTGCCATCTTATAGGGTCTTCTAGCAATCGGGACAGTTCCTGGAATGAGATCTATTATGAACTCGACATCTCTGTCAGGTGGAACACCTGGCAATTCTTCTGGAAAGACATCCGGGAAGTCACGGACTATCGGAACGTCTTCGAGGTCTGGCAACGGACTGGCGTTAAGAGAATATAGCTGTCGCTTGGCTATTCGGGTCAAGACATTGACTATCTTTCCCGAAGGATGTGTGAGTTGAACAGTCCTAGAGAAACAATCAATCTTGGCATGATGGGCTGACATCCAGTCCATACCCAAAATGATATTAATATCTGAAGATTTGAGAGCTATCAAAGATGCGAGAAAAACAAGTCTGTCGACTTGAATTTCATTCCCATGGCTTACTCTAGAAGTTTGCCATTTGGATCTCGGGGTTTGAATTACCATAGAGGTGGGCATCTCACAGAATGTGGTGTTATGCAGACGAGCATAGCTCTCGGATATAAATGAATGAGATGCTCCTGTATCAAAAAGAACAGATGCCGGGTGGCAATTTACAAGGAGCGTACCGAGAACGACGTTGGGATCCTCTTGAGCTTCTTCAGCAGAGATACAGTTGACATGGCCACGTGCAGCGGTGGCCGGCTTGGCGTAGAACACTTTCCCTGTCGGCTTGCCACGGCCAACAGCTTTTGCAGATTGGTTGGGGTTGGTCTGGGGGCACTCGCGTAGATAGTGGCCCGATTCCCCACATTTAAAACAAGTCACAGAGCTGGTACGTGGAGGAGCATTGTTGGTTGGACCACCATAGGGCTTGGCTGGTGTAAACTGTTGGGCGGGGCGAGGCGCCTGAAAGGATGGCCTCGGGGTGAACCTGGGTGGCAGGGCAGTGTTAGGCACCCACACGCGGTGCTTCTAAGGACCAGCACCGGATGAGGAACCCATGTCATGGCCATGCGTGCGTGTTGCTTCATAATCAGTCTGACCAGAGTCAGCACTGATGGCTTTGTTAACAAGCTGCTGAAAAGATGTGCACTCATGCAGATGGAGGTCGCAGCGAAGCTCAGGACTAAGTCCCTTGCGGAACCTTGCTTGCTTCTTTGCATCAGTAGAGACTTGCTCAGTTGCATATCGTGCAAGGTTACCGAACTCCCTGCTGTAAGCATCCACAGAGAGTCGGTCTTGAGTGAAACTGCAGAACTCCTCACGTTTACGGTCCATGAGACCCTCCGGAATGTGATGTTCACGGAAATCCTCGCTGAATTCAGCCCAAGTAGTGACATGGCCCGCTGGGCGCATAGCTCCATAGTTCTCCCACCATAGACTGGCGGGGCCTTCAAGATGATATGCAGCAAAGGTGACCTTATCAGCCTCAGCTACTAGTGCAGAACGCAGTTTGTGAGTAATACTGCGAAGCCAATCATCGGCGTCGAGAGGCTCGACGGAGTGGTGGAAGGTGGGTGGATGTAACTTGATGAAATCACTGAGTGACACCAAGTTATTCCGCTGATGGTGTATTGTGTTTTGCTCGATGCGCTCCAACAAACAATTGGTCTCCCGCTTGTTTCTCTCGGCTTCCAGCATAACTTCGGCCAGTGAGGGAGGGTGAGGCAGGTTTGTTTCCCCAACTCTGCTTCCTTCGGCCTGCTCTGGGGGAGCAGGGTTGGTGCGGGTGTTAACCATCCTAGGAAACAAAACAATGGTTTAGTCCAGGATGATAGGATTTTGACATAGAATGTAGAATGTAATGGATAACTTGGAATGTAAGATGATCATCCGTATGACATGGTAGATACAGAAACTGCTTCTTTTATTCCATCGTCATACACACCATACAAGGTTTAGTACAGAACCAAACAGAGTACTACTAAGGTGAATGAGGATTACAACTCATCGGAGGCATCCCAAGCTCCTATACATTATTTTTCTACACCTCCGGAAGGCGGTACAAACTAAGTCATATCCCACGAGTCACGCAGGACGGTGGACGATACAGCTAGTACAATACTAGTGATACTACTACTAGCTCAGACAGCTCCGTAGTAGTCTTCATAGAAGTCACCTCCATAGCCTGGAAGCTCAACGTGATCATCCGGAAACAGTCGGTCCCGTGGAGCTTGTGGACCATAGGGGCTAGGATGAGGTCTTGGACCAACAAATGGTGGCCTGCGGGGACCACGAGGTGGGGTGATGCCTCCTACATCATGCCAATCCATCATGTCTGGCAGAGCAGACCTCACGGGATAAAGATCTCACGTATCCATATATCCCGCTTGCACAGCTGGTGCAAACCGAGTCAAAGTGGCCCAATGATCAGCACGGGTATTGAAAAGCTCTAGTCTCAAGGCCCGATTTTCACGGTCCTTGTCTTCAAGCAACTGTGCAGTGGTGCGGGTCCGTGAATCCTCCTGAGTGGAGTCAGCATAGATAGCCTGGAGATAACCTTGTGCTCCTGGAAGTGATGCTGGCATATACCGGAAGTCAGAGTCCCGAAATAGGCCAGTCCTGACTCGCATGATGGTCATCATAGAGTAGGCAGCATCCTGCACAGCCATCTCAATAGTAACCCCGAGTCCATAGGAGCAGTGAAGGGGCTCGGTGGATCCAGGATAAGATGGAAATATCCTGACAGTGCAAAGATATTGACTTTGATTAAAGTCTCGGAATTGCTCTTCGACCGTGTACTCAGGATACCAACGGTACCCTGCCTCAGTCATTACCCTGACCAACATGGCAGTATGGCCGAGTACATCTAGACATCGAGTCAAACGAACCACTTGATTCTGAGGACGGGTCGCCATCTGGAACATGATAAACACAAGACATTAAGATTCCTAGCAGAAATTGGACAGCATAACGGCTGTAAATGCTCAAAAGGGATTTTGAGGCATTTGACAAAGAATTGCATAGACACTCAACAACATCATATCAAGGTTCTGGGTCCAACTTAGCACATAATAGGGTGGTAGAACTGAACTAGGCTTGTATCCATCAAACCTCTAAGGTACTATTGATTAGTAACACGTGAACCTGATAGAGAGGAGAGATCCTAGTCCTTAACCCCCGGTGGAAGAATAGACTGACTCGGATCAGAATGGTATGAGAATAAGGAGTAAAAAGAGCCTTACGTTCCATCCCACAATCAATTCCCCTACATATAACTAAAGCATTTCTAGACTCAACATCGACCAGTTTGGCTTGGAGAACCTACAGGCAGTCCTGCTCTGATGCCAACGCTGTCAGGACCCCGACTCGATGCCACATCGATCTAGCATGTAACACCTCATATCACTTTGCGGCCTCACGCATGGTATTCCCACGGGAGTCGTCTTACCTTTGCCCGGGACCGTTTGCGTCTTTTGGCACGCGTATATGATAGTTTCGCTAGCATCCATATGGTAAAGACCCCGGGCTGACATGGCTAGTCGTAAACCCAAAGTGGCACAGACTTACAGGGACAGGCATCCATGCTCCAGCATTGAACGTGTCGGTCATCAGCAAGTGGGTCCGGGCTGTAGCACTGGGCTAACAGGACTCCGGTAAACCGGGCTGTAGTGGGCTAATAGGACTCCGGTATCCATCGCGTGACATTTCCCCGAAGGGACAGACACAGGAACGAAGAAGGACACATGCCGGCCAGCCTAAGTGCCCCGGAGCAGTAGCAAGCTACCAAGGCTCAGTGGAGACACTAGGAGACATTTCCCGATAAGAGAGGCTACTAAGAATAAACAACTAGATAGTCAGATCCCACACATACCAAGCATTTCAATCATACACACAATATGCTCGATATGTGCAAATACAACAAGGCATCACAACATGACTCTACGACACCAGTACTTTATTTAAGGCTCAGAGAGCCATACATATCATACACACAAGTACTGGTCACACGACCCAACATTCAAGTCATACAGAAATACAAGCCAACAGCGGAAATAACTTGTCTGAGTACAAACAACTAGTAAAATAAAAGAGGCTTGGGAAAGCTTGGCTATACTACGTGGTCCTTCACAAGCTCAGGATCACCACCTGGGCCTCAGTCTACTCATCGATGTCAACGTCTACGAAGAACCCATCAGAAGGGGTTGCAACGTCTTCTGAAAAATGTAAATTAAAGCAACATGAGTACAAAGGTACTCAGCAAGACTTACATCAGATCCTACATACATGCACATTATCAAGAAGGGTTGGTGGGGTTATTGCAGCAAGCCAGCTTTGACTCTTGGCTAAGCTATCCTACGATACACCAACTTGAAATGGTTTTGCGCACACGAGTCCACTACTCACCATTCCAATACACCACCGAGGATCCACCTCCGTCATCCTACGGAGGAGCCATCCTCGGCACTCACGCTTATCTTGAGATTTTTAGTAGTATCCATTTACTTGTCTATGAACTGTATAGGCAACCAAGTAGTCCTTTACCGCGGACACGGCTATTCGAATAGATCATGTTAACCCTGCAGGGGTGTACCTCTTCACACACGCTCTCACCACTTACCGCCGTTTACACGACATGTACTCGGCAACCTTCCAGCGGAAGCCCAACGTGGGTGTCGGCCACGGCCTACCTAAACACTCAAGTCTCTAGTCCAGGTTTATCGCCTATTCGGGTTCCATCCGCGAGGAGATCCGGCCGGGGTTTCGCTCACAGCCCCAAACGATGTGAATAGGGTTCCCGAGACACCAAACGGGCGCCCGGTACACCGTGCCACGGTGTATCTACATCATCATAGCCCACCCCTCGGGTCAGCGCTGCCCACGGCCTCCAACACAAAACCTATAAACACCAGAAACTAGTTGCAACTCCTGGACAGAGAACAAGGGTGATTAAGAAGCCGAGAGGGTCCATTGGTTTCGGGCCCAAAGCGTGGTAGTAGCTGATTCTTAAATCACACATACAGATCTCAGTGCTTAAGGACGGCTTCAATGAAACAACCCACCATGTACTCCTACATGGCCTCTCATCGATACCTTTACCAAATCGTGTTCAACACATCACTCTCATTACCGGCATGATCATTTCACTCTAGCCCATCACCCAGATGAACCAGACCTGACACGACTCTAAGCATAGCAGGCATAGCAAGGTAGGAACAACACATACATATGGCTCACTCAACTCCTACACATGCTAGTGGGTTTCATCTAGTTACTGTGGCAATGTCAGGTCATGCAGAGGAAATGGGTTCAACTACCGTAGCACACAACAGTTTGAAACGCGTTGTCTTAATGCAGTAAAAGAGAGCAGGAGCGAGAACATGGGATTGTATCAATATGATCAAATGGGTGGTTGCTTGCCTGATGGGTCGATGCACTGATATTGTTCTTCGTTAGGGTAATCGTGGTACTCCTCGGAGGCAGAACCTGCCGCAAAGAGCACCGATACACAACATTACCAAACAATATGCAACAATATGATGCATGCATGAAACATGGCAATATGAGTGTGTTGGGCTAATGCAACTAAAACCAGATGGGTTTGAACCATTTGAATCAAAGATTCAAGTTTCAAACTCATATGTGGCCCCTTATAATTCCTTTAACTAGTTATGCCCTAAACATCAGGTTAGCTTGCTTAAACATGCATGAAACCAGTACAGATGGATAGATTGGATTTTTCTGATCATTTTTCATATATAAAACTTTGCATTTGGAGTTACAGATGATTTACTATGAATTTTTGAAGTTTGGGGGATTTTCTGGAATTTATAAATCATTCTGGATTTATTTTAATTCCAGAAAAAGGATTACTGCATCAGCATGATGTCATGCTGACCCCAGCAGGTCAACAGGCCGGTCCAGGTCAAACTGACTAGTGGGTCCTGCATGTCAGTAGTTAATTAAACTAACTTAATTTTAGTTAAAACTAATCTGGGTTAATTAGCAGAGGGGGCCCCACTTGTCATAGACTCAGGGGAGTCAAACTGGGCCCACCCTGGTCAAGGTCAAAGTCAAACACGCCGGCGTCTAGCCGCCGGCGAGCTCGACGCGGCGGCGGAAGTGGTTTTGGCCGTTCCGGCCACCAAATGGGTCGCGGAAGGCATCTACGTGGAGCTGGGGACGAACCGCAGCTCTTGGTGGAGTTAGTTGGGGTCGGGGTGGCCGGAATCGGCGCCGGCGACGACCTAGGCGGCCGCTGGAGTTCGGGTGGAGGCGAACTCGGGACTAGGGTGTGCGGTGTGGTGCGGGAGGTGCATGGTTAGACCCTACGCGACGTGGTGAGTGCGATGGACACCAAGAGGTGGCCGGAGGATGGTCGGGAGCACGTCGGCGCCGAGCTCCGCGGCGGCGCGTGCGGGTGAGCTACGTGTGCTCGCGGTGGTGCACGAGAGCAAGAAAGGGAAGGGGGAGAGAGTAGCCAGGCTCACGGCGATCTCGTGGGAGCAGACGACGCGGTCGGAGACGAGCTGGTGCGGCGGCGACGGCGAAGGGGATCTCCGGCGATGGCGGTTCGGTCGAGGTCGGTGCGGTGGCTTCGGGGCACGCGAGCACTCGGGGCTCGACTAGCTCGAAGGAGAGGAGGGTGGTGGAGCTCCTGGACACGGTGGCGCGGCGTGGGGTTGACGGAGAGCGCGGCTATGGCGAGGGGGTGGCGGCGACGGTGTCGGCCATGGCGTGGGAGAGCGAAGGAGAGGAGTTGGGGGAGAATGGAGGTGTCCTAGGGGTTCACGGCTCGACGTGGAGTTCATCCAAGCCAGCAGCGAGGCGAGGAGGTGAAGCAGGGCGACGGGCAGCTCTGTGGCGCACGCTGCAGCCGCCGTCGAGCACTTGCCTGCCTGCCTGGCCAAGCCAAGCAGCTCGCTGGAGCGGTGGCTGGGCTGGGCCGGCAGGTGGGCCTTTGGGTGGCGCCAGGTAAGGTTTTCTCCTTATTTCTTTTTTTATATATTCTATAAGTTTGTGGACTTATTAAAAATACTTAGACAACTCCTAAATTTACCAAACTGCTCATGGCCACTAGCTGGAATATATACATCATGGAACATTTTAGTTTGGTAAGATTTGAGCACTTAAAATAATTTATATAATTTAAATGCCCAAACTCAAATAGTTATGATTTAATTCAAAGACCTTAGGATGACCTAGAAAACTGTGCATCACTTTTGGTAGAGGTTGTGAACCTAAACAAAAATGATGGACATTTTAGAAGGGCATTTCAGGTTCATTGAAAATATTTTTAGTAAACCCTAGTTATTTTAGAGGGGGCTGGGGGTTCTGACATCCCCATTTCAAGTTTCTGTTGAAAGAATAAACATGATGCAACACTCTAATGCATGAACTAGCTAGGGTGTGACAATTCCCAGGCTGCGTGGGTCCATCCCTGTGGTGTGTATCTCTTTTGTTTCATGTTCTTAGCTCACTCTGCTGGGGGCGCCCCTCGGGCTGCATTATCCCCAAGCCGCTCGGGTCAGACCCAGTGGCATGTACCCCTCTTGCATTTATCTTAGGGCCATGTTTTCGACCCGTCATGTTTGTTGTTTGGTGCCTGTTTATGGTACCTTTTTCCTTCCTGGATGTCGCAAGCTTGCGCGTTAAAGGGGGGGGGTGCCTGAGCATCGCGACTCAAAGCTCCTACCGGCTCTCCGGCCCTCACTCTCTGGTCTGCCCACGGCATCGTGCCCCAGCATACCAGCGACGGCTGAGACCAGCCCAAGAGCCGGGACCCGAGGACGTA
>NC_041387.1:589132659-589154955 GCF_002162155.2 Triticum dicoccoides
GGACGTAGAGTTTCGACATCTAACCCAGCTTGCGCGTTAAAGGGGGGGTGCCTGAGCATCGCGACTCAGGGCTCCTACCGGCTCTCTGGCCCTCACCCTCTGGTCTGCCCACGGCATCGCGCCCCGGCATACCAGCGACGGCTGAGACCAGCCCGAGAGCCGGGACCCGAGGACGTAGAGTTTCGACATCTAACCCATCTTGCGCGTTAAAGGGGGGTGCGTGAGCATCGCGACTCAGGACTCCTACCGGCTCTCCGGCCCTCACCCTCTGGTCTGCCCACGGCATCACGCCCGGGCATACCAGCGACGGCTGAGACCAGCCCGAGAGCCGGGACCCGAGGACGTAGAGCATCGGTGAGGGAGTTCCGGACTAGGGGGTGTCCGGATAGCCGAACTATCATCATCGGCCGGACTCCCAGACTATGAAGATGCAAGATTGAAGACTTCGTCCCGTGTCCGGATGGGACTTTCCTTGGCGTGGAAGGCAAGCTTGGCGATACGGATATGTAGATTTCCTACCATTGTAACCGACTCTGTGTAACCCTAGCCCTCTCCGGTGTCTATATAAACCGGATGGCTTTAGTCCATAGGACGAACAACAATCATACCATAGGCTAGCTTCTAGGGTTTAGCCTCCTTGATCTCGTGGTAGATCCACTCTTGTAACACACATCATCAATATTAATCAAGCAGGACGTAGGGTTTTACCTCCATCAAGAGGGCCCGAACCTGGGTAAAACATCGTGTCCCTTGTCTCCTATTACCATCCGCCTAGACGCACAGTTTGGGACCCCCTACCCGAGATCCGCCGGTTTTGACACCGACATTGGTGCTTTCATTGAGAGTTCCTCTGTGTCGTCACCATCAGGAAGGATGCCTTTTCCCGTCTTCAAAGATAGCACCGTCGTCAAGGGAGCTTTGGCCACCGGCCAGACTATCCGGCTAGGCGGTTTTCTCATGACCGCCTGTTCGGCCACCGCTCCGACAATGACCTCTCAGGTCATTAAAAGCGATCTTCGCGTTAGCTCGGAACTCACCGAGCAGCTAGATCCGATTGAGCTCTCCTCCGTAAACGAGCTCTTGGATCGCATCGCCGCCCTGGGAGTCGCTACCGACTACGATCAGATTGGGCTTAAAACCGATCTGAGAGAAATTAACTCTCCCCAGGTTACCCACCATGTTGTCGTGGCAGAGGACCAATGCGGCGACTCTTCTTCTATGTTAAAAACCAACTACGTCCGGATTCCTGATCCCTCCATACCGGAGTCCTGCGGAGGGATGGACGCTAATCAAATACTGAACCTAAAGTCAGGCACCGAACCAGATTTGTTGGAAAGCGTCCAGCGAATCAAGCTTCCGAATTCGGAAGCTTCTTGGCCTTTGAGCCTCAGATCGGGCGGGGTTTCGAACTTGATTCCACCCGCCCACCCAAACATAAGCGATCTATCTCAAATACGGCAAGAGCCCAATGAAACAGTACATCATTACTGGGCCAGATTCCTCCTGGTTATGAACAGGATAAAAGACTGCCGTGAAGAATGCGTGATCTCAATCTTCTGCAGCAATTGCACGGACAAGGGAAACATAAACGCCATCAGTCGTCGCGAAGTTACACGCTTCGCTGACCTAGCGACCATTGTACAGAAATACTGCATGATGGAAAGTGCCTGGAAAACCGAAACTAGGTTTTGGGACAATCCGGCCCTGAATACAACCCCAATCCGAAATAAAAGGGTGCGTCATACTCAAGCACCTGGGTTAAAAACCAACAAGCAAAAAACCCCTAAAGGGTACAGAACCGTACTAGAGGGATGGCTCAACGGACCCTGAAAAATCCACAGTACGGAGGGCGCCACTCCAACACATAGCCTTCGAGCATGTTGGATACTACGGCAGGTGGCCAAAAGTGGCGAAGGCTTTTTAGCCCCGGGCAACCAGCCCAGCAGCACCAGTACGGTATTAATAGTCTTCGAGACTTTCGCATCAACTAACATGCGGAAACGAACAATCCGCAGCCTTGCCGAAGTCTACCAAGTAGCAACAACAAATCCATGGAGCGACACGGCTATCACCTTCAATGCCAGCGACGAACCTAAATTCCGAACAGCTAGAGCACCAGCCGCATTGGTCCTCAGTCCGATAGTGGACGGCTTTCATCTTACCAAGGTACTCATGGATGGCGGCAGTGGATTAAAACTCATCTACGAGGAAACCCTCCAAAAAATGGAAATTGACTGGAACTGCGTTGAGCGAAGCAGCACAACCTTCAGGGGAATAATCCCTAGTCGAGAAGTACGCTGCACAGGAAAAATCACACTAGATGTAGTGTTCAGCTCGCCGGACAATTATAGGTCCGAAGAGGTCACTTTCCAAGTGGCCCCATTCGGCAGCGGATATCACGCTTTGTTAGGGCGAGAGGCATTCACAATCTTCCAAGCTATACCCCATTATGGGTACATGAAGCTCAAAATGCCCGGACCCAATGGAATAATTACTCTCGCCAGTGATCCAGATACAGCGCTTCGCGCTGAAAACAAGACAGCCGCACTGGCCCTAGAGGCATTATCCGAAGCCCTAGCGGCAGAGGAACTAACTGCGCTGCGCTCCATGGTGGATAGGGACGATGTGATACTCGATAAGAGGTCCAAGTCCACCTGTTTTAAAGCAGCAGACGAAATAGTCAAATTTCAGGTCCATCCAATGGACCCCACAAAGACGGCATCCATTGGGGCACAATTAAATCGTGATGTAGAAGCCGCACTACGAGAATTCCTTCGGGAAAATTGGGACATTTTGCCTAGCACCCTTCAGACATGCCAGGAATCCCACGCAGGCTGGCAGAGCACAGCCTAAATATCCTAAAAGGATTCAAGCCAGTCAAACAAGCTCTTCGGCGATTTTTCGAACCCAAAAGACAGGCAACGGGAGAGGAGCTAGCCAAGCTCTTAGAAGCCGGATTCATCAGAGATATCAAACATCCGGACTGGCTAGCCAACCTAGTAATGGTACCAAGAAAGGACAAATCCTGGCGCCTCTGCGTTGATTTCAAAGACCTTAACAAGGCCTGTCCAAAGGACCCTTTCCCTCTCCCTCGCATCGACCGAATCATCGATGGTACCGCAGGGCATGATTCATTGTGCTTCCTCGACGCATACTCCGGATACCATCAACTCAAGATGGTGGAAAAAGACCAGGCCGCAACGGCATTCATTACTCCATATGGGCCATTCTGCTTCAACACAATGCCCTTCGGACTCAAAAACACCAGTGCAACTTATCGGCGCATGATTCAGACATGTCTGGCTACCCAGATAAGAAAAACAGTAGAGGCATACATAGACGATGTGGTCGTCAAGACCAAACACGTCGAAACTCTAGTAGACGACTTGAGGGTGACATTTGACAACCTCCGAGCATACGACATTAAGCTCAACCCAGAAAAATGTGTCTTCGGAGTACCAGCCGGAAAGCTTTTGGGCTTCATTGTATCCGGTAGAGGAATTGAAGAAAACCCAGCCAAGATCCGAGCTCTGTCACAATTGGATATCCCAAAAGACCTCAAGCAAATACAAAAACTAACTGGGTGCGTAGCGGCTCTAAGCCGCTTCATCTCCCGTTTGGGAGAAAAGGCTCTGCCCCTCTATCACCTCCTCCGGCGCACCGAACACTTCGAATGGACGGATGCCGCCACGGCCGGACTCGAAGAAATCAAGGCCATACTGGCAACAAATCCAGTCCTGGCCGCTCCCAACCTGGGCGAACCTATGTTGTTATATATCGCAGCAACACATCAAGTTGTCAGCGCGATACTCGTCGTCAAACGAGAAACAGAAGGGCACAGATTCCCTCTTCAAAAACCAGTGTACTATGTATCCACTGTCTTAACTCCATGCAAGTCCCGGTACCCACATTATCAAAAGATAGCGTATGCGGTGTTCATGGCGTCCCGGAAGCTGCGACACTACTTTCAAGAGTGTTCCATAATGGTGGCCTCCGAGGTACCTCTCAACGATATTATAAACAATCGCGACGCAACGGGCAGGATTGCAAAATGGGCCATTGAGCTCTTACCATTTGACATAACCTACAAACCACAGCGAGCTATAAAGTCGCAAGTCCTGGCTGACTTCGTCGCCGAATGGACCGAAGCCGAACTCCCTAAAGAGTACGGCGCATACTCCAATTGGATCATGCATTTCGACGGATCCAAAATGTTGGCTGGCTTGGGGGCTGGCGTCATCTTGACGTCCCCAACTGGAGACACAGTCCAATACGTACTCCAAATAATGTACATGGACTCCAACAATGCAGCCGAATACGAGGCCCTTCTACATGGCCTCCGGATGGCAATCTCCATGGGCATTCAACGCCTAGAGGTGCGCGGGGATTCAAACCTCGCAATATCCCAAGTAAATGGAGACTTTGACGCCAAAGATCCGAAAATGGCAGCTTACCGCAACGCCGTCCTAAAAATGTCAGCTCGGTTCGAAGGACTCGAATTCCACCATGTAGCCCGGGATAATAACCAGGCAGCAGACGTGCTAGCATGCATCGGCGCAAAACGCGACGCCGTCCCTCCAAACATCTTCCTGGAATGGCTCTTTAAGCCATCCGTATTATGGGAAGAGGAGTCCGGAAATAACAATTCGGAGCCAGCTGCAGCACCTAACTCAGACAATTCTGACACAATCGGTGGCTCAGCAAATGAAATAACACCTTCAGCCCACGAAATAATGGCGGTAATTGCCCCGTGGACGGAACCATTCCTAGCCTACTTAATTAGGCAAGAACTTCCCGAAGACCAAAATGAGGCCCGATGCATAGTTCGGCGATCTAAAGCCTACAAGGTCCATGAGGGAGAACTTTATAAGAAAAGCACAACCGGAGTCCTTCAAAGGTGTATCTCCGAAGAGGAAGGGTGAAATCTCCTGGCAGAAATTCACGCCGGACTCGGTGGGCATCACGCTGCAGCCAGGGCCCTTGTAGGCAAGGCCTTCCGTACAGGATTTTATTGGCCGACAGCCCAGGTAGATGCTCAGGACTTAGTCCAACGATGCGTCGGTTGCCAGCTCTTTGCTAATCAGTGCCACATGCCACCCACCGCCCTCAAAACTATACCTATCACCTGGCCGTTCGCGGTCTGGGGGCTTGACATGGTTGGACCCCTTAAAGGGGGAACCCACAAGCACAAATACTTATTGGTCATGGTGGACAAATTCACCAAATGGATTGAAGCCAAGCCGGTTAAAACGGCAGAATCTGGACCTGTGATAGATTTCATATCCGGGGTAGTACACCGTTTTGGTGTCCCCCACAGCATCATCACTGATAACGGCACGAATTTCACGGTCGACGATGTTAAACTCTGGTGCAAAAATATGGACATCAAGCTCGACTACGCTTCAGTCTATCACCCCCAAACTAACGGTCAAGTCGAGCGAGCAAATGGTCTAATCATGAGCGGCATCAAACCCAGACTAGTGCGGTCCCTCAAGGAATCTAACACGCACTGGGTAGAGGAGCTCGACTCCGTACTCTGGGGGTTGCGGACCACGCCAAACCGAACTACCGGATCCACACCATTTTTTATTGTGTACGGCGCAGAGGTAGTTCTGCCCTGCGATATAATTCATGACTCACCTCGCGTGCGCATGTACGAAGAAAGAGAAGCCGAGCTGGATCGACAGGACAGTTTGGATGCCTTAGAGGAGGAGCGGGATGTAGCAAAAGCTCGTTCTGCATTTTATCAACAGCAGGCTCGAAGATACCAAACCAGAGAAGTACGGGCCAAAGCTTACAATGTTGGCGAACTCGTTCTACGCCTGCCGGACAAGAAAAAGGACAAACTTAAGCCCAAGTGGGAAGGTCCCTTCATCATCGACCAAGTCCTGACCGGCGGAGCATACCGTCTACGTAACGCATCTGACAACCGACTTGAGCCGAACCCATGGAACGCAGCCCGTCTCCGAAGATTCTACGCCTAACGCCGGACTCAGAGTTCGTCTCACTCCTTCGTCCACCCTTTTTACATTTTCACTGTCTCTTGTCCCCCTCCTTCTTCCCACCTTTCTTTTTTTTTCTCAATACCTTTGATAGGCTGATTTGCGCATTGTTCGCACACACTTGATGTGCTCCTAGCACTCATTATACCTGGGGGCTTCTTTAACAGAAGCTTATTTATATGGGCTTCATGCCCAACACATGTGTCATACTTCCGCATGTACCTTTTATTCACCATTATATGCATCGGTATGACTTAACTTTTGGCCAAGCTGGGTTGCCTGGCTCCTGTGCTTACCCCTACGTTCCCGATTGTTCGGCTAGGAGGTAAAGGGAGCACCTCTGCGATTGTTACTGCCGGGTCAGCCGGATGTGTACCTCAGACTGGGTGAAGCCGAAAGCTAGCGTTCTTAAGAGAATATTCGGTCGGTGACTTGAAAGATGATTTATTATTTACTTATTTATTTGCCCCCAGATGCTTTTTCTGCTATTTTCGCAGACCGGACATGCACTTTAGGGCATGCCTCCCAGGGAAAGGAACCCTTAACGGAACTATTCTCCCTGGAAGATGTTTCTTAATAACCATGTAATATAACATAGCTAGTTGGGCACTTGTCTGATAAAGTAATTATGACCCCGACGCCTTGTCTCCATGCATGCCCCGGTTCTTCTATAACCGTAAGGGTATTCGGACACACTCCGGACTATTGGGTCCCGAGGTTGAAGCGAAAAGGTCCGCAAAGACAAACGATCTACAATCCGGCTAGAAGGCACTTCACATGTCAATTCAAATTACATCGTCAAATTGACTGATTGTACTCCTCTTCAATCCCATCTAACATGCTGTCTAATTTATAGTCCTGTTGGGAATATTTTGCGGCCAGTTCTACTTGGCCGTACATCAAGCTCACAGGGATCTCCTTCCCATCAGGCCCCGCAGGTCCGACCTCGGCCATGTGGTTTGGGTCAGCCTTCCGGTACCGCGTCTTCACCATGGCCCAGGCCTCCCTGGCGCCTTGACGGCAGGCCGATATTTTCCACAGACGGAGGTGTTGCCGTGCTCCCTGAAGCTTCTTAGCAAGCCCTCCAAGGCCCTCGGGTAGGGAGATGGAAGGCCATAAAGCCTGAACGACGCCACTCATCGCCTGCCGAACACGTTCGAACAGTTGCACCAGCTCGGGAAGTTGGTCACCCGTTGAACCAGGCATTTCCTCCGCAGGGCGACCTGTGAGCACACCTAAAGACACATTTCTGTCAATCGACTTCCTCGCCGAATTCTTATTTTCAAAGGAATTTGCTCAAGCACTTACTATAAATGCCGCGACGAAGCCGCTGATTCTCCTTCACGGAGCCAGACAGCTAGGCCCGAACACCTTTCAGCTCTTCTCCTAGCTGGGTGTGGGCATCCTGGAGCTTGTTTCTCTCCTACTGCACCTTCATAAGCACCCTCTCGCCGGCCTTTAGCTGACGCAGTAGCTGTTGCTTGTCCGGATCTAGTCCGGTGCCCTCTGCAATATTATTGTCAGATTTACGCACACGCAGCACTTTGTTAACTACTTATCTTTTCGAAGTACGTGTTACCAGCGGGGGTCTCCGTGGCTCCCCCTGTGGTGGCTAGTGTGGCCTCAAGTTGGGCCTTGCACTCTTGGAGCTCCTGGGATAGGTGGGTATTCTTCTCCGTAAGATCCTGCATAATAAATGATCCTTAAATCAGTTATTTTAACTATTTTAAGTCTCGGGGGCTACTGGCATATATAACTATTAAAATTACTTACCCGTATGTCCTTCACATACTGCTCCGTGGCTCTGGTTAAACCATCTTGAGCAGCACGGAGGTGCGCGTTTCCCGCATCAAAGGCATTCAACGCTTCCGGGGAGAAACATGCGTCACGAAGAACTGTCCGGCGACGCCTGTGATTCATGGCGCTCTCCACCTCAGACCGGGTGGCGGACAGCCTGTCGGCATCCTCCGTCGGAGGAGCATCCGGCTCTTGCCTTGTGTTCGCCTCCACTTCCGGACCACGCGATGGAGCATGGCTGGCGGAGGCTTGATTGGCAACCTCTCCGGACACTGTCCGGCGAGCGCTCTTTCTCCTGGAAAAAGTTATGAGCATTAATACACCTCCTAGGGATCCTTCCCTTAAAAACAACGGTGCGCTGTACCGTTGCGGCGATGTTTTGATTCGCGTCGCACTCCTCTTCCGCCTGCTGGGCCGAACTGACCCTTGCTGGTCAGCCGCCGCAGGTTCGGCTTCCCACCTTAAAGGCACCTCCTGTGATGCACCATCAGTATGGGATGGTCATAATTGAGCACAGATTAAATGATGGTGTCAAGACCTCGGTCGTAGTCACCTGGGAGGCCGGAAACAAACCAGGGTAGTCAGCCGTAATGGCGACTAGGGCATTGTCCATGCTAAGTTGGTGGAACACCCCGTCAATCAGCTCCACCTTTATGTCCGGATCCTCTTCGGAGGTCGGATCAAGGGATCGTTCCGGATCCTCGGGCTGTGGAGTTAGGCTTCGTATGCCCTCCACGTCCCGGCGCAGCTCCTGCGTTGAAATCACAAAGTGAAATACTCGACTTTGGAGGTATGAATCGGGTAGATAAACGTCCGCTTACCCAGCTCCGAGGGTTATTCATGGAGAATCCGTTCAATGGATTCGTGCGGAGGAAGTCCTCCTCCTCCCCCTTGTACAAGCCGGACAGGATCTTTGCCAGATCGGCTGCCGAGCTCGGCCCTCTACGGCCATGACGGGTGGCGTCGTCTTCCCCGTTGAAATCCCACATAGGGTGGCCCCTATATTGGAGTGGCTGCACCCCCCGCATAATGCACATGGCCATGATTCCAATCATGGTCAATCCGGAGTGGGCCAATAACCTAATCCGACCCATCAGATAATGGACGCTCCTATCATCCTCCCGTTGAGGGCTCCGCGGGCGCCAACTCAGGCGTTTCTTCAAGGGAGCATTGCTGAACTCCGGGAGGCTGACCCGGACTGGATCCGGCAGAGGGGCGTCCTCCATGTAGAACCATTACGAAGGCCAGTCTTCGGACACCTTCTTCGGGGTGCCGGATAGATATCCGGTCCCGGCGATGCGCCATATTTCGGCTCCGCCCACTTGATATATCGACCCCTCATAGGAACGGGGTACGAGGCAAAACAATCTCTTCCACAGCGCGAAATGGGGATCGATGCCCAGGAACAGCTCACAAAGAGCTACAAAGCCCGCGATGTGCAAAATGGAGGCAGGTGTGAGGTGGTGGAGCTAGAGTCCGTAGAACTCTAGGAGCCCCCAGAGAAACGGATGTATGGGAAATCCGAGTCCCCTTATTAGATAAGGGATGAAGCATACCCGCTCTCCTTTGGAAGGGTTGGGGATGCTCTCCGCCTGCTTTCCACCCTGGAAGGTGGCCAGTCCGGCTCGAACCGGAACCATGAAAGCTGGGGGAAGATATCCCTCGGTTTGGAGTGCCACTAGCTCGCTGTGTGGAACTGAGCATCTCCCCCAATCTCCTGGCTTAGGGCTGGGAGCACGAGAGGAGGAGTCGCGTCGACTATCCATGATGGAATGGATTTTTGTCAGAAGCGCTTCGATGAGAACTTGCGAATGGAGGATGGTGTGAGATGGATCTAGATCCTCGCCTCTCTTATAGGCGGCTCGTTCGCACGGCTAGGGGGTAAAATGTAAAAATACCCTAGCTTTTCGTATTCATACGACACGTGGAAGAAGGCCATTATTGGGCGTAGAAGCCAAGGAGCGCAACATTTATAAGTAAGCCGGACACTATTCGACAGGGACAGGAAGTTTGAAGGAGAACCCGCCTTGCAACGCCGAAGACAATGTACGCGCCGGACTCGTCGTCGCTGAAGCCCGGTTCGGGGGCTACTGAGGGAGTTCCGGACTAGGGGGTGTCCGGATAGCCGAACTATCATCATCGGCTGGACTCCCAGACTATGAAGATGCAAGATTGAAGACTTCGTCCCGTGTCCGGATGGGACTTTCCTTGGCATGGAAGGCAAGCTTGGCGATACAGATATGTAGATTTCCTACCATTGTAACCGACTCTGTGTAACCCTAGCCCTCTCCGGTGTCTATATAAAACGGATGGCTTTAGTCCATAGGACGAACAACAATCATACCATAGGCTAGCTTCTAGGGTTTAGCCTCCTTGATCTCGTGGTAGATTCACTCTTGTAACACACATCATCAATATTAATCAAGCAGGACATAGGGTTTTACCTCCATCAAGAGGGCCCGAACCTGGGTAAAACATCATGTCCCTTGTCTCCTGTTACCATCCGCCTAGACGCATAGTTCGGGAGCCCCTACCCGAGATCCGCCGGTTTTGACACCGACAGTCGGCATCTAGCCAAATTTGCAGGAACACACTCCAAGATAAGGCCCAGAGCCAGGCGCAACCCGCCTTGAGGTAGGGCCCCGTGAGTCCCGCGCTGGCTCACGGGTGCCCAGATACACCTCGTCAAGCCCTACCATGCCAGCCACGTGTTAGGGCGGGGCTGTACACGCCGCGGGGGCTCCTCCCGGAGGGGAGCCCCCTCCCACACACCAGTGGAAGCACCATGCTCCGCGCTGGCTGACGACACTGCCGAGGAGCGGCTATGCCCGTATGCATACGGAAGCGCTATGCTCCGCGCTGGTGATAAACAACTGAGGGTGGCCCCCCGGGCCGCATCAACCTCAGGAAGCCCAGAGCTCAGTGTCTAGCCTCATCGCAACACTTCCCTTTGGGAGTGCCCCGCGAGGGGGTTGGGCACGGGGGCTACGCCTGGGTCATGCCCAGGCGCACGCCAGCCAGCCAGGCCCCCCGGGCCTGGTTCGTCGCGCGTCCCTCCCCGAGCGGAGCCAAGGTATGAAGGCCGTTTGAGCATCAAGGGGGACTCCTGAGCATCGCGACTCAGGAGCCTAACTGGTCACGTAGCCCCTCACTCCTTGGTTCCGTCCTGGTTTCCGGTCAGGGCTAACGGCGGTTGAGGTATGCGCAGGGCCGGGCTCTGCAGATGTAGAACAGTAGATCCACCCCCACATCTCACCTCCCTACTTGCTGTTCGGGCGCCAAGGGGGACTCCTGAGCATCGCGACTCAGGAGCCTAACTTGTTACGTAGCCCCTCACTCCTTGGTCCCGTCCTGGTTTCCGGTCGGGGCTAACAGCGGCTGAGGTATGCGCGGGGCCGGGCTCTGCCGGCGTAGGACACAAGCAAGTAGGAAGGAAATAGCGCAAATTTCAAGGAATTCAAAAGCAAATATTACAGTCCATACTGTTATCGCAGCACCAAATGCAAGTTTTAACGCCTCCCCGAGGCCTGATACATGTGCAGAAACTAAAAGCAGGGCGAGAGCCACAACGGAGTCACTTGCCGTCCGTGGAGTTGCGCGGAGCGGGTTCGCCTTGTGGAGCTGCCGGGCTGGCAGCGCTCCGCTTCGGCCTGGTGCTGAAGGCCCGGAACTTCCCCAGCAGAGCCTCCGCATGACCCTTCACGACCTCAGCAGCGGCAGCGGCATGCTCGCCACTCGCTGGCTCCAGCAGGCTGTCGAGGTCGATGTTGGGGTCACGAAGATAGATGTGGGTGAAGACCCGCGTCAGCGCCGCAGAAGACAAGACGCGTGCCTCGGCCTCAGCCGTAGGTCCAAGGCCAAGCGCGACATCATCAAGAGCACGAACCAGGAAAGGAAGCAGCTTGGCGGGGCCGTCCTCCTCGCCGGCCAGCGGGCTCTCCAGGCCGCTCTCATAAAGCGTCTTCAGTGAACTGCGGGCCTTCTCCTCCATCTCCGCAAAGGCCACATGATCCTCGGCAAGAACCCGTGCCTTGCTGTCCAGCTCAGCCTTCCTCGCCTCCAGCTCTCACTCCAGCGCGCTTAGGTGGTCACGGCGCTTCTTGAGCTTGGCGTCCCAGTCCTTGACGGCCGCCTCGCGAGCCTTCATGCCGTCCTCCTGCTCTAGGCAAAGGCAAGTCTCCTCGGCGAGCCGGTCCTGCAGGCCCTTCAGCTCGCCCTCCAGCATGTCGCAACGATCTCGGGCATTAGCCGCCTCCCCCAAGGCGGCGTCGCGGGCAACCTTCACCCCAAGGACGGCCTGCTTCTCCTTGTCGCAGGCCGTCGACCCTTGGACCAGCGCCGCCCGAATCGAAGCATCGGAGTGAATCCAGCCAGAAGCTAGCTCCAAGCGCCCGACCACCAAACGAGGGTCGGCACCAAGAAGATCTCGCCGCAAACGGTCCAGTTCGGCAGCAGCACGATCCAGGACAGTAGGAGGAGACGGGGAAGCAGCAGTCAGCGGGGTAGGAGGAGAAGACGACAACGTGACCACGGTGTCCTGAGGCGAAGCCTGCTGCGCCCCAGCGGCTGTGGTGGCGGCGTCAAGCAAGGGCGCCTCGGGAGTCGCCAGGTCCATAGGAGCCGAGCTCGCCCCAGCCGGCTCGGCAGAGCCTCATAGGGACGCCTGGGCAGGAGAGGCCCGCGCGTCACGTTCATCTTCTTTCGCGAGCAGAGGCGCTGCCGCGGATGGAGTCTCAGGAGCCCCCTTCGGCTTCTTTGCTGTGGGCGCCAGCCTAGCCGGGATATACGGACGTCAAGCCTCAGCAACGAAACAAGAAACAAGATAGGGATCAAGCACTTACAGGTCGTCGCCCGCAGGCTCGAGCAGCCTCCGGCCGTACTTGAAGCCCGAGAGCCGGTTGCAAGGATCAGCCACGAGGAGCACGGGTGCAGGTGGAGCGCCTGCGGATCGCCTTGGCACTGGGGCGGACCCGCGGGGGATCAGCCCAGTCCGGTCCTTCTTCGGGACCAGGGGCAGGCTCCCGCCGCCCTGCTCGTCATCACCCTCGCCGTCGTCACTCAGAGGAAGGCGGAGAGCACGGGACTTGCACCGAAGAGGAGGAGCCCTCGACTCTGCCTCGGAGTCAGCCCCCTTTTCCTGCTCCCCTTCCTCCCTCTCTTTGCTGGAGTCACCGGAGGATACGTCCACCAGGTCCTCGGGAGCCTCCGCGGGCACAGGCCCGTCCCCATTGAGGACGGGCATGGACCCCACAACCTGCTCCCAGTCCTCACGAAGGAACAGGGGCGTCGGAGCACCCTCCAACCTTGCCACGTCTCCCCGACCAAAGACTGGAGGACCGCGGCCAGATCCTCATCGGCCAGGACCGCGGGGCTCGGGTGGGGCCTCCACATCGGAAGCGAGTACTGACGAAGCGGAGCCAGCTGATGCTCCAGGAACTCCCTCAGCAGTGAGGCGCCAGTCAGCTTCGCTGCCGCCATGCTGGCCGGCCTCAGATCCGCATCCATCTTCTCCAACACCAGCCTTGCACGGAGATCCACAAGCTCCACTCGAGACCAGTCGTCGGAGCTCGAGGGGAGCCCCGTGGGCAAGGCCAGCCGGGGGTGGACGCGCCCAGCATCAACCAAGACCCACTTGCTCATGAAGCCCTCAATACTTTTCCCGGGATTCAAAATGGCGATGGAGCTGCCGTACGCGACGAAGCTCGCACACACAGAGACGGAACCGCGAGAGGGCCGGAGGTAGAAGTAGTGGCGCAGCAGGGCCACTGAGGGCTTCACCCCCATGTGAGCCTCACAATAGTAGGCGAAGATTGCCAGAAGGAGGACAGAGTTGGGGTGGAGGTGCAGAGCTTGAAGGTTGTAATGGCAGAGGACGGAAAAGAAGAACTCAGAGAAGGGAGGCACCAGACCAGCGACAATGGCGCTCACGAAGAGCGGATAGAAGGTGCTCCCTTGGCCCTCAGGGAGGGCAGAGCTGGCCTTGAACACCTTCGCCCCGTCGACGCCCTACGCCGCTGCCATCTGGCGCACCTGGGCAAGGCTCGCCTCCGACACGTTCGGCAAGTCCAAGGCGGACGAATACCAAGCTCCGACCAGGGCCTGGCGAGGCGCCATGTCTGGCTAGGGCGCGCGGGTGGAGTAGATCTGGAGATTTCGAAGGAAGGAAGAAGAGGCGCAAGAAAGGGGATCTGAGCAGCAACTGGAGAGAGCAAAGGAGGCAGAGGGCAGATGCCGCTCCTTATCAACTCGCGCGGTTGCGGAGACGCCCACGTCCAATCAACCGCCACGCGGCGCCCAATGCCACAGGCTGTTAGGGCCCGTGACGCTTCGCACTTGCCCTTTCACCTCTCTGCTCGGCCAAGTCCGGGCGCGCCTTAGGCCCGGGGGCTACTGTCGGCGTTCTGGGAACGGGGGTCCCCAGACTTGCCTGCCTGCGGCCTGCGGCGTGGCACAAAGGGGGCCCAGCACGGCCTATCTTCATCAACACAAGCTCAAGACCCTCGCGAGGGGCAAATCCTCACGGGGCGGACGGCAAGGAGCTTCCTCAGGCACGGCCTCGTCAGGCTATCTCACGAGGAGGCGGAGAGTTCAAGGCGGGGTACCTCACGAGGTGCCCATGACGCAAGCCATGACGACCAAGGGCGCCAGCCGGGCGCCAGCCCGCGCAGTGTCCTTCTTTCCTCTTTGGTGCAAGGGGAGCAAGCGCATGCGAGAGCATCAAGCAAAGGCATCCATTTCGGTGAAACAAGACCAAGACCAGTCCAACGGTAGGATGGAGGTCACCGTGGAGCCCAAGTCGGCGTCACCACCAGAGCCTTTGACAGGCGAAGACCAACTTTAGTCAGGATAAGTGTACTAGATGTTCCCCTTCAAATTGGCCTATTGTTGGCGCCCTTCCCGCTCAATATTTGGGAAGAGGCCCAGGGCCTTCGCCTATAAATAGGACTAGCCACCCAAAGGGTAGGAGGATCGATCCAGAGAAAGAGAGAGATCTGGATAGGAAGCTGGAGATAAGATAGGCATCTAGAATCAACTCTTCCAAAGGGACAACTCCACCACAAGAACAAACCCTCGCGAGGCTGTTCTTCCTTGTATTGTTCATCATCAGCCCAAGAGGCAATCCACCATGCCACACACTGGAGTAGGGTATTACACCACAATGGTGGCCTGAACCAGTATAAACCTTGAGTCTCTTGTGTTGTTCTTCTCGTAGTTCAGATCCTAGTGATTTGGCGAGGAACAGGTAGGTAGAAGGCGAAACCTCCACGCGCACCCCAGTGTTCGAACCTCAAGGGTCTGCCGGAACCCTAAATCCGACACCGCCAAACATGAAGATCTGTCCGGGGAGAAAAGTCTCGCCCAGGACTGCGTGGTTGAAGGTTGGAGAAGCCATCTAACCTTGTAGTGATGACATAGAGGAACTCTCAATGAAAGCACCAATGTCGGTGTCAAAACCAGCGGATCTCGGGTAGGGGGTCCCGAACAGTGCGTCTAAGGCTGATGGTAACATGAGACTGGGGACACGATGTTTTACCCTGGTTCGGGCCCTCTCGATGGAGGTAATACCCTACTTCCTGCTTGATTGATCTTAAAGATATGAGTATTACAAGAGTTGATCTACCACGAGATCAGAGGGGCTAAACCCTAGAAGCTAGCCTATGGTATGATTGTTGATGATTGTGAGTCATACGGACTAAAACCCTCCGGTTTATATAGACACCAGAGGGGGCTAGGGTTACACAGACTCGGTTTACAGAGAAGGAGTTCTACATCCGAATAGCCAAGCTTGCCTTCCATGCCAACGAGAGTCCCGTCCGGACACGGGATGAAGTCTTCTATCTTGTATCTTCATAGTCCAACAGTCCGGCCAAAGCATATGGTCCGGCCGTCTGGATACCCCCTTATCCAGGACTCCCTCACCCCCCCCCCTGCAACCCGCGGTTGGCGGTGCGCCGCCCAGCCCGCACCGAAAATAGTCCCCACCGCCGGTCCACCGCTGCCCCGGCCATCCCTCTAGGCCTCCCCGTGCCGAGATTTTTCTCTGGCAATCCCCATGCCACCGACCCACCACCGCCGGTGACCACCGCCCCCACCCTGAACCCTGAGATAGATAGTGGGGTACCTCTCCGGTGAATCCCCCCTCCCCGCTGCGGCTGGTTCTTCCTTAACTCCGGCGAGCCCCCCCACCTGAAAATTGACTGACCCAAAAGTTGATTCAGTTGACTCAAGTGTAGCTAAATCAGAGCAGCATCGCAAGCAAGAGCAGCGCGAGCAAGAGCAAGAGCAAGAGCAATAGCAAGAGCAGACCATGCAGGGACTGAGAGCAAGAGCAGAGCAGCAACGCGAGCGAGAGCTAAAGCAGAAGTAGCTCCTACTGATGCGGACGTTGCAGAAGCAGCTATAATGTACTAATCGCTGCGACCCCAGGGAGGAAGTGGCCAGTAACGCCACCGTGGATGGAGCCGCGCCGTGTCGGCTCGGGACCGAGCGTCGGCAGCACCGTGAGATCGAATCAAGAAGAAAATGCAACCATTAGTGTACAACCTCTTTGGTGGCGCCAATTAAGCCTCATCTTCATCCGAGGAAACGGTGATGATGCTCCGCTTCCGGTGGTGCAGGTGAAGACGACAGTGAGGGAATGCCATTGGCGCGAAAGATGAGGGCAACGCCGGGGCAGCTCCTTGGAGGTGGTGGACGGGGTCGCTGAACCTGCGGGACAATGAGATCGACGACGGATCCTCATCCGGTATGGTGGATGAGGGATGCCGAGGTGTCGTTGTGGACGACGTCATCTGGGGAAGAGGCTCCGGCTGGGTGGCGGACAGATGAGGGTGGCGGATGAAGGAGGGTGTGGGGATGGGTGGCGGACGGAGGAGGGTGGCAGACGGAAGAGGCGGCAGTTTCGCAGCATGATAGACAGAGACGCTAGCTTGAAATTTTGGCATAACAAGGCGCGTCTTGAAATTCCGGGAGAACAAGCTTAATGTGTACCAAAAAAGACAATTCGCATCTCATCACTAGAGAGAGCCATGTCCCGTTTTACTATATTACTAGAAATGCATTCAAATACAACAAAAAAAAACCTAAAAAACGGGACAACAAATATAACATGTACAGTACCAAAACAATTTGCACTTCCCTCAACAATAAAAAAACAATGTGTGTTGTCTAGCATATGGACTAAATTTGAGTACATTTTCCCTATTTAAATGGGATTGTACTCGGGTTAGTTATACAACCATCTAAATATTATCTTCACAACACATGACAGGAATATAGGAGAAGTAAGTTCCTATATAAATATGAACTACATGTACATACGATCTCAAATTCAAATATATGTATCCATTTTGTGTTGAATTCAAATCATAGTACATGTATGCTCTAGCTAGATGTTCAGAATCTAAACCATGTATTATATACTACGTACAATGTGTTTAACAAACACAACACAAACAGAAACACCATTTAGACTAGTAAGGTACAAGTGCATTGCACGCATGAGATTTGACAACCAAATTATGAATAAATACCACATTATAGCATGTAAGCTTTGAGTCATATATGTATGATGCAGATGTTCGTTTAATTCTTATAGTTCATTTCATTCAAAATCATCTAGTTTTTATAAGAAAGTTAATCTATTTTAAGATTCATGGAATTGTGTGTTGTAAGGCATAAAGTAAAAACAAATAATGGAAAATCATGTAGAAAAACATTTGGGAAATTCTGATATGGAAGATTCTAGAACAAAGAAGAAGTTCTTGTGTTTTGAGGTTTGTGCATTATGCTTAAGTTCAACCATGGAGTCTTCTAGATTGTACATGTGGCAAAATCTGGTGGAATCTAGATGATATCCAATGGCCAGTAGTGCTCAGATTTGCTATATCTGGACCATCATATTGGCCTCATCCAAAGACAATCTTTCAAAGTTAAAGTTATCCGCACACTATATAAAAAATATATAATATAATATATATAGGGGTATAGATAAAGATATGTGATGCGAAAGCCACCCATCATCTCCAATTAGAATAGTGTGTCCATGCACGGATGCAATGTGGCCAAACGATGTCTGCCGTTAGTATCTCAAATTCAAATCAGTCTGACCTTGTTCAATGTGTATACATTACAAAATGCTTGTTTCCAAACCACACCGCGCAGATCTTCATTATGTTCATGCATGCATGGGTTTCAAACATCATGATCTCATATTCAAATATTTGAATTCAATTGTACATTGATTATGACCTCACATAGTCTTTTACACCCACACAGTCATCTTCTCTTTATAATTATACCACTAACTTTCTCTCATGCATGCATGCACACACACTACCAATCGGCATTATCCATCGCACACATGCAATCTTTTTCTTCAGGTCGGTCTCCCATGCAGGCACACACACACACACATCCCCCTCTCCATCATATCGGGCATTCTTTATCTCTCACGTGCATGCGCAATGATCGATGTTCCTCTATGTGTGTGTGTATAGCTAGGTCTTTCCTAGTTTTCCACACAAACCAATCAATCTATATATCTAGTGACGTCTCACCCTCTTTCCCACGTACACATCAATCAATCTATACCTCTCTATATAGGATTACATATATAGCTAATACATCCACATTAATTATATATCCATTGTCCCCCTCTCATCATCCATGCCTTCCACTTCATCTCTCAAACACGCGCACAATGGCGAAGATAGGGGGCAGCAAGGGCCATGCCCCCCCTAACATCACTATATATCGAGGCTAATATGAATGTGATCATTAGACAATTGCTGGTAAAAATGGTTTAATTTGATGAATTTTCCCTCCTCGTAAAGGATTAGCAATGCTTGGCCCCCTAGCTCATTTATTTTTCATGGCTCCGCCACTGCGCGTAATAGCGCGTGTTCTCGCCCCCTCTCTCTAAATATCGATCTCGCACTTGTGCACTCCTTCATAGTCTCCCTCCACTCGGCGCCTCGGACCATCTTCTAGCCCCTCACCGGATTTTACCACATGTACAATCTAGCAGACTCCATGGTTGAACTTAAGCATAATGCACAAACCTCAAAACAACAACGGTTCTCCTTTGTTCTAGAATCTTCGTATCATAACTGCCCAGACTTTTTTTCTAGTTGAATTGCCATTATTTGTTTTTACTTTATGCTTTACAATGCACAATTCCATGAATCATAAAATAGATTAAGGGCTTCTTTGATTCAAAGGGTTCTCAAAGGAATTTTGGAGGATTCTAATCCTGAGGAATTTTTCCTATCTTGGTTATTTGATTCGTAGGATTGTAAACCATAGGATTTTTTTCATATCATTCATTTGCACTAGATTTCATAGGAAACATCCCATCCACTCAAACCTCTTTGAAAGAATTCTGCATTTTTTCTAGGCACAATCAAACACTCATACAATCCTGTAGGATTCAAGACGACATTCCACACTAATCCCATGTTTTTCCTATTCCAGCATTTGGGAAATCATTCGAATCAAAGAGGGCCTAGCTTTTTTATAGAAACTAATTGATTTTGAATGAGATGAACTATAAGAATTAAACAAAGGTCTACATCAGGCATATATGACTCAGACCTTGCATACTATAGTGTGGTATTTATTCATAATTTGGTTGCCAAATCTGATGCGTGCAATGCACATGTACCTTACTAGTACTTCGAGTATGTGCAGAACATGTAAATTAGAATTCCAATGGCATGCTACACAGTGTCTCCCTTACAGTTCATGAAGCCACGTGGCACATGTGGAGGCGTTATCATGACCTCCTTGTGTGGATTGATCACAGTGACATGCTGCTGGTTCCAGAAGAATGTACTCGGCCTCTCTGAGCCACACTGGCGGTACATGCACGAAGCAAAGATGTGCACGAATGGCACGCACAAACTCATTCTCTCACACGCACACGCTGGTTCAGGGGTGGACGAAATTTTGTACCAAGATCCACCCCATGTGATAATTTGACGCGTGTAAAGTCCTTCACTTCATTGATGGTCAATTAATATAGCACATGCAAATTGAGTGGACGTGAGGGCGGAAGAAAGACATTACTACTCCACTGCGCGCATGCGAGTAGTTAAATCATGGGTTGTTAGTAGTACTTCCATTGGTCTCCTTCGTATTTTGTGCCAATTTTTGACAGTAACATAATATTTACACATTTGAGCAGTGTAGTGTACTTGAAATTTATGTTCCACTAAACTCATCGGGAGCCATTTCGGGCCTCGAAACCAAAACCATCAATTAATATTTACCTTGTTCCCATCACATTCGAAAGTACTAGTGCTACAATTAAGTTCAAGCCTGCTCACACCTACTAGTATGTACCAAACCTAAACATGTTCCCCCTATGCAGGTATTAGTACTAGTGCTAGTACTTAGTTTATAAAAGGGGGAACTACCTAACCGAAAATTACTCTACCTTTCCTCCTCATAAGTCCTTCTTCGTCCGTCCTTGCCATGGACAGTGTGCAGAGCTCTAGGTCGAGAACTACTCGTAACAAGGGAGCGGAAACCAAGGCTGCGGAAAAAAAAGAGGGCTCGCCGCCACGCAGAGACCTCGAAAGATCTCTCACAGGCAGGCGATGGCTCCCAGGAGCACCCTAGCCGCGGAGGCGAACATGCCAAGCTGGCGACGCTGGAGTGGTTATCCCTCGACGGAATGCCCGGTCAGCTCAATAAGCACCTCAATAAGCAGAAGGAGTTCATCCATGGCTTGGTGGAGCTGCTGAAGGAGAGCCTCGACAACCTGCCCGCTGAGCTCAATAAGCAGGGGGAGTTCACCGCCGGCTTGGTGATGTGCTGAAGAAGAGCATTGCCTCGGAGAAGAAGGTGACCGGCGAAATCTTGCAACTTCAGGAGGACAAGGCGAAGCTCTACCACGAGCTCGACCTGCTGAAGGAGAAGAACACCGGTTGGAAGAAGCTGCATGACAATAGTAGTTCCTCGATGAAGATGCTACAGGCCATCATCTTGGAACAGAAGGAGGAGTTGGCGAAGCTCTGCATCGAGCACCCGACTGCTGTCAAGGTACGTAATGCAGCCATGGAACAGATGATGAAGGCTTGCGTCGAGAAATCCCACGTCATGGACAGAATGAAGAAGATGGCGGAGGAGACGCGAAAGGAGATGGGGGTCATGGAGGCGATAAATAAGCAGTTACGACTCCGTGGTGAATTAGATCATTTGGGGGTGATAATCTTCCTTCATCTTTTGCTCCTGTGTTTCTTCTTTTGCTTCGGGTGTTTCGCCGCACGTGCCACGTTCTCTATGAGGCATGAATAGAACAACGCTAACAATGAGATGACTAGCAAATTAGATCATTTTATTGCCATATGGCATTGGGCTAGCGTGTTTCGTGCTCCTCCGTCGTAGTACTACTCCAGTGGAAAACTTGAGTATACCGCACAATTCTTTGCTCCTCCTCAGGTCGTCAGCACATTTATACGAGTAGTCAAATCACAAGGCCCCGCCTTCCAGGAGTAATGAGCCGTCAAATCACAAAGGCCCTTGCCTCTTGTGAAACCGACCAAGCTAGACTGCCCCTCCCTCTAGCCTTTTAAAAAATGTATACTTTTGTACAGTAGTAGTATCGATGGATTGCACCATGGAGCAAAACTAACAAGATGAAATTAAAGAAAAAAGGTGGTACATATAGAGAGCGCTCATCGCCAAATTATGCATATAGTACTATTAAAGAAATAAAGAAATTAGCATACCTATTTAATTCTTGGGTTCTTATTATTTATGCCACTAGTTGTGTAGCACTACTCAGTTTTGCCATTAGAAGTTACAACTACTCTAAAATGCCATCAATCTGTGAGATGCCTGCTCAAAAATGCAATTAGATATCTAAAAAATGCCATCATTAAGTTAGATGTTTGCTCAAAAATGCCATTAGACATTGTTATCTTCAAGTCAAACCCGTTGACCATGTTACATGACAAAAATAAGTCGATTCTCACAACACTACAAAAAAAGACACATCCGTGACATTTTGGGCCGAACGAAATTTTTTCTGTCATACTTATGACACTTCTATGACGATAATTGTGACAAAACCCAGTGTCATCATAGATGTGGTGGGCTCCTATTTCTATGACAAAAAATCATGACAGAAAATGGGCTTTTCATCCTGGGCGGGCCGGAGACGCAGCTGCATGACATTCTTTGGGCCATCCATGACGGAAAACACCGTGGTAGAAGCGAGGGCAATGAAAATTTTGGGGAGTTCCCGGTTACGGTGGGTGGTCGGGGGGAAAGCGATGCGCGTTTCTTTCATACACGTACGTGCATGTGTGCGAGGCGTTGGGCTCTAACTGAACGTGAGCGAGGCGTCGCCTAACTGAACACGAGTGATTGCACTAGAGGCTACGTGTTACTGAACCCTAGCGGTCGAGCGATTCCTTCGCTACCACTGCTAACTGAAGCCGATCAATGCTACCTCTGGATGAACAGTGAGCGTTGCACGGGGGTTGGA
>NC_041387.1:589155302-589182708 GCF_002162155.2 Triticum dicoccoides
TGGGGGTGGATGAACAGGACCCCGTGGTGTTGCCTCTGGATGAACAGGACCTCGATGGATCGAGCCGGTTGGGGCTGAATGAACAAGACCCCGTGGAGGGCTGGATGAACAGGACGACCCCGTGGAGGGCTAGATGAACAATAGACGATGGAGGGGGTGGATGAACAGTAGCCCGTGGAGGGGTGGTTGAACAGGAGCCCGTGGAGAGGGGTGGTTGAATAGTAGCCGGTGGAGTAGCACGCAGTGGAGGCTGGATGAACAGGAGCCCGTGGATGAACAGTCGCAGGTGGAGGCTGGAGGAGGTCGACGGTGGATGAACAGTAGCCCGTGGAGGCTGGAGGAGGTCGACGGTGGAGATGAACAGTATCCCGTGGAGTCCCTTTTTGCGGTACGCCACACCCCTCCCGATGAACAGAACTCCCGTTTTGCTCGTAGCGCTCCAACACAAGTCCATTTCGTCCATTTTGCGGTACGCGACACCCCTCCTGATCAACAGGACCCCATTTCGACCGTAGGAGGTCCAACACAAGCCCATTTCCTCTGTTTTGCGGTACGCCAGACCCCTCCCGATGAACAGGATCCCATTTCAAACGTGGTCGGTCGAACACAAGGCCGTTTCCTCCATTGTGCGGTATGCCAGGCCTCGTTTCCATTGCCTATTCTGTCCAAGCCCTCCCGATGAACACGATGACGCATTCCATTCCGACCTAGCCGGTTGGCTCCCCATGAACACGACGACGACGCTATTTCTCCGTTCCGACCCAGCCACGTACACGAGCCCTGGCTGTACATATGCGTGAGTAGGCGTTCGAGACCCCGCCCGTATGTACGTACGTGGCCGTATTTTCTTTCTTGCACACTGGCCGCTGTACGTACATGTACATGCTACGTGCGCGCCTCTACTACGACACGTGCGCGCCTCTACATCCACCAGATTATACGTACACGTTCGTGACCAGAATGACAATGCTAGGTAGGTTCGACCAGGTGGGTCTCGACTGTCAGGCACTTCCTTGCGTGCGAAGATGTAGATGGTGGGTCCCAGCAGTCAGGGGGGAGAATCGTTTTTTTTGCCCGGACACACTTCCTTGCGTGTGAAGATGTAGCTGGTGGGTCCCAGCTGTCAGGGGGGCAAATCATTTTTTTCTTGGACACACTTCCTTGCGTGCAAAGATGTAGCTGGTGGGTCCCAGCAGTCAAGGGGGAAACATTTTTTCACCAAATAAAGTGGCCCGTCCGGTGGGTCCTACCTATCAGGTGGAGGAATCATTATTTTCCGCGTAATAAGGAGGCACTTCCTTGCTGCGGCCGTGGACCCAGCTGTCAGCCTCTCCACGTATAGTCCACGTCCGATGGAAGTCGTTCCTTTACGATGTTGACGACGCCGCGCCAAGAGCACCACGGCGGTGGACGACGGCGAGGCCTAGGAAGGGGACGACACGGAGCCGGGGTAGACGAGGCAGTGGATGCCCACACGGAGAGGAGTACGAGGGTTCACTGGTTCGGCTGCAGTGTGAGGCTACCGTCGCCGCAGAATAATAGGAGGTGTGGGTGAGTGGAGGGATGGCCTGGCCAGCGGTGGGAGTAGTAGGGGCGGTGAGGCCTCCGCGGTAGTACAGCCGGCCACGGGAGGCAGGCACGACCGGCGCTGCTTTGGGCGGCTGGAGCAAGAAGACCAGAGGTTGAAGAAGCATGACGGCCGTTGGATGGACATCATACGATCACTGTAGCTAGAATCGTTTATATTGACTAAGTTGACAAAGCCCTTGGTACGCGTCAACTTAGTAGACCCACAGGTCGGCTTTCGAAATGGTGCACCCCAGATGTCAGGGGGAGGAATCATTTTTTGGGCGGGTGAAGCTAGAATATCCGAGATTGAAGAAGAAGCACGGCATCCGTTGTATGGACATCCAACGGCCATTGCTGCTAGAACCGTGTGTTGACTATAATTTGACAAAGCCTTGCATACGCGTCAACTCTCTTTTTTTAGGGGACGCATCAACTTCGTAAGGCCACAAGTGTGTGGCAGAGAACTTATAGCCCATTTGAGATTTGTAAGAATGTGCAACCCATTTTTGAATTCTAATGGAATTTACTACATCTCATTTACAGTTTGTTAAAAGTACATCCCATTTCAACCAACCTTCAAAACAGAATTCAATAAAATTTCCCACATTTTGATGGGATCCGAAATATTTTTATCCCGAAATTTCTAGTCAGATTAAATACAATTTCAATATAAATTTATATTACTAAAAATCCAACGAAACATGGCGCTCGCAACAATTAATGAAATTAAAATTTTCAATATCCAAAAATAATATTTTATAAAGTAATAACGTGTTTGGTGCATTTTTTTATAGTTACTGCCCAGTTTTTATAATTCATCCCTTTTATTATTTCTTAAAGCCCATTTTCTTGTTAAGCCTAATGCATCCCTCCTAGGAAAGATTTGCAGCCCAGCGGGGCGGAGAATAACAACTTGACCTTGCCTGGGTATTCCTAAAAAAAGTATAGCTGTGCTAGCCATTTTCAGCTTGAAAAAATTTAATATCTAGGCTGAATATCTGGCCTGGGCTAGACGGGCCATAGCCCGCCCAGTTAATATTTGCAGCGATGTTTTCGTTGTTGTTCAGAGGAGAAAAATTAATAACTGGGCTAAACATAAAAAAACTCTGAAGTGCTCACACCTCAAAAACACAAATACTACTTGAGCTGCTTGGTCCCAGCTATCGGCCGCTTCTTGTGCAATTCTCTTGTTTATTGACTACATAGGTTGACAATGGTGTGGGACCATGATGTCAGGAAACCAGGAGGAAGCATAAAAATTATAGTTATATATAATAAGGAGGCACTTGCGTACGTGAGGCTATGGCCCTGGTGGGTCCCCATTGTCATCCTCTGAAAGTAAATTCATCTCCTTGCCCGTGCGCGCTTTCCGCCCAAAACAGTCAGCATCGCCCGCCCCGCTTCCCGGTGCAGGCGATTGCTCCGCCTTCAAATGACACAAGTACCGTCCGTCCATACATCTGCCGCCCACATTAATGATACGTTGTTGCCGAGGCGGCTACTCCGGCACCACACGTCCATCCCTCTGCCGCCCACCAATGCTATATAAACTGCTGTGTTGGCCATAGCCGCAGTCATCCGCATCCATTCCCTTTGTCCTGTCCACACCACTACTGCCCACCATGGCTTCCTCGCGCTCCAGCGCTCTTCGGGGCGGGCGGACAACGAACCACAAGGAGATGGCAGCCATTGCTGCCGACCGACTGGCCGGCAGGTAGCCGGAGGACGACGACGTCCCAATGGAGAACGTGGTAGTCGACGATCCGGCACCAACCCCCTCCTCCGCGCCATCCTCGCTGGTGCATTGCACCATGACCATCGGCGAGGCCCGTGCCCAATATATGTACACGTGAGGCAGATGCGTGAGGAGAAGTTCCGGGAGGCGCAGGCCGACGCGGACTACAACCACCATCTCCTCCAGGAGCACTTGCAGGCGGAGGAGCAGATCACCGCAAAGCGGGTGGAGCAGGAGGCACTGCTCAACTCGTACCGCTCCGCCCGCGAGGGCCGCCTCGAGCGCTGGTGGTACCGCATACGGGTGGCGGAGGCTGCGGCCGCCTACAAAGAGGGCGATGAAGCGGGCGAGGCGTTGTTTGGCGAGACTGAGGACGAGGCAGAGGACAATGCCGGCTCCGACGAGTCCCCGCTCCGCTGGCGTCGACGAGGCCCTGCTCCGTCGAGGCCCCGTGGCGCCAACAACGAGGCAGAGGACACCGCCAGCTCCGCCGAGGCCCCGCTCCACCAACAACGAGGCAGAGGACATCGCCGGCTCATCCGAGGCCCCACCCTGCCGGCAACGAGGGGGAGGATTTCCACCGCTCCGCCGAGGCGCCGCCCGCCGGCAATGAGACAGAGGACATCGCCGACTCCGCCCCGCTGCCAACGAGGCTGTGCCACACACAAAACGAGGAAGAGTAGAACACGGTAGGTCGCCGCCTCTCGGGTCCAAGTAAGGCCATCTCTACTACCCTCCGGTTGAATCCAAGCTAGGCGGGTTGACCATTGATGGTCGGTTAGCTTCTTGGCGGCGACGTGGAGTCGGGGAGCTGTGTTGGAGAAGAACGCTGCTTCTACTTAACTACTGGTGCAGTTGGCTGACTGACGCGTGGGCCCAACAGGCCACATGTCAGTTATGCAACTGCACCTGCAGTTAAGTCACTGAAGCTTCTGTTCGGCTCAGTGGGACACAGGTGGGTAGCTTCGGTCAATTAATTATACCTCCAGCGCACCCCTTTTTAGTTGAAGAATGTATGAAATGTAATGAAATCCGACATGTTTAAATGAAATCCGACCGTGTATGAATGAATTTACTTTGATTAGTTCAAAATCCTATATCACTGGCATTGGATGAACATGCAAAACAATACGTACTGGCATTATTCCAAGGGTGATCACCTCGTTTGCAGCAGTTTCACATGTACTCCCTCTGGTCCTTTCTAGTCTGCATACAAGTTTTGTCTGTAGTCAAAGTATCTCTACTTTGACCAATCTGATAGAAAAAAGTATGCACTTTCACAATGTGCAAAGTAAAAAGGAACAGAAGGAGTACAAAGAGTTTGAGGAGCTTTTTAGTGTTTCTGTACATTGCAATCAAACACACAGGGCTGTCAATTCATAGAGAACATTCAAAACAATCGATGATTATGCATCTCAGCGACTCACATGTCAGAGGTAATATTTACTTCACAACTAAAGAATAAAGTAAAAATTGGTCGACGCTGCTGACAGCCAAGGGCGTCGCATTCGAAAATATCAAACGCATGTCTTCTTGCTAAATCAATGAGCAAAATTTGACAAGGTTGTCCCATTCAAAAATATCAAATGCCTATGATTTTGGAATGGGCAGGGTTCGCCATTAGTTCAGACATTGACATGGCACCTCATGCTAAATAAACCAGCTGTTCTTTTTGTGCAGTTTCACCAAAATCAACCAAATTCGCGCGTAGCTTGTATGATTTAGCCCTTATATGTTGCAACGCCTTGAACTTATCGCACCTCCTTTCTTGTGGTGGAAATGAATGATTCGATGTATTCATGAACATTTTGTGTAGTTCCCATTGAAATCAAGCTGAGCACCCCTGTTTGCACAAATACAAAAAAAGTGATTAGTATAAAGCAAATTGTACTATGAATTGACAGTTTAAACAGACACCTACATGGTCCATGTAGAGCACACTTTTAGAAAAATGGAACTCACCAGAAAGAATCCTAGAACAACATTGTACTCGCGCATTACAACAAAAAATGGAGATTTGTCAGTCCTTCTAAGCTGAAGTTAGTTTGGTCTTGTGGGGAGTAATGTAACCATCCTTCAACTGCTCCTTCTGATGAGAAGATAGACAGGGCTTCTTCATCCTGGCATAATCAGAACTAGTCACTTCACGTACTCCATATTCTTCTTCAGAGGAAGATGATCCTGCTGTGCAAAGACAAGAGGACAACTAAATGCTAGCATCCCTATTTGCTCGAAAAAAGGAAAGGAAATATTTAAAACATCACAGATGAAGCACTTCTCAGGGACAATACCACTTTTTCATGACAGTATCTAAACAGTAGCACAACACCAATAGAGATGACAAAGCTCAATCATATGGTTGAAATTAGTGGGCGAGTACAAACCTTTGTCAGGAGGCTTATTGTGTAGAGCATACAGATGAAGCACTTCTCTGGAACCATCTATTGCTATCTACTGTGGTGGCCATGCTTACTATATACTCCTCGATTAGTTCAATGTTTCCAACATCTTCTTGTGCAATTCCACTAAAATATATGGTATCTTCAAAGAAGATCCCTGTTTGCACAAGTAGAGATAATTACATATTACATTAAGAGTGGCATCAAATCAGTGGCAAAACAACTCGTTCCAGCCATAGCAATAAATTAAGATGCAAAACTATATCATTACTTGTGTCATCACAGTTCTAGTGCTTCATTACAGCACCGGGAGTTGATTTTTGTTTTTCTTCCGCTTGTTCTTCCCCTTCATCACTTGGTTCAATAACAGACAAGCTTTGCCTTCAATGTAAGATTTGGCATGTCAATTAGGGAGCACAAGTATAGCACTAAGCAATGACATTAATTTTCTGATGAAAGTTTCAAAATACAGGCCAACAGTTGTGAAATATCCTTATCTTACCTCAATGGGATATTACGGTGCACATACAGATTGGATGTCTTGTCTCCATTTGTGCAGTTCACTAAAATCAAGCAACATTACCATACATGTAGCACAACATATGAAAGCACACTGCAGAATCATGTGAAAGAAGGCTAGTACTAACCTCTCATGATTCAGAATTCAAACAACTCGCAAGAAGAAGATCTGAACCAAATTTGCCAAGACGGATAGGAAGTAAGATCTTCTCTTGTGCAGTTCCACTAAGATCAAGAAATCAAGCAACATTGTCGGTGTGACATTTTGGTTGAACTGCACAAAACACTCTTAAAACAAAAGTGTTTTGTGCAGTGCAACAAAAGGTCACAATGGTAACGAGATGAAGTAGATAACCATGTTTACACAGAGGTGCAAAGGAAAGAACTAGTGGTCAATAACGGTGGATGACACAGAAGCCAACAAAAAGAAGCATCTACCTTATCTAAATGGGAAAGAAAGCAAGACAGTAGCATTTCTCAAATGGTGGGATTGATTAATATTAACATAGAGATTATATTAACAATAAAATTCGTTAAACATGTAATTTGCTTTTAACTGTGCCATTGCATCAATTTTCCAGCAGCATTATTAGAGGGTGTTTGTTTACATGGACATTTTGGTGTAGGGACTAAAAAACTCTGTGTCAGTCCCATCTAAACCAAACAGGAGGGACTTTTAGGGACTAAAAGTGGGCATTTGGGACTAAGGAAAGAAGACCCCGAGGGAATCTTTTTGGGACTTTTTCCAACAGTTGCCCATGCCACGCATCGCACCTTGTCTCTATTAGTTCATTACTAGGGGTAACATGGTCTTTTAGCATGTCATTTAATAACCTCTAGTCCATGTTTAGTCCCTGGAACCAAGCAGGTAGGGACTAGGGAGTTTTTCACCAAACAGGGCCTTAGATTAACAACAGCTAAAGAGTTGCACGGGACAGTGGATGCACCAGCACCATGTGCATCTACCGACGTACTGTGGTCATGCACAGTCTGTTGCAACAAACAACAAACAACCAAGGAGCATATTTGTGTTGGTCCCAGTTTTGTTATCTTTAGACACCTTTCCCTATGTGAGCGCAGCAAATCTAGTCCTGCTCAAACTCTACAGCCTTGTCCCCCAAAACAAAAGATCAGTTTGCTACAGATGTGCGTATTGTGTTTGTCATTGTTTTCCCTTTTCGACCAATGTAGGTGCTGGATAGCCAGTCTGTACTACTACTTTCGCCCCTTCCTTTCCTATTTGAACCATGTCCTAGATTTATGCGATACAACTTTCCCCACTACTTTCCCGCATTCCTTTCCTCTTTGAACCACGTCCTAGATTCATGCTATACAACTTTCCCCACTACTTTCCCCCTTCCTTTCCTATTTGAACCACATCCTAGATTCATGCTATACAACTTTTCCCACTACTTTCCCCCACTCCTTTCCTCTTTGAACCACATCCTAGATTCATGGTATACATGCAGCTAGAGCAATGCATGTGGAATAAGTAAATTATACCTTAAGGTTCTTGGGGCGTGGTTCAGTGGGTGACGGGACGGCGGCGAAGAAGAAGGGGTCGGAGGCCCTCCCGTGCCACCTCTGGGTGAAAGTGAACAGCTGCGCCGGTAGTGGATTCCCTCCCTCACCGACGGCGACAGCGTTAAGCCTCCTTCCCTTCCCGGTGGACGGATCCTGCCGGCTCTTTGACCAGCAGTGAGGGGAGAGAGAAGCCAAGGAAGTCTTGTTTAGATCTGGAGAGGGTGAGAGACTGTGAAGAGAGCAACTACAAGCGCTAAGGCTCCAGCGTGTATATATATACTGGAGAAAGTGTGTGAAGCATGCAAACCCTAGAAAACAAGCACCGAGGCTGCAACTTATACGTGATGAGGTGATTATACGGTCACTACGAGATCGTATAGCTCTGTATCCATCCATTTTGACGAGTTAAAGAATCCTCCTGGCACGAATTATGCTCAAGTATAGTTATAGAACCCGAGACCTCAAGTTTGATGAGTGAACAGGCTAACCAGCTACACAACCCTCCCGTTATGTTCAATGAGAGGAAAATAACCTTTTATACATTCCTGCATTCGTGTGACAAGCATGTCATGTTTTTTGTGTGTGTGAGTCATTGGGATTTAAATCATAATCGTGTCATGTGGCTTTGGTGGTAAGACTATCCACAGTGGTGCAGAAATAATGCAGCCTTAGTCACCTTACCTCTCTCCACGTAGTACGTTGGGTCCCACCAGTCAGAGGGTGAAGCAAACAAATTAATAAGAAAAATTAAAAGTGCCAGTGGTGTATCTTACCTCACACATCTTGCTACTGCTCGGGAGCACTGTCCAATTGATCCCTCTGTTCGCCCACGTACTATTTTAAGTGAATCCTTCTTATAACATGCACACAATTTTGGGCACTTGTATTCGACCTAAGTAAGTGTGCCACCGTATCTCGTACTTACTACTCCCTCCGTCTAGGTGTAATAAGTCACGTTAGAAGGTGCAGCAGGACAAAGGTGTGTGTGTGTGTGTGTGTGTTTAATTGCATGTGTGTGTTAGAGAGAGCGACATATCGACCTACTCCTACAGAGAGATGGTGCGTAGTGTACGATTTTAGCCGCAAGAGTCGGTGCATCCTCTCGTTTCCGGGTGTGTCCATTAGGGACAGGCGGACAGCTGCCATGCCCACTCCTGACCAGCCTGGCCCACCCAAAGCCCCTCCATCGTCCGCGCGCGCTTCCCGCCCAAAACGGTCAGTGTCGCTCCAAAGAATCGGTGCCGCATTCATGCCCGGGCAGAACGGACACGACCTCTCACTGGCGCAAGAGTGATGGTTGCTTCGTCCGTCCAACTTACTCCTAGGTCTATGTGATTTAGTGGCTCATTGGTCTTTATTACTGAGGTGGTAGGACTGCTGGATGTCCCACGCTTTCGGCGAAAAGAGGTACTACTAGATTACAATTTTCTCCATTCTTACAGTGGAGGAGTGCAAGAGCGGTGAAAACACGTAGGCTCAGTGATTACATGGCCCGCCTCACACTATCACCATATTTTCTGGACACCGTGCGACACCTAACTCTTTACATAGTAGTCCCTCCATTCCTAAATGCTAGATGAGTCCCCGCTCGTTGTCGCGGTACAGCCATATATCTCTCTGCGTAAAATTATTGATTTCATAGAACTAAAAAAACTCTATAACCGCATGACAAATGTGGTAGCCAAACCAAAAAAACTCCCATCATCATTTAGATCATCCCACGTAAGGAAAAAAGATCAGCCAACTCCTACTGCATAATGGGATTATGTTTTTCTTTTTGACATGTTAATGGGACTTAAAGTCTCACTTACATGCATGCTACCGGTGCATGCTTGCATGCATACATGTTGATGTGATTTAAAACCCACTCACATGCATGCCATGGTATTTCTGCATGCTTGCATGTGGCTTAGTGCGGAGCCTCTCAATGTCTAGATCAGACGGCTATTATGGACTGATTTAGTTCGTCTAATGGCTACATTAATTTTGATGATGTGGTTCAAGTAGAGGATAGAGAATTCCTAGTAGTGGGGGCTAGCTATTACTAGTAGATAAGTCTTTGTAGAGATTCCACTAGGTGAACTACATATGGAACAAAATGAATGAATCTACACTTAAAATGCATCTATACAAAGACTTATATTTAGGAATGGAGGAAGTACTAGTATAGTACGTACTGTAATTTACCAGCGAGATAAATTTGTACAATGCTATGAAGCTTCCAACTTCTGTTACATGTATCTTGCGTCCAAGGTTGCCCGTTGCATGTCAGGATCCCGACTCAATGGCACACCGATACAGCATGTAACACCTCATATCACTTTGCGGCCTCACGCACGGTATTCCCACGGGTGTCGCCTTACCAGGCCCGGAAACGTTTGCGCCTTTTGGCACACGTATATGATAGTGTCGCTAGCATCCATATGACAAGGAGCCCGGGCTGACATGGCTAGTCGTGAACCCAAAGTGGCACTAACTTATAGGGACAGGCATACATGACCCAGCAACAAACGTGTCGGTCATCAGCGAGTGAATCTGGGCTGTAGGAACTGGGCTAGCAGGACTCCGGTAGACCGGGCTGTAGCAGGCTAACAGGACTCCAGTAGACACCGCGTGACATTTCCCCGAAGGGACAGACACAGGAACGAAGAAGGACACATGCCGGCCTGCCTAAGTGTTCCGGAGCAGTAGCAAGCTACCAGGGCTCAGTGGAAGCACTAGGAGACATTTCCCGGTAAGAGAGGCTACCAAGGATAAACAACTAGATAGTCAGATCCCACACATACCAAGCATTTCAATAACATACACACAATATGCTCGATATGTGCAAATACAACATGGCATCACAACATGACTCTACAACTCAAGTATTTATTCAATAGGCTCCGAGGAGCGAGATATTACAAACATGGGTCTCATGACCCAGCATTCCACTAGTGCAGAACCGGGCAATAGTACCGGTTCAACACGAACCGGTGCTAAAGGGAAACCACGTGGCACGAGCCAGCTCCAGGGGCCTGGAGCCCTTTAGTACCGGTTGGTAAGACCAACCGGTACTATAAGGTTTGGGTTTTTTAGTTTTATGATTTCTTTTTCATTTAATTTTGTGTTTCCATTTTAATTCTTTTTCGTTTGCTGGTATTTTACGATACTACACATTGTACATGTTATGCATATATATATATATATATATATATATATATATATATATATATATATATATATATATATAGAATTTCTAGTAGAACCAATCATGCATATATATATCATCAATTAATGTCTCACAAACCATCATATTAATTAATTCACACATACACACATGTATAGCTATATACAATTTCTCCTACATATGCATGTTGCCTTCGGAGCCAGTGGCATTAGCCTAATTGGTGCCTTCGGAGCATGATGTCAATTGGAAGTGGTTTTCATGAGGGCGGTAGCGGGTAATAGTATTCTCCCTTCGGATTTATGACCTGGTCGAGCGAAAATCCCGCTATTTCCTCTTGAAGTGCTTCTACGCGCTCCGTTTCTAGGAGCTTCTCCCGCACCTCTCTGAACTGTTAAGAAGGAGATCAATATGCATGTGTATTAGTTGTGTGACTAGATATCGATAATGGTGTAAAAATTGTGAATAGTGTTTTGACAAGCGTACCCATTCCTGTCTGTGAGATCTGCTCCTTTCGGACGCCATCAAGTGAATGTTCTCGCAAACGCAGAATGCACACATATCAGTCCCCTACGCTTGCTTTAGGGCCTTTACGAGAATGGAATTTGATCAGATAATAATTAATCAAGCATGATAATTAAAGAGATGGCAGCTAGCTAGCTATAGCTAGTACTACTTAATTACTTACCTTGGGTCTTCCCCATTTAAGCTTTTCTTTCCATTCGCCTTCCGTGACGCTGATGAACCTTGCCCAAGCCCTGCCCACCGACAAAGAAAATGAATAAAGGGGTTATTAAATAGTTCATTTCATGAAATGACAAACTAAATAGGCCAAGATATATAGTTAATAATGATTGAAATTACCTGTTGACTATCCCAAACAAGATGTTATAGTCAGTTTTTTCTTTGAGTAGTGAGTCCAGTATTTCAACTGTTCCGGCGTCAACTTTAATGATACACAAGACCCAGTGAAATCTGCATGCACACACGTTTGCATGTCTTAATTAAGCGGGCATATGTAAGCAAAAACATGTAGCTAGCTAGTAGGCAAAAACAGAGAATTTGTAGTACAAGACAGTGTGACTCACTGGAAGTTGTAAGGAAGTAGTATATCTTCATTGTATTTGAGGTGCTTCAAGAACTCTAGCATGCTGTCCTCTATGGCCTTTTGATGACGTGCATCTATTTTTCATGTGTATTCATTAACGGTGTTTGGGTCAATGAACCCAATGCCATAGCGTCCACCTTTTCTCATTTCATACATCTTCATCCTGCATATAATACCACAGAAAAGAGTATAGTGAGGATAATTACAGGTAATGATTGTTCAAAAGGATCACTATAGCTAGCTTGAGACTTAAATTACAGAAAGAAATCACTTATAGACAATAGCAACTGACGATAGATTTGTCGAGTGCGTCTTGATTGTATAACTAAAACAGTTCAGAATACTCAACGGACACAGCTTTCTCATGGTAGTAATGCTCCTTCTTAACATTCACCATGAGGGACAATCGATCGGAAATCTTGGTAATGTTCATGTACCATTGATGCAATTCATACATTCTCGTTGGGAGGTTCTTGACCATGTCTGGCTCGACCAAAGGTTGGCCCCTGACATATTTCCGTTTTATTTCATCCTTTCTAAGCACAGACATGGGCTTGATCTCGAGGAGTTGTCCAACAGTGATTTTGAGAACTTTAGCCTGCATTATATGCTCCTCCGTTATTACCACATTGCCCACCTCAGGAACATAAACTGTTTGCCCACAATAATATTGGGCGCGCGTACTGTCACGTGTGGTTGGCACAACAAGCAAGGGGATCGATTGCGCCGCCTGTTCTCCCAGCTGGGGAATGGTTTTCCCGCATTTTTTGACAGCTGCTTCTTGTTTGCTCGATCCCGAGCTCGCCTCCTTATGTAGACGTGCTCGATTTAACTTCCTGATGTGGCGCTCATAGTCTGTGTCAACAGGCTTGGGAGCTGGTGGTTGAGCCATACGAATGAAGTGGTCAATCGTTTTCTCAGGCACTTTCTCCCTTGGCGGCGGTGGCGGTTTCGGTGCAAAATGGGCTTCCACCTCGGACTTCGATATGGCTGCGATTTCCTCCTCGGACCTGTCATAAGCCCTCTGCGGAAGAGGCGTGAGGCTTGGACCATATTTATATCGCTTGCCTCCGCCTGTACTTCCTGTACTACCTCGACTCGTACCGCTACGCACCATAGCTGCGGGGTGTCTCTTCTGTGATTGCTGAGGCGGCGGAGACGGCTGACGGGGCTGAGTTGGACGAGGAGGAGTGGCCGCCTGAAGCTGTGCCGGACTTGGAGAAGGAGTGGCCTGAGGTTGTGCCGGACTTGGAGGAGGAGTGGACGTCTGACACTGTGGCGGACTTGGAGGAGGAGGAGTGGCCTGACACTTTGCCGGACTTGGAGGAGGAGTGGCCTGACACTTTGCCGGACTTGGTGGACTTGCAGGAGCGGGAGACTGCTGACTCGGTGACGGACTTCGACAAGGAGTCGGCTGATGCGGTGTCAGTGGCCTTCGAAAGATGATGCAATCCTTTTTCCATGGGATGATACGATGTTTGGCGTCTCCGAGAAAGCGCTCGTCGTCACCTCCAGGATAGTCAAGCTCTAGCTCCGAATATGGGTCCACCACCTCATCAACCAAGACACGAGCATAGCCCACTGGAATCGGGTTGCAATGGAAGGTTGCCTCGGGGGGATTTGTAAAAGCAACGGCGTCCGCCACCTTCATGGATATGTTCTTCATTTTGACGTGTAGCTCGCAGCTAGTGTTCTCCGTGATGTCATCCACGGGGTATCTACCCAGCATTGCGTCGTCCGGGGTGGAACCCACGCTGCTTCTCGGCATGGATGGGGCGGTGCTATCCAATGCTGGATCATTCGCTAGCTGCTGCAGCTGCTGAGACCCCCTTTGCTGGGTAAGTGAGTCGATCTGCTCCTGCTGCCACTGGAATTTGACTACCAATTCCGTTTGACTTGCTTCTAGGCCTTGAAGGCGTTCATAGTCCCGCTTCCTCTGCTCCTCCTCCATCTTCCTCTTCTTCTCCTCCGCAATCTTCTTTCTCGCACGGGTTCTGTAGTCGGTGTTCCAGTCTGAAAACCCCTCATACCACGGAATAGCGCCCTTGCCTCGTGTTCTTCCCGGGTTTTCAGGATTTCCCAGGGCACGCGTAAGCTCGTCGTTCTCTTTGTTGGGCTCGAACACCCCCGATCGTGCCTCTTCTATTGCAACAAGTATCGCATCGTCGGCTCCCTTCAGACTTGCCCTCGTCGAAACATTGCCTGTCTTCCGGTCGAACTCCCCCCCATGCGCATAGAACCAAGTCCTGACCCTGGGGGCCAGCTCTTAGTAACCGGAGTGGCACCTGCATCCTCCATCTCTTTCTCAGACTTATCCCACTTAGGCATTGCCACCGCATAGCCACCTGGCCCCAGCTTATGGAACTTATCCTTTTTTTCGGCATTCTTCTTGTTTATTCTCGACCATTCCTTAGCTAATTCCGAATCCTTGAATTTCACGAAATCGTCCCAATGGGCACATTGGTTCTCTAGTGTTCCCTCGAATACTGGAGTCTTCCTTCCTCCCTTGACGTACTTGTCCCATTCACGATTCTTGTGGTTCTTGAATGCAACCGCCATCTTCCTAAGAGCAGCGTCCTTGACTTTCTGCACATCTGCTTCTATGAAATGATCTGGTAGGGTGAAATGTTCCATGAGAGTATCCCAAAGCAGATCTTTTTGATTCTTGTCGACAAAAGTAACATCTGGACATGGAGCAGCGTCCTCTTTGCCTTTTTGTCTTTTGTCTTTTGCTGGCTCTCTCCATTCTTGAAGGGAGATCAGGAGTTGGTCCTTCACAAGAACTCTGCACTGACGAACGAACTTGTCCGCAATCTTCTTAGGCGCTAATGGTTCGCCATTAGGTCTGACTGCCTCGATATTGTACTTTACGCCCTCCTTCAACTTTTTGTTCGGGCCTCGTTTCGTCCTTTTGCCTGAAGATTTGCTCGATCCGGATGGCTGAAAGAACAAAGATCGATTCGTTAATATATCTTCAAGTCATTTAAAACATGCGATGATCACCAGATACCTGCTTATATAAATATATATACCTCGCCGGTCTTTATTGTTTCAGGATCAACATGTTCTTCGTCATCGTCATAATCGTAGTTCATGACTTCATCAATTCGGTCGTCGCGATCGAATATCATATCACCCTCTCCGGTGTTGTTTAGAAATTCGGAGCCGTCATAATCTTCTTCATTCTGATCATCATCTGGCCCGCGTATCATATCGAACATGGTCTGTTCTCCCTCTCTGTCGGTATTGTCTGCCATAGCTTTTATTTAACTAATTCAAAAGAAATATAAAACAATTTAGTATTCAAATTACATCGTCTCGAATAATAGATATAATCTCGAATACTTCATCTAGAATAATAGATATAATCTCGAATTCATCGTCTCGAATAATATATAATATTGAATAGTACATCACTGGCTAGCTAATTAAAGATCGAATACTATAGAAGAATCTAGGACACTCGCGGTTCCTGCGGCGCGGGCGGTGGACACCCAAAGAGAAGGAACCCTCACAGGATCATAGCTGAAGTGAGATCCCCGAAGATACTGCCAGGTATTGGAGAACCTGCCGCCCTCTAACGCAACCATGTAGCGATGGACGTGCTTGTCCTCCTCCCTAACTCGGCGACGTACCACCTCCGGCGGGGCCGGGTCCCTCCGCATCGAAACTGGCCCACGCGAACGCTACCAAACGAGATCAGGGTCGACGACGGGACCCGGGGCCGGGTTCCTCATCAAGCGGCGCGCCCCTCCAGGCAGCACCTCCCAGTGCCAGCCCGGCGGAGCCCAGTCCCGGACATGGGTCGGCTGGACGTCGTCGCGGACGGGTCAACGGCGAGGATGCGGGCCGAGCATCGTCGAGAACAAATACTAGCTATATGCCCGCAAAAAGTAACATTTTTTTAATGATTGGATTTTGATAACTAAAATTTCTAACATTTCTATATAACACTAATTATGCTAATCTAAATAATCTAAATAACACTAAAATTTATAACATTTCTATATAACACTAATTTCTAACATTTCTATATAACACTAATTTCTAACTGATTAAACACTAATTATATCCATCTAACATGCATTCATACATATATAATAGTGAAAAAATAATAATCTAAATAATCTAAACTAATTAAACATACAAAATACGTGTGTGTGTGTACTAATTAAACACTAATTATCTAAACTAATTAAACATACAAAATAATAATCTAAATAATCTAAACTAATTAAAGACTAATTATCTAAACTAATTAAACATGCTTGTGTGTGTGTGTGTACGGGCTCGGGGAGGGCTCACAGCGGGTGAGGCGACGGCGAGGCAATGGCGAGGCGATGGTGAGGCGACGGCCGGGGCGGCAACGGCGGGGACGGCGCGACGGGGACGGGGACGGGGACGGCGCAATGGGGACGGGGACGGGCCCGGGGCGGCGACGGAGACGAGGGTGGCGACGGGGACGGGGGCGGCGACGGGGACGGGGGCAGCGACGGAGACGAGCGGCGACGGAGACGATCGAGGGCGGCGGCGACGGCGACGGAGACGGAAACAGAGGAACGAACAGAGAGGGAAACTGAAATTTTCGTAGCCGTTGTATATATAGAAGGCACCTTTAGTACCGGTTGGAGCCACCAACCGGTACTAAAGGCCTGTTTTGGCCAGCCCAAGCGGCGGGAAGCGACCCCCTTTAGTACCAGGTGGTGGCACAAACCGGTACTAAAGGCCCCCCTTTAGTACCGGTTTGTGCCATGACCCGGTACTAAAGGGGGTGCGCTGGCGCAGGTGCGGTGCGGCAAGCTTAGTCCCACCTCGCTAGCCGAGGGGCGACCGCACTGGTTTATAACCCCCCGTGCGGTCGCTCTCTCGAGCTCCTCTCCAAAGCAGGCTTACTAGGCCTACGTGTTCTTTGCAGCCCTGTGGGCCCACTTGGCCTTTGCGGGCCTGCATCCTGGCCCAACGACAGGTTGGGTTTCTAGTCGTATGCAGGCCGCTCTGGCCTAGTAGGCGGGCTTTTTTTTGCTTTATTTATTTTTGTGTATTTAGAGTTTCTTTGTGAACATTTTTGTTTTAGGTACAAAAAATTACAAACTTTCTGTTAGTGTCCGTAGTTTTCAAATTTGAATAGTTTAAATTTTGAATTATTTGAAATTAGTGTGAATCACTAGTTTGTGAATAACTTAACTTTAAAAATCAGTAAAGGCATGAAAGAATTTGTTTGCACATAAAATTTCTTCGCGTTTCAAATGCCAAAACACATAAAACTACCCTAACTATTACAGAGATTCCCCTCTCGGTGCGAAACACAGAAGAAAGTGATGATAGCTAGTGAAGCCGATCACATCCCAGATCTTTGGGTGTGAAACTTTTTCTTCATGTGTGTCCCTTTGCGCCGTAACCATGGAAAATCTTCATCATTTAACGGGATGCTCGGGTCAATATTCACTGTGAATGGAGCAATTTCATCAAACTTCTCATAATCTTCTGACTTGTCTGTCTTGTCATCCACTCCCACGATGTTTCTCTTCCCAGAAAGAACTATGTGCCGCTTTGGCTCATCGTACGATGCATTCGCTTCCTTATCTTTTCTTTTTCTTGGCTTGGTAGACATGTCCTTCACATAGAAAACCTGTGCCACATCATTGGCTAGGACGAATGGTTCGTCTGCATACGCAAGATTGTTGAGATCCACTGTTGTCATTCCATACTGCGGGTCTTCCGTTACCCCGCCTCGTGTCATATTGACCCATTTGCACCGAAACAAAGGGACCTTTAAACCACGTCGATAGTCAAGTTCCCATATGTCCTGTATATAACCATAATATGTTTCCTTTCCCGTCTTGGTTTCTGCATCAAAGCGGACACCACTGTTTTGGTTGGTGCTCTTCTTATCTTGGGCGATCGTGTAAAATGTATTACCATTTATCTCGAACCCTTTGAAAGTCATTATATTCGAAGATGGTAACTAGGACAGCAAGTACAGGTCATCTTCAATAGAGGTGTCATGCATGGTACATGTCTGCAACCAGCTGGCGAAACTCCTGGTTTGTTCATGTGTAATCCAGTCATCAGACCGCTCCCGGTGTTCGGAGCGTAGCAAATTCTTGTGTTCATCCATATACGGAGCCACCAAGGCGGAATTCTGTAGAACTGTGTAGTGTGCTTCAGTGAGAGAATGTCCGTCCATACATATTATTTGTTCCCCTCCTAGCGTGCCTTTTCCATCCAGTCTGCCCTTCTGCTGTGATTCAGGAACACCAATCGGCTTAAGGTCAGGAATAAAGTCAATACAAAACTCAATGACCTCCTCATTTTGATGGCCCTTGGAGATGCTTCCTTCTGGCCTAGAACGGTTATGAACATATTTCTTTAAGACTCCCATGGACCTCTCAAAGGGGAACATATTGTGTAGAAATACAGGACCCAAAATGTTAATCTCTTGGCACAGGTGAACTAGGACGTGTGTCATGATGTTGAAGAAGGATGGTTGGAACACCAACTCGAAACTGACAAGACATTGCACCAAATCATTCTGTAACCTTGGTATGATTTCTGGATCGATTACCTTCTGAGAGATTGCATTGAGAAATGCACATAGCTTCACAATGGCTAATCGAACGTTTTCTGGTAGAAGCCCCCTCAATGCAACCGGAAGCAGTTGCGTCATAATCACGTGGCAGTCATGAGACTTTAGGTTCTGGAACTTTTTCTCTGCCATGTTTATTATTCCCTTTATATTCGACGAGAAGCCAGACGGTACCTTATTACTGAGCAGGCATTCAAAGAAGATTTCCTTCTCTTCTTTGGTAAGAGCGTAGCTTGCATGACCCTGATGTATGCCGTCTTCTCCGTGCATACGTTGCTGGTCCTCCCGTGCCTCAGGTGTATCTTTTGTCTTCCCATACACGCCCAAGAAGCCAAGCAGGGTCACGCAAAGATTCTTCATCACATGCATCACGTCGATTGCGGAGCGGACCTCTAGGTCTTTCCAATATGGCAGGTCCCAAAATATAGATTTCTTCTTCCACATGGGTGCGCGTCCGTCAGCATCCTTTGGAACAGATTGTCCGCCAGGACCCTTTCCAAATATCACCTTCAAATCCTTGACCATATCATGTACATCAGCACCAGTACGGTGGCGAGGCTTCGTCCGGTGATCCGCCTCACCTTTGAAATGCTTGCCTTTCTTTCTTACGAGATGCCTGCTCGGAAGAAATCGACGATGTCCCAGGTACACATTCTTCTTACAACTATTCAAATATATAGTGTCGGTATCATCCAAACAGTGCGTGCATCCGTGGTATCCCTTGTTTGTCTATCCTGAAAGGTTACTGAGAGCAGGTCAATCATTGATGGTCACGAACAACAATGCCTTCAGGTCAAATTCTTCATGTTTGTGCTCATCCCATGCACGTACACCTGTTCCATTCCATAGTTGTAAGAGTTCTTCAACTAATGGCCTTAGGTACACATCAATGTTGTTGCCGGGTTGTTTAGGGCCTTGGATGAGCACTGTCATCATAATGAACTTCCGCTTCATGCACAACCAAGGAGGAAGGTTATACAAACATAGAGTCACAGGCCAGGTGCTATGGTTGCTGCTCTGCTCCCCAAAAGGATTAATGCCATCTGCGCTTAGACCAAACCATACGGTCCTTGCGTCATCTGCAAACTCCTTCCCGTACTTTCTTTCGATTTTTCTCCACTACGACCCGTCAGCTGGTACTCTCAACTTTCCGTCTTTCTTATGGTCTTCTCTATGCCATCTCATCGCCTTGGCATGCTCTTTGTTTTGGAACAAATGTTTCAACCGTGGTATTATAGGAGAATACCACATCACCTTGGCAGGAATCTTCTTCCTGGGGCGCTCGCCCTCGACATCACCATGCTCATCGCGGCTGATCTTATAGCGCAATGCACCACATACCGGGCAAGCGTTCAAATCCTCGTACTCACCGCGGTAGAGGATGCAATCATTAGGGCATGCATGTATCTTCTGCACCTCTAACCTAGAGGGCAGCCAGCCTTCTTTGTTTTGTACATACTCTCGGGCAATTCGTTGTCCTTTGCAAGCATATCCTTTATCATTACCAGCAACTTTCCAAATCCCTTGTCAGATACACCATTCTCTGCCTTCCATTGCAGCAATTCCAGTGTGTTGCCCAGCTTTTTCTTGTCACCTACGCAATTCGGGTACAACAATTTTTTGTGATCCTCTAACATGCACTGCAACTTCTTCTTCTCCAAATCACTTGCGCAGTTTCTCTTTGCATCGGCAATGGCCCGACCTAGATCATCAACGGACTCATCTGATGCCTCTTTTTCAGCTTCTTCCCGCATTGCCGGCTCAGCTTCTTCCCGCATTACCGGCTCAGCTTCTTCCCCCATTGTTGTATCATTGTATTCAGGGAACCCATGGCCAGGATAGCTGTCGTCGTCCTCTTCTTCTTCATTGTCTTCCATCATAACCCCTCTTTCTCCGTGCTTGGTCTAAACATTATAGTGGGGCATGAAACCGGACTCAAACAGGTGGACGTGAATGGTTCTTGACGTAGAGTAATTGCGACCATTCTTACAGCCAGCACATGGACAAGGCATAAAACCATCCGCCCGCTTGTTTGCCTCAGCCGCAAGCAGAAAAGTATGCACGCCCTCAATGAACTGGGGAGAGCATCGGTCATCGTACATCCATTGCCGGCTCATCTTCATTACACAACACCGAATAGACCAAATTAATACAAGTTCATACATAAAGTTCATACAACACTTACATGCAACAAACAAATAACTCTCTAGCTAAAGCATTTAAATGCAACAACAAATGCGATCAAGATTGCAACTAAGGTAACAATTGATCCAACAGCATAATGATACCAAGCCTCACTATCGATGGCATATTTTCTAATCTTTCTAATCTTCAAGCGCATTTTCTCCTTCTTGATCTTGTGATCATCGACGGCATCGGCAACATGCAACTCCAATTCCATCTTCTCCCCCTCAATTCTTTTCAATTTTTCTTTCAAGTACTTGTTTTCTCTTTCAACTAAATTTAACCTCTCGACAATAGGGTCGGTTGGAATTTCCGGTTCACATACCTCCTAGATAAAAATATCTATGTCAACTTGATGGGCATAATTTGTCATAAACACGAAATGCAACAAATAGTTTTAAAAGAGAATATACCACATCCGAATCATAACAAGGATGAGGGCCGACGGGGACGGATATCAAAACCATGGCACTATGTATAACAAATAACGTACGGGTAAGATAATTATTATACGAGTAACTATATATCCAAATCACACAAACATCAATTTTTTATATAAAATTTCATGAACAAGAGGCTCACCACAAGGTGGTGCCGGCGACGGGACGGTGCGGGCCATCGACGGTTGTTACGATGGAGATTTAGAAGGCACTAAGTAAACCACACCTACATATGCAAACTAAGTGTTATTTTAACCTCAAATTGCATATAAATCAAATACTAGCACATATATATATTTCCTCCCAAATTACTAAACTCACAAATTAATAACTATATAAAGCATTGCAAGAGCTAATCTAGCAATGAGAGATGAAAGGACAAAGTTGCTAACCTTTGTGATCATTTGAATGGATGGGGGCCTTCAAATCTTGACAAATTTTGGGCAAAATGTGTGATGAGCTCGAGAGGAAGAGGGGAAGAACAGAGAGGAGAGGGGAAAGGGGAAGAACAGAGCGAGCTCGGGTGGACGAAGGGTTTATGTAGGACGACCTTTAGTACCGGTTTGTGCCAAGAACCGGTACTAAAGGTGCTGGAGGGGGCCCAGACTGACAACATCCTGCCACCACTCTCATTAGTACCGGTTCGTGGCACGAACCGGTGCTAAAGGTTAGCCATGAACCGGTACTAATGAGAGCGGCCCGGCTAGCCGTTGGAACCAGCACTAATGTATACATTTGTGCCGGCTCAAATACAAACCGGCACTAATGTGCTTCATGTTTGACCCTTTTTCTACTAGTGTTCAGAGCATACAAGTCGAGCACAAACGGAAGCTTAACATGTCTGAGTACAGACATCTACAAATGAAAAAGGCTGAGAAGCCTGACTATCTACCAGATCCTGCCGAGGGCACAAGATCGTAGCTGAGGTAACAAGCTAAACGTCGAAGTCCACGTGGAACTACTAGCGAGACTGAAGTCTCTCTGCAAAAACATAAATTAAGCAACGTGAGTACAAATGTACCCAGCAAGACTTACATCAGAACTAACTACATATGCACCATTATCAACAAAGGGGTGGTGGGGTTTAACTGCAGCAAGCCAGCTTTGACTCGGTGGCTATCCTGAACTACGACTGCAAGTAACTCTTTTGAGGTGGCGCACACGAGTCCACATATTCACCATATCAATACACCACTATGGATCCGCTCCCGTCTCCCTACGAGAACGCCATCCATAGCACTCACGCTTATCTTGCGTATTTTAGAGTATCCACTTTCACTTGTCTATGAACTGTACAGGCAACCCAGAAGTCCTTTACTGCGGACACGGCTATTCGAATAGATCATATTAACCCTGCAGGGGTGTACTTCTTCACACACGCTCTGACCACTTATCGCCATTTACACGACATGTACTCGGCAACCTTCAAGTGGAAGCCCAGCGAGGGTGCCGGCCACGACCTGACTAACCAAACAAGTCTCTCATCCAGGTTTATCGCCTATTCGGGTTCCATCCGCAAGGAGATCCGGCCGGGGTGTCGCTCACGGCCCCAAACGATGTGTGCAGGGTTCCCAAGCCCACCATCCGGGTGCCACTTGGTACACCGGGCCACTATGCCTAGTCTGTCCCAAGCCAACCCGTACCGGGTGCCACTTGGTAGACTACTAGCACTACCTACAAACACCAGAAACTAGTTGCAACTCCTGGACAGAGATCATGTTGATTAATAAGTCGAGAGGGGTCGAGTTACCAGAACCCAATGTGTGGTAGTAGCTGTTCATGGATCACAAACACAGAACTCAGTTCCTGAGGACGGTTTCTATGAGACAACCCACCATGTACTCCTACATGGCCTCTCACCGCTACTTTTACCAAATCGTGTTCACACACTTAGCTCACACACAGTAGGACATGTTCACACACCTCTGATTCATCCCCGATGAATCAGACTTGACTCAACTCTAAGCAGTAGCAGGCATGACAAACAAGCATGAATGAGTAGGCACAACAGGGCCCAAACAACTCCTACTCATGCTAGTGGGTTTCATCTATTTACTGTGGCAATGACAGGTCATGCAGAGGATAAAGGGGTTCAGCTACCGCAGCATGTAACAGTTGAATCCTTGTTGTCCTAATGCAGTAAAAGAGAGCAGGAGCAAGAGAGTGGGATTGTATCGGAATGAACAAGAGTTTTGCTTGCCTGGCACTTCTAAAGATAGTATAGTTCTTCATCGGTGTCATTTAACTCATCGCCGAAACATCGTCTACTGAGAGGGGACAAATACCGGCAAATAAGGAAGAACACAATCAATGCAATGCACAATATGATGCATGAATGTGACATGGAAATATGCTGTGGTTTGACCTAATGCAACTAGCAGCAAGTTAAATGGAGTTGGTTTGAATCCAGGATTCAAATTCAAACTCCATATGTGGATATTCAAATGCCATTTATATGATTTGTCCTAAACAGTAGCTATAAGTTGCTCTAACATGCATGAAACTGGTACATATGGATAGATTGGATTTTTCTGATCATTTTTCATATATAAATTATTTCATTTGGAGTTACGGTTGATTTTATATGAATTTTTGAAGTTTAAACTATTTTCTGGAATTTCCTGAGTAAGATTAAATCCAGAAAAACCTATTACTGCGTCAGCATTGCGTCATGCTGACCTCAGCAGGTCAATAGAGCAGCCCCGGGTCAAACCTAATGCGTGGGTCCCACATGTCAGTGTGACAAGGCAGGAAAAGAGGCTGACCAGTGGGACCTAGTCAATGTTGAGGTGGCAAGGTCAAACTAATGGGTGGGGTCCATCCTGTTAAATTAATAAGTACTAAGTATTTTGTTAGCCAGTTAATTAACCCCATGGGATCCACTGTCAGTGCCACAGCGTGTGATTAGTGCTAACCTAACCCGTGCCACGTCAGCGAACAGCGTTCAGCCACCGGTGACCACATCCCAGGGCGGTGGCTCGCCGGCGTTGCTCGGGACGGCGCTACAGTGCATCGTTTCGCTCATGGTTTGTGGCTACGGCGAGCTGGGAGACTCACACATCCAGCGGTGGCAACACCTCGCGCCGGGGTTGACTAAATCGATGACGGCGGCAACTTTTGCGGCGGCCGGAGTTTGTGCAATCACGGGCTAGACGCGGGGATCTGTTTCCGGACGAGCTAGTGGGTTTGGTAGGCTCCTGGGAGCACGAGGATGGCGGTGGTGTGCTTCGCTGCAAGCTGCAGTGGCTGTAGCCACGACGGTGACATGGCTGTGCAGCGGCGAGCTTCGGGCACGACGGCGTTAGCGCTAGAGGACATGTGGGGCGATGGGGACAGGGGCGAAACGAAGAGGGGCTCACCCCGGGTCGGTTGAAGGCGTCAGCGAGCTCGGGGGAGGCCGGATGGCGATGTGGCGTTGCCGGGGACCTCAGGTGCTGGAGGTTGAAGACGAAGGCGATGGCGGCGTTGCAGGGGCTCCCGGGGTGCGGTTGCTCGGCGAGGAGGGGGAGGTGGTCAAGGCGGAGCTCCTTGGTGCGTTGGAGAGGCGTGGCAGTGGCCCTGGCCGCGGCGAACGGCGGTGTGCTCATGGCGGCTTCGGCCATGAGGGGAAAAAGAGCGAGGGGGCGAGAGAGAGAGCAGGGGGGCAAGGGAGTGGCGAGGGGGTGTGCTGACCGTTTCCCAGGAGCGAGAACAGGCGAGGGGGAAGCAGGAGGTGGAAGCAGGAGGTGGAGCTCGGGCGCGCGCGCGTCGGCACGCCTCTGCCTACTGGCAGAGGTTGAAGACGGCGGGGAGTTTTTTTTTGAGTGCTAGACGGTGGGGAGTTGGGCTGGCCTCAGCCACAGTGCTGGGCCAGGTGGGGCGCTAGGTGGGCTCAAGGTAAGTCCAGGTAAACCTTTTCCTCCTTCTTTTCTTATTTGCTTTCCGTTTTGTTTCTTTGTTTTAAACTTTGCCACTGTTTAAATTCCAAAACAGATTCTAAACAGTGCCAAATATCCTCTGGGTATTTCTATGTTGCTGAATGGACTAATCCAAAAGCACATAAAATGTTCCAGGGTATTTGAAAATATATTCTATATATATTATGAATATAATTCCAAATGCAAATAGAATAATGATTTAAATTCAGTGCCCAAAATATTCCTCAAAAATGTTCATTATTTTTGGTTTGGTGCAAAACCTTTGCCAAAATATAACCAACATTATTTAAGGCCATTTTGGAAACATTGAATGCATTTTCCAGGGTTCTTTGCCCTTCTCTTAAAATTTGTGAGGCTTGGAAAATTCCCTCAATTCAAATTCCTTGAATTTAAACATGATGCAACACCAGATGCTAGCACTAGGCATTGTCAGAGCTAGGGATGTGACATTGCAACATTTCATCAAATACAAAGGAGACTAACATGCATGCTATTGCATCTCAATGATTGGCAGATCATAGCAAATATGTACTCCCTCCATTCCAAAATAAGTGTCTCAACATTATGCAGACTTTAGTACAAAGTTGTACTAATACTAAAGTTGACACTTATTTTGGAACAGAGGTAGCTAAAGAAAAAAACGATCCATGCAGTCCCTAGCCCTTGAACTGTGAACCCTAACCAGGCTTCAATTTGCTTGCAATGTTCGAGCTTCCTCAGAAATGAAGTTTGCAACCTTTTGATCATCGCATCATTTTATGCAGTTTCACCAAAATCGAGATGAGCATCCCTGTGCCAAATAAATTGAAGAAGCGTGATTAGAATAAGGTTACTGGGACTAGTTGATGAGACATAAACTCATCACAAATACAGTACGTAGAAGCGAGTAGAGGTATGTGCGGGGCAAATAAGTAGAGAAATATCCACATGGAGTGATGTGGGCAGTTGGAGCAGTGGTGCAAGACGGATATAAAGGGAGTTGTACCTGAGGGATGTCGGGACGTAGCTCAACCTTGAGGAGGGCGGCGGGAGGCGGAAACTGCCCACATCGCGGAAGTGAGCAAGGGACAAAGGTAACCTCACCGGCTTTGTGAGAGAGAACAGCGGGGACCCCTGATCGGATCGTGCCGACAGTGGGTTTTCGCCGTCGGCAACGGCGACCGCATCTACACTAAGCATCCACCCCTTCCCCCGACAGACGTGATCCGCCGGGATGTTAGAGATGTGGCCACAGTCGTTTTGTGCGAGAAGTGTGAAGAGAGCAACCCCAGGAAGCAACTTTGTAGGCTGGCCTGTCCTGACTATGTATATAGTGGAGCAGTTTTCTTTTCTCTCCATATGAACCTATCATATTGTGTACGTGCCACTGAAGAAAAAAAACTTTATTTATAAATGACGCGGCACCTACTACTCGTTCTCCTATAACCTTGCGCTTGGCATCTCAAAATATTAACCTTGAGATTGGCTCTTCGCCTCTTCGGGAAGTCGAGCAATAATGGTACTGCAGTATATATCGTTCTGGCTATATGAGACCAAATGAATTGCTACACATCCACCGCGTGGGCGAGGGTCCATCGGCGAGGGAGAGTGCTACATACGGAGCAAAATGAGTGAATCTACACTCTAAAATACGTCTATATACATCAGTCTTTGGAGTATGTACTGGTAGTTCATATTGAAATCTACTAAAGGACATATATATTCCAAACAATATGATATAATCTCTATAACCAAGGTAGTAGGGACGAGGAGTAAACGGAGGGAGTAGTAAATTTTTCTCCTTGTCCTACGAGCCACCGCGCGCGTGGGCGAGGGAGCGGGCGTAAGGCTTACAGTACTAAGCAAGCTTCACCTCATCCTGCGAGCCACCGCGCCTGTGGGCGGGGGAGACGGCATACTAAGCAAGCTTCTCCTCGTTCTGCGAGTTGACGAGACACACACATCAAAAGTACTCCAGTGTATAGAGCCTTGCCTCTAATGTAGGCCCCACATGGTTTGCCTCTTTTTTTAACATAACATGTCAAATCGCAATTTGTTTGTTCACCCGTGGTAGACGATCCTCCCTCCACCAAGTGGACAACCAGTACATGTGCCAAATTACCACGTGGGCTGCCTTTTCGTACAGAAATGAGCTCCACCGTGTACCCGCGCGGGTGTGGTTGGGAAAGAGATGGGAGTACGTGTGTCATGCATGCACCTCTTCTCTTCGTGCACGTCCCCCACCTACATGGGTGTGTGCGAGAGATACAAACCACGTTC
>NC_041387.1:589183179-589185996 GCF_002162155.2 Triticum dicoccoides
GGGGGGAGGGGTAGGCAGAGGCCTAACTATAGAGTTATAACGACTCATATATGTGTTGAGAAGGAGAGACCCAGCTATGTCTTGAGGGAGATCGGTCGACATCCATACATAACTGAAGGACGGGAAATATGATGGGACAGAGAGAGAGAGAGAGAGAGAGAGAGAGATAGAGAGAGATAGAGAAAGAGAGATAGAAAGAGAGAGAGAGAGAGAGAGCGGGGTAGAGTGCTGGATGGGTGATGGAGTTGCTTCTCGAAGATGGTGGGAGAGGCCTACTAGACAAACTGAGGGTAGAACTGCAATGTTATCAATAAGAGTGGGGATGTGTTTATGTGTGTGCCTGTGCATGATAGATCTATCAGGATGCATCCATGGATGATGAAGGGGAACCATGTGTTTGGTAAGCAAACCTAGCAAGATCGATACATAAATTGTTGTTTGTCCGAGGAAGGGAGAGACATAACTAATGAGGTAGATCGGTCGACGCGTGGGTAAAAACGATTTATAAGGACCTAGCTAGCTATATGTATAGCGGGAGATCGGTCGGTGTACTTCCATTTGTTAGAGGCAAATAAGGCCCAGCGAGACAGATAGATAGAGAGAATGGAGCTAGGAGGTGGTGCGAGAGGCCCAGCTACTAGCTAGATAGGGGGAGGAGTGTGCGGTTGTGGGATCGATGAAAAGAGGGGCGAGAGTTTACACGTGTGTGTGTGATCGTATGAGAGACACAAGGCATGGACACATAAAGGAGGAGATTAAAGGTGCATGTGTATGTTGTAGGCAGGCATCGCTGGAGAGGTTTATCGATCGGTGTGTGTCGAAAAGGAGTTGTGGAGACTCTGGGAGAACGAACTAAAAAAATGAATGTGCTCGATGGATAGAATGTCGAGGGAGGGGGAGGGGGAGGAGGGCGTGTGCATGCACGAGAGAAAGTTAGTGGTAGCTACAAAGGTTGAGGATTGTGTGGGTGTAAGAGACTAACAAAGATCATAATTTGATATGAAAGTGGATTCATATATTTGAATAGGATATCATAGTGTTTTAAACATATGCATGCATGAATATAGCGGTGATACGCGTGATGTGCACATGTTATACCATAATGTGATAATGCATGGCGTTTGCAACTCACAGCTAAATGTCGAACAATCTAAACCATACTATACATCAAAGAATCTCACATTTTATTTGAATTTGTGATAATGTGTGGCATTCGTAGCTTACAACTAAATATCGAACAATCTAAACAATACTATATATCGAACATTCTCACATTTTATTTGAATTTGTGGTAATGTGTGGTGTTTGAAACTCACATCTAAATACTTGTAGGCATAGGGGGCGGGGCACCATACATAATGTGATAAACACATTATACATATGAGACATGGTTTAGATTATGAAGACTAGCTAGAGCTAGAAATGTAATGTGATTTGAAATCAACATAAAGTGGATTCAAAAAATCGAGTTTGAGTTCATATAGTACATATAGTTCATATGTAACTCAAGACTAATCATGTGGTGTGCTGCGAAGATAATACACAAATGATGGTTTAACTTGACAATAATGATGATTGTATATCTTATTAAAATGGAGAAACAAATTCAAATGCTTTGACTTCACAACATGCATTACTGTAGATCTCATTCAAATAGAGAAATGAATTCAAATTTAGTTCATATTGAAGCGGTAGTATATACGTTTGGAATTGACTAAAACGTTCATTTGAGTAGTAGGTTGCATGCATTATACACGTAGCAAAATATTTTAATTGAACATAACATGAATTCAAAGTTTTGAATGACATTTGTAGTGTGAATTGATTTGGTACAGTACACGTTAGGCTTGTCCAGAAATTTCAACCCGCTCTTGTTAGCCCGAAATATTTAAGATATATCTTTGTCTCGTTGTGCTCCGACAACTCCCTCCATCTCAACCCGCACCTTGCTATTTTGAAATTACAACGCGCGCGAAAACTTCCACCTCCTATGAAATCCCGACACGTGAAATGCCTGTGGTACCCCTGAACCGAAAGAACCGCCTCAAATCGGTAGGGGTACTTTCATAACTTACCCCACATTTCGGACAAGTGCGTCCCTAAGCCCTGGTTCCCCACTCCCATCCCATCCGCCCACCCATTCGTACACCGAGGCCGCGAAAACCCGTGACGAAGCCCCACAACCTCCTCTGTCCGCCACCCAGCCAGATCCTCTTCCCCGACGACGTCGTCCACAGCAACACCTCGACGACGTCCCTCATCCACCGTACCAGATGAGGATCCGTCGTCGATCTCGTCATCCCGCCGGTTCAGCCACCCCGTCCTCCACCTCCAAGGAGCTGCCCTGATGGTCCCCTCGTCTTTCGCGCCACCTCCATTCCCACACCACAGTTTTCACCTGCACCACCAGAAGAGCATCATCATCACCGTTTCCTCGGATGAAGCTGCGGCCTAATCGGCGCCACCAAAGAGGTTGTACACTAATCGCCGCATTTTCTTCTTGATTCGATCTCACGGTGCTGCCGGTGCTTGGTCCCGAGCCGACAAGGCGCAGCTCCATCCACGGTGGTGTCGCTGGCCACTTCCTCCACGACATCGCTCCCTTGGCGGCAATGTCCACATCAGTAGGAGCTGCTGCTGCTTTAGCTCTTGCTCACGCTGCTGCTCTGCTCTTGCTCTCGGTCCCCTGCCTGGTCTGCTCTTGCTCGTGCTTCTGCTCTCGCTCTTGCTCTTGCTTGCGATGCTTCTCCGATTTAGCTACACTGAATTGACTTTTGGGTCAGTCGATTTTCAGGGGGTGGGGGGGCGTGCCGGGGT
>NC_041387.1:589186431-589233125 GCF_002162155.2 Triticum dicoccoides
GGCGGCGGACCGTCGGTGGGGAGTGTTTTCGGGGCGGGCGGGGCGGCGCACCACCAGCCGCGGACGGCAGGGGGCTGCTGTTTGGCCGGTGGTGGCTGGCGGCTCAGGGGGGTGGAGGTTGAAGATGAACTGCAGGCCCTTGATTTCATATCCAACGGCTGCAAAATCGACTGACCAGAGATGAAAAATCAGTCGACTGACGTGTAGCCTCACCTTGCTAGTGCATTCAGTTTCAATAGTAAAATTCAGTTTCGACAGCAAAATTCAGTTTTGACAGACAAGTTCAGTTTCGACAGTTAAATTCAGTTTCAACAGTTAAGTTCAGAGATGAGCGGCTGATGTATTTTACATCTAGCACTTTGTGGTTATGTATTTTACGTCATGTACTAGAGATGCTATTAGAATTCCACTTAGGTTAACGTTGTCTCTCTTGTCCTGCTTCAGCCTCGGCGTCGTACAACTCACCGGAGCTGCTCCAACGACGAAACCCTCCATCACAGCGGAGCAGTACCTCGGGCTCCATCTCTAGACGCCTAAGATCCTCTTCCCCTCCTCCGACAGCCAAGTCAGTCGGAGCATCCTCACCGGCCAACCCAATCGCGCTGAGATCGACATGGCTTCGCCAAAGAGGTTGTACACTTGTTGCATCTCTTTTTTACTCTACATGTTATATATATATTGTCCACTAAGCACATGTAGTAACGAGAAATATGATTATTGTATCCTACTATATGACAAGCAGTGAGGTACCAGGCACCTTAGCTATCTGTGAGGGACTCTCTTGAACGCCATCATTATTTATCTCTGCGCGTTTGAGCCGTGCATTTGTCGATGGCCCTGGGATTTGAGCTAGTAGGGCAGTGGCTTGGGTCCAAAGTAATAGAAGTAGCACAAAAACATTTTTTAGTGTAGGCTTTTCCTTGCTCTAGCCTGCCTACTAGAATCGCCAGTGCTTGAAAGGAAAAGTGAATGAAAAACATAGGAATTGGAAACTTTCCTATGGTACTACTATTCATGAATTTGGTTCAAAGGAATGGAGCAAAGGAAAACTGTAGGATTTGTTCCTTTAGTGTCTCCTTGAAAGAAAGAACATAGGAATTTTAATTTTCACTTGTCCTCCTTTTCAAATTCCTATTCATGAAGCACAAGACTAAGAGATAGTAGCATAATAGCATTATAACCATACATTTTCTTGTGGTTTGACTTAATCTAACCATGCTTCTTTGCATCCTGTGATCTTCCAATTGTTGTGAATCAAACACCCAGATTGGCAGAAATCATGTGTTTTTAAATTCTCTGTTTTGCACGTGCATTCATATCCTACTCCTGTCTATTTTCTATCCCTGCATTGTTGGAATCCTCCAATTCAAACGAGCCCTTACAGAATTACTTCTCTTACAGATAGTTGTCAAAGAAAACCTTGTGTGGTGTGTCCCGCTCCTGTTGCGCCGTCGTCCACCCCAGCTCAGCTGCTTAAACGACAGAAGGGTCCAGCACAGCAGGGATCTGGTCTCTAGACTGTCTTTCGCCGCCTCAGATCTTCTTCCCCGTTGTCAGCAGCCATGAAAACTACATTACCATCATCAACCGAACAGATGACCTCGAGGACTACATGGGTCCACAAGAGAGGTCGCACTCTTTCGTGTCTGCTTATGTTATGCATCACTTAATATCACATGCTACTTTATCGTCCTGTTCACCAATTAGACTCTGAGTCGGCTCCAAACTAATGTTCAAACTTGAGTTCTTAAATGGTTGTGGGGTACATATCGGGGCTGCAATCAATAGTATCTATCTACTAACTGGTTAATCTCCGGTGTCTACTATGAGTGTCATGTTGGGTGGGAAACAAACAGTAAAGAAGCCATTATCTGTATTTTTTAACTGAAGCCATTATCTGCGTGCTATTATTGGTTTTGGGTCTATCCACAGGTTGCTGCCATCACTCTGGATTTCTGCATGCACTGCTTACATAATCTCACTATGTTTTATTCCTATGCATGACAGTTATTGTAAACAATGGAACTGAACATGTAGAGCAAAAGAGACGAGCCTTGCATGGCAATAAAATTTCATGCAGACGTCGCTCCATGGTAGGCGCAAAGGCATCCCCCCCTCCACGCATTTGGATTGCAATTGAGAGGAAGATATCTGTTCTGAGGGGGATTCGGAACGAGAAGACAACTCATATTTACCCCTTGAGGTCTTCGCTCTAACTTGGCATGCTGATGTTGGTTATATCATGCATTTGGTGCCTTGCATTGCTTACTTTATACATCAAATATGTCATCTTCTTAGTTTAGACATCCTTTGTGTGAATGCCATCTGTTTAGTTTATTCATCGTTTATGTGAGTTATGCAACGCCATCTTGTTTAGCCAGGCATCATATATGTGAATTTTGCAATGCCATCCTGCTTAGCTAGTCATCTTATATGTAAATTATATCATGTCATCCTTTTTTTCGTTACATACTACATTTGTCAACAATGTTAGTACATTTAACTGCTCTTCGTGTGCATCAGCCATTTGACATGATGATGGCAAATTCTGGACTGAAAACAAGGTCTTCAAAGCAGACTGTGCTATCTGACGAAGCGCATATCTCGCTGGTTACGGATAGCTCCTCAGAGGAGGATTCAGAGACAGATGACCAGTCCTATTCCCCCCCCCCCCAGGTGTATGCTCTAACTTGGTAGGGTTATGTTGCTCATATCGTGCGTATGGTGTCTCGCATTGCTATGTCATTTGATTAGTTTAGACATGCTTTGTGTGAATGCCACCTGTTCAGTGTCTAATTACCATATATGTGAATTATGCATTGCCATCTTGTTGGAAGACATTATATATGTGAATTATGCAGTGCTATCTTGTTGCAAAGGCATTATATATGTGAATTATGCAATGCCATGCTGTTTAGCCAATCATCATGTATGCGAATTATATCATCCTCTCATTTTTTTGTATTACATGTTCCATTTGTCGACAATGTTTGTATATTCAACTACTCTTCATGTGCATCAGCCATTTGAAGCAGTGATGGAAGTATCTGGAGCGAAAACAAGGTATTCAGAGCAGACAATGCTGCCTGCTAAAGCATACATCTTGCTGGTTACAGAGAGCTCCTCAGAGGAGGACTCAGAGACTGGTGACCAGTCCTATTTCCCCCCTGAGGTCTATGCTCAAACTTGGCAGGGTTATATTACCCATGTCAGGCATGTTGTCTTGCATCGCTTAGTTTTTACATCATATATGGATTGCCATATGCTCACTTGCTTACTAAATAAATCATATATTTGAATTATATCATGCCATCATGCTTACATAGTACATACACATCATCTATCTGAATTAAGGCATGGCAACCCATTTAATAAAGACATCATATAGTTATATCATCTCATCCTGTTTAGTGTTTACAGTCATCATATTTTGAATTATGGCATTCTATCTGTGAATGTATGTGAATTATGGCATGCCAACCTATTTAACAGACACATTATATAGTTATATCATGTCATCCTACTTACACAGTCATCGTATTTTGAACTATGTCTTTCCATCTTTTTTTAGTTAGCCATCATAATGTGAAATTGTGTCATGCTATCCTGTTTAGTTAGCCATCATATATGTGAAATTGTGTCATGCTATCCTGTTTGGTTAGACAACATAAATGTGAATTATTTCATGCCCACTTTTATTCCCCACTATCCATTGCACCTGTCTATCATACAATGTCTATACTTTCAATTACTTTTCTTGTTTATCAGCCATTTGAATTGGAGAGGGTGATGGCAGTATCTAAGGGAGTAACAACACGGTCTTCAGAAAAGATAGTGCTACCAGTTGATGCAGATAGAACCACGGGTGTACTTGCCCAAGGACCAGATCCACCACACATTACCCAGACTCTCGCAGATTGTACCCCTACCCAGTTGGACAGAGAACCAGCTACACCCCTTCTAACCCCAACCCCGGCAGATAGTAACCCAGTTCCAGTTGACACAACACCGTCTCCACCACAGAGCACCCAAACACGAGTAGTTAGTAAGGGAACTGCAGTGCCCAAAGCACAAGGACCACCACTCTGAATCCCAACTCAACGCTTAAAGGAGAAGAAGATTTGTTCTCAGGTCAGGTTTTGTAGCTATGGTTCATACTCCTTTGCTCTTGCATTACTGTATTTACTCATACCAACTATTTTCAAATTTGAAAGATGGAATTGAAACTCCAATGGCGCAACAGGTATGTTTTAAACCTGTTTCTTTAACTGGTTTGCTGTTGTCAACTGCTCTATGTTGATTTTAGTTTCAATTGAATAAACAGTTATGTTCTCATGTCATGCACATTACAAGTGTTGTTATTGCTCTATAGTTTCCCACACTTATATTCTGTCTATTCTGCTTTGTCTTGAACAAATATTATTTGAACTGTGTCTCTATCTTGATTTGGCAACAAAAACTAGAATGATATAGACCATAAAGTAACCATGGTACATAGATATATGTTTGTTTCATGCTGTTATCCTGTCCACTTTACTACTGAACTCATTTACCAAAATGAGTTTCATATACAACATGGTAAACCTGTGATTGTTTCTCTTTTAGAATGTGGACAAAATATTGGAGAACAGTACCGCGTTATGCACTGGTAAAGAAAGTAATGCAGATAAGGTTCAGGATAGTGAGACATCCCTGTTGGTCTCCAAGAAAGCTGATAAAAACTATCTTGACAACAGTGAGAGAACCCAAAACTCCTATCTTGATGTAGTGTTCGAGTTACTGGCCACTACTGCTAGCACAATCTCTTCGAACTCGCTTCCTGAATCAGTTCGTCTTCTTGAGTCTCAACTTCAAGTTGAAAGACATCGATCAGATGTGCTGCGACAGGAAGCTGAAGGACTAAGGAAGTCCCTGCAGAATCCAGATGCATACTTCCTGGTGCAACAACAAGCGCTGGAGGATTTAAGCACCAAACAAGAGAAAGTTAAAAAGCTTGCTAAGCATCTTGCCAGCATTATGGGTACCCAGGATATTGCTTCTTGAGATCTTCTGAAGTGGTTTCAGTTCTGGATTTGTTTTGCTGTGGCGCTTATTTGCGCTGGTCACCAGGTTTGACAACCAGTGTATATGATATGCAGATTTGTTCCCTATATTTGCACTGGTGGCGAACTTTGATGCCCAGTGGATGTAATATGTGTAATAGCTGTGATAGCCTAGCATTAGTTGCTTGCTTATTTATTTCCTTGTTGCCTTGTTTATTTGTTTGCTTGTAGTCAGTGCAGTTATTTTTCCGCGGTTTGCTAGTGGCCGCAATAACCTATTTTTTAAAACTAGGCCACAATAACCATGGGCTACATATTTATTGTAGTGACACTGGGCCTCCTACCGGCCGTAGAAACAATGGGCCTTCTACGGGCCATAGAAACAATGGGCCTTCTACGGGCCGTATCATCAATGGGCCTTATATGGGTCATATGATCGATTGGCCAAACATGGGCCGATAAACCGCATTATGGCCGTAAACGGGCTAGAGATGGAATCGTCCGTTCATGGGCCAACCATAACGGGCCATCATTAATAGACTGTATTTGATGATGCTATGAAAACGGTCGAATGTATTAACGGGCCACAAACGGGCCGATTGTAACAACGGGCTGAATTTGGCCCACAAGCAGAAAATGACAGTAACGGGCCGTAAGTAATCGAATGCTGGAAATGAGCCCAAGAATAAATGGGCCCTGAGAATGCCGAAAGATAACATGGGCTGGAAATGACCCAATGGAATAATGGGCCGTTAATGGGTATAAAGTGATATGTTGTTTATTACGGGCCAGTTTCACCACGGGTCGTTAATGGGCCAAGAGTTACAAAGGGCCTCATATGGGACGAAAGACGTCATGGGCCATACATGGGCCGGAAGTTAAAACGGGATGGAATCATATTGGACGGCCCATATGACGCTACTAGACCTAATTCAGATAGGTCATAACGGGCCCTGGGTTAGCGGGTTGTAAATGGGCTATATGCGAACATGCCGTTAACAGGATTTCAGTTGGCCGGCCCGCCACCTTTTAACCAAGTCAAACGGGTTGGCCTTTTCACAGGAATGGGCCTCTGTTGGGCCGTGCCACATGTCGACGTATCATAGGCGCCTTCTATCCAATGAGTGGATGACATCTGTCCCAACGATGAGCCGCCACGTGTTTCCTCTAGCCAATGATGATTTTACACATTGAAAATACCCATTGGTCGAGGCTGTTAACGGGTTACCGGATCCAAAACCGGACCCGATAGCTTAACGGCGTTCCGTTACGGTGGATGCCACGTGTCGGTCACCCTTGACGAAAGCACTTCTGTGACGCGCGATTTATCATCATGGAAGTGGACACTTCCGTTATGATAATTTTGGTAATGTCATGGAATACTTCTACGACAGCACAGGTATGACTCTCTTGATTCTGTCATAAAATCGTCATGGATATACATGCATGACAAAAAACGCGACCTACTGTGACAAACACGTATCATCATGGAAGTGTATTTTTTTGTAGTGCAATGATAAGTGTGGCCCCACTTGTCAGGAGTAACCAAGCGAATAATTTTACAAGAAAATAAGAACTCTACTGGGATCAAGTAGGCCCCACACTTTATTTTACTGTATTGAGATAGAGGGAGAGCCGACATGTTGGTCCATCGGTATTTATGTCATTATAACATGGCAAAAGAGATTTGAGTCACAATAATGGTGCCCAGCACAACACACCCCTCAAATAAATCGAAGCACCCTGGAATTCTTTAACAAAACTAAGCACCCTGAAATTCTTTGACAACTAAACTGCTAGCTATGTGATGTTGGCCATATATATTGTACGCATATAATGTGAACAAACGAGTGGTAGTACTATACCAACTAAAAGATGAAATATAAGAAATATAACAAGAAGAAACATAACATAGTTCTGCTGGGGGCTCAGCACAACACACCCCTCAAATTAAACTAAGCACAGCTGAAATTAAACTAAGCAACTAATCCGGTAGTGAAAGCACAAGTGCTCTCTGGGTGATTGTGGTAATTAATTTCAGCATATCTCGTGTTGGACTGATACTTTTATCTAGTATATGTCAGATAAGTTCAAAGTGGAGTGGCATGGACAAGAGGATGTGGAACCCCTTCAAGATGCTAAGGACAAAGGATTGGCTCAAGCTCAAAGCTGAGGACTCTACATTTTCTATTTCGGTGATCCACGATCACATTGAGTCTATAGGGGATGAGGTGTTGCTTAATGGTTTGCTTGCTCAAAGTGCTTAGTGATATGCTCCAAAGCCCTCAACCACCTTCTCATATCCACATATGTCCCAATACAAAAGCCAAACTCGGCCTCAACGATTTGATATATCCGGCGCCAACGAGTTCATTTTACAATGCCACTTCCAGAAACCCTAATCAATTTGGTCTCACCAATGGGATCTCGGTCTCACCGAGATGGGCTTGCAAACTCGTTGTTGTCAATTGCAATATTTTCTATCTCACCGAGATGATGTAATCGGTCCCACCGAGTTTGCTTGACCAACTCTCTGTTTCGCTTATTACCAAAATCGGTCCCACCGAGTTTGGTAATCAGTCAAACCAAGATGAGGTTCTATCCTAACCCTTGCATATCGGTCCTACTGAGTTGATCATATCGATCCCATCGAAATGCCTAACGGTCACATTATGAACTAAATCGGTTCGACCGAGTTTTCTGATTCATTCCCACCGAGTTTGGTAAATTGTGTGTAATGGTTAGGATTTGTGTGGAGGCTATATATACCCCTCCACCCTCTCCTCATTCGTGAGGAAAGCCATCAGAACATGCCTACACTTCCAGCATTCATTTTTGTGAGAGAGAACCACCTACCCATGTGTTGAGACCAAGATATTCCAATCCAACCATATGAATCTTGATCTCTAGCCTTCCCCAAGTTGCTTTTCACTCAAATCATCTTTCACCAAATCCAATCCTATGAGAGAGAGTTGAATTTTGGGGAGACTATCATTTGAAGCACAAGAGCAAGGAGTTCATCATCAACAAACCATCTATTACCTTTTGGAGAGTGGTGTATCCTAGATTGGTTAGGTGTCACTTGGCAGCCTCCATAAAGATTGTGGAGTTGAACCAAGGAGTTGGTACGGGCAAGGAGATCACCTACTTCGTGAAGATCTACCCTAGTGAGGCAAGTCCTTCATGGGCATGGCCATGGTGGGATAGACAAGGTTGCTTCTTCGTGGACCCTTCGTGGTTGGAGCCCTCCGTGGACTCACGCAACTGTTACCCTTAGTGGGTTGAAGTCTCCATCAACGTGGATGTACGATAGCACCACCTATCGGAACCACGCCAAAAATCTCCGTGTCTCCAATTGCGTTTGCACACTCCAATCCCATCCCTTCACTTTCTTGCAAGTTGCATGCTTTACTTTCCGCTGCTCATATACTCTTTGCATGCTTGCTTGAATTGTATTGTGTATGCTTGAAATTGGGTTAATCTAGCGCCTCACCTTGAAAAACTTAAAAACTACCAACTTTGTGTGTTAAGGGTCTATTCACCCCCCCTAGAAACCTCTTCTCGGTCCTTTCAATTGGTATCAGGACGTTGGTCTCCATTGCTTTGGTTTAATCACCATTGGAGGAAGATGGATGAGTCTACTTTGGAGAGTCCTAGACATAGAGTGCCTATACTTGATGGAGAGTACTTTCATGAGTGGAAAAATGAGATGCTTGTGATTTTCAATGAATATCATTTGAACAAGTACATTACTAGCCCTTGTGCACCTCATGTTGATCTTATGCATCCTACCCTTGATGAGTCCATTGACATGATTTGCAATCTTAGAACTGTTAATCTTATCACTAGAGGTTTGCTTAGAAACTTGATTGGTTGCTTGCCTACTCTAGATTGTGCCTAAACTATATGGAGATTTCTCGAGGAACGATTTCCAAAATATTCCTTGCCAAACTTAGATGAAATCCTTCATAAGTCTATTGCCGTGAATAAGATGAATTCCAATGATCCTAAGTTTGGTGATTGTCTATTTGAGCTTACCAATCTTATGCGTGCCAAAGGAGATGTTGGGATTATTAGCAATATTATTTCCGAAGCTATTAGATTCATAGAGATGAACATTGTCAAAATCATTTATCCAATGAATCACTCTCTCTAGGAATTGATCCATCACATGACGATGTTGAACATGGATACTATGATGAGGATGATGATAGTGACTTTGATCTTGATGATGAAATGAGACACTTTGGTCTTATGGCTAATCTTCGTGGCTACATGGCTGGAGGAAAGGAATGGGTCCTTGATAGTGGATGTACCGATCACATGACCGGAGTAAAGATATGTTTTGTGAGCTTGCTAAAAACAATGGCCCTCAAAAGTATGTCACTTTTGGTGATAAGTCAAAGGGTAAGGTGGTTGGCCTCGATAAGGTGGCCATCTCACATGATATCTCCATACAAAATGTGATTCTCGTTGAATCTCTTGGCTATAATTTGCTTTCTGTATCTAGACTTGCTGATTTCGGTTTCAATGTCCTATTTACTAAAGTAGATTGCCAAGTGTTTCGTAGAGATAATCATAAATTGATCTTTACCGGTATATGTAGAGCTGATCTATACATTGTTGATTTCACTAAAAAGGCTCAACCTAGAACTTTCTTAATTGCTAAATCTTCTAAAGGCCGGTTGTGGCATAGACGGTTAGGTCATGTGGGCATGCGAAACCTTGACAAGCTTATTAAAGGTGATCATATCCTTGGTGTTAAAGATGTCATATTTGATAAGGATAGACTTTGCAGCGCTTGCCAAGCAGGAAAACAGGTTGGAGGAAGCCACCCCGTGAAGAACATCATGACCACAAGGAGACCACTAGAGCTACTTCACATGGATCTTTTTGGTCCCAATGCTTACAAAAGTGTTGGTGGAAACTCATTTGGTCTAGTTATAGTTGATGATTTTTCAAGATTTACATGGGTGTTCTTTCTCGATGATAAATCACGGGTCCAAAAGATCTTCAAAAACTTCGCTAGGAAGGCCCAAAATAAATTTGAAGTGAAGATCAAGAAGGTTCTCAGTGACAATAGAATGGAGTTCAAGAACACAAATGTGGACACCTTTCTTGACGTAGAAGGTATCTCGCATGAGTTCTCGGCTATGTACACACCTCAACAAAATGGAGTTCTTGATAGGAAGAACTGGACGCTCATCGAAATGGAGAGAACGATGCTTGATGAATACAAGATGCCAAAACACTTTTGGGCGGAAGCGGTTGAAACAGCTTGTCATGCAACAAATCGTTTATATCTTCACAAGCTACTCGGCAAGACGGCATACGATCTCCTCACCGGTAACAAACCCCAAGTTGGATACTTTCGAGTATTCGGCTCAAAGTGCTACATTCTTGATAAGCATCGTTGTTCTAAATTTGCTCCAAAATCTCATGAAGGATTCCTACTTGGTTATGACTCAAACTCTCACACTTACCGTGTCTACAGCAATTTCACCCAAAAGGTTGAAGAGAAGGTAGATGTGAAGTTTGATGAATCTAACGGCTCGCAAGTAGAGCAATTGCCAATTGATGTAGGATATAAAGACCCTTCAGAAGCAATCCAAGACTTGTCTATTGGCAAGGTCCGTCCAACGGAGGTGAAGGAGAGTACCTCGTCCATCCAGGTGGAAGCTTCTACCTCACGCCAAGGTGGACCAAGAGTTGACATGGAAGCATCCATAAGTGGGACACACCAAGATGAAGAAAATGAGGAAGCACACCAAGATGAACCTCATCAACCTCCTTCTCCACCACGACAAGAGAACCACAACATCAACAATGAAGAAGGCCAAGAAGAAGAACAAGATGATGAAGAAGATGTTCCACCCCGATCAAAACAAAAGCTCTAACGAGTTCGAGCAAGGGTCGCCAAAGACCATCCCTGTCGAGCAAATCTACAATGATATTCAAACCGGGAAAATCACTCGCTCTAAATCTCGTTTGGCTAATTTTTGTGAACATTATTCATTCATATCTAGTTGTCGGTGTAAGAACGACACTTATGGGATCACTGGAATCCCTACTATGGTTGTCGGGGCGCGAGGGTGTGGAACGAGCGGGATTAGGAGCCAGTACGCAGATTGTTTACCCAGGTTCAGGCCGCGAGAGTGTGTAATACCCTAGTCCTGCTTTGGTGTGTATTTGAGTGTTCTTGAGCTAGCCACGATACACGACTTGTGCAAAAGAGCCGAATCCCCCTCCAGTATGCCTCAGGCCTCCTTTTCTAGGAAAAAGGGGACGCCACAGTGGCACACAGGAGGTGAAAAGTGCATGCGGTGGCTAAGTCTATTCTCTGGCACCGTCAGGCAAACAGATTTAATGCGCTGCCGATGTGCACTTCTTGCTGTCGCCGCTTCGCCTTGCTTCGACACGCTTCCATGCCAGCTCGACATGTAGTGCCATGTAGGATGGCAGGCTTCTGAGCTGGTGCGGTGGCAGCGTCTTCATGAAGATCTGCATGCCACCACGCATGCGCTTGTTGAGTTGGTCTAGAAGCCACACGTCGCCACGTAGGTGTGTGCCTAGCTGGCTGGACTGGCAGCTGCATGGATTCAACAGTGGAGCCTTGGCAAGCATGGTCCTGGCCGTGGCCTCGCTGATGTCCTCGGCAAGGGTCTTGTCGGGGCCCCGGCATGGGTCTTGCCGAGGCATCGTGTGAGGGAGTCCTGGATTAGGGGGTCCTCGGACAGCCGGACTATATACTTTGGCCGGACTGTTGGACTGTGAAGATACAAGATTGAAGACTTTGTCCCGTGTCCGGATGGGACTCTCCTTGGTGTGGAAGGCAAGCTTGGGAATTCGGATGTATAGATCTCCTTCTCTGTAACCGACTCTGTGTAACCCTAGCCCCCTCCGGTGTCTATATAAACCGGAGGGTTTAGTCCGTAGGACAACAACAATCATACCATAGGCTAGCTTCTAGGGTTTAGCCTCTATGATCTCATGGTAGATCAACTCTTGTAATACTCATATCATCAAGATCAATAAGGCAGGAAGTAGGGTATTACCTCCATCGAGAGGGCCCGAACCTGGGTAAACATCGTGTCCCCCGCCTCCTGTTACCATTAGCCTTAGACGCACAGTTCGGGACCCCCTACCCGAGATCCGTCGGTTTTGACACCTACATTGGTGCTTTCATTGAGAGTTCCACAGTGCCGTCACCATAAGGCTTGATGGCTCCTTCAATCGCCTTCAATGATGTGGTCCAGGGTGAGGTTTTCCTCCCTGGATAGATCTTTGTATTCGGCGGCTTCGTACTGCAGGTCAACTCGCTTGGCCATCTAGAGCAGATCGATAGCTATGCCCCTGGCCATCAGGTCACGTTTGGAAACTTGAACTACAATGCCGACATCCGCAAATATTTGATCTTCGACGGATTCGAGCCCATGATAGGAGCGTCGGACAGTCTCGACGAGCATGACTTAGATCTGCCATCAGGCGGTGTTTAGGAGATCGCACCTACGGCTGCCCCAGCCCTTAATCCGGAGCAGATCATGCCATCCGAGGACGGGTGGATGGACCCCGCCACAGAGGCCGCATATTCATCGGCGGCTGCGCCGAACACAGACCTCACCTCCAAAGAGATCTGTGTCATCGGACCCTCGGACTCATTTTCGGCCATAGGTTCTGAACTGCGTGCGTCCGTGCCTATCGAATCTGATTGGGCACCGATCATGGAGTTTACCTCCGCGGATATCTTTCAGCACTCACCCTTGGGTGATGTGCTAAACTCATTAAGGTATCTCTCCCTGTTAGGAGACTCTTGGCCGAACTATGTCCGGTTTGAGTGGGAAGCAGACGACGAAGAAATTCGTTCCCCACCCACCACCCACTTAATAGCCACCGTCGATGACTTAACCGACGTGCTTGACTTCGACTCTGAAGACATCAACGGTATGGACGTCGATGCAGGAGAAGAACAGGAACCACCGCCCGCAGGGCGCTGGACAACCACCTCATCATATGATATATACATGGTGGACACACCAAAAGAAAGCGATGTCGATGAGGCAATAGAGGATAATCCCCCTGAGAAGCAATCTAAGCACCGGCATCACCAGCGCCGCTCAAAGCCCCGCCATAGCAAAAATAGTTATACTGGCACAAGAGATAATAACACTCCGGATGATGCCGAAGATGAAAACAATCCCGCTCAGCCAAACTTCGAGCAGGCTGAACGGGAGGATGGGCAAGTTAGCCCTCACGAACAGGCAATATATGGAGACTTGGAGGATGACAATTATATGCCTCTCTCCGAAGACGAGGTGAACCTTGGCGACGAAGAATTTATCATGCCTGAGGATCTCGTCGAGCAGGAGCGCTTCAAGCGCATGCTTATAGCCACTGCAAAAAGCCTGAAGAAGAAACAACAGCAGCTTCAAGCCAATCAAGATCTGCTAACAGATAGATGGACTGAGGTCCTGGCAGCTGAGGAATACGGACTTGAGCGCCCAACCAAAAGTTACCCGAAGCGCAGGTTGCTACCTCAATTCGTGGAGGAGGCGCTAGAACCTCCACTCCCAGCGCAGGAAAAGGCTGACCAGCCACCTCGTGGCCGAGACAAGGCGGCGTATTAGCCCGAACACCAGCCCGCACCCCGTCGCCAATCAAATAAAAATACCAAGGCTCGAGGCTATACGCAGGACCTGCAAGACATATGGGAAAACAAAGCAGGACAGTCAAGATCGATCTATGGATCACAGGGACGCGCCCCAACGCGAGACGACGACCGTCACGATGGACATACCAAATACAAATCCATCCAAGCAGAATACAACAGACCGGACTCATTCGAGCTGCGTCGTGACATAGCCCGGCATAGAGGCGCCGCACACCCCCTATGCTTCACTAATGAAGTAATGTATCATGAATTCCCAGAAGGGTGTATACCCGTGAATATTGAGTCATACGATGGCACAACAAACCCCGCGGTATGGATTGAAGATTTCCTTCTCCACATTCACATGGCCCGCGGCGAGGACCTACACGCCATCAAGTACCTCCCACTAAAACTCAAGGGAATGGCTCGGCATTGGCTGAACAGTCTGCCGACAAACTCTATTAGCAGTTGGGAGAACCTGGAAGATGCATTCCTTGACAACTTCCAGGGCACTTACGTGCGACCGCCGGATGCTGATGACTTAAGTCACATAACCCAACAGCCCGGAGAGTCAGCCAGGAAATTCTGGACGCGGTTCCTAACTAAAAAGAACCAAATTGTCGACTCTCCGGATGCCGAAGCCCTAGCGCCCTTTAAGCACAATATCCACGACGAGTGGCTTGCCAGACACCTCGTCCAAGAGAAGCCGAAGTCCATGACAACCCTCACGACACTCATTACCCGCTTTTGTGCGGGCGAAGACAGTTGGCTGGCTCGCAGCAACAGCACATCAAGAAATCCTGGCACTTCAGATACCCGAGATAGCAATGGCAAGCCACGACACAACAGAAATAAGCATCGCAACAACGGTGACAATGCCGAAGACACGACAGTCAATGCCGGATTCAGTGGCTCTAAATCCGGTCAACGGAAAAAACCATTTAAAAGAAACAATCTAGGCCCGTCCAGTCTGGACTGCATACTTGATCGCTCGTGTCAAATTCACGGCACCCCCGATAAACCAGCCAACCACACCAACAGAGAATGTTGGGTGTTCAAACAGGTCGGCAAGGTGAATGTCAAAAACAAGGAAAAGGGGACGCTTAGCGATGATGACGAGGAGCCCCGACCGCCGAGCACAGGAGGGCAGAAGAAATTTCCTCCCCAGGTGAAAACGATGAACATGATATACGCAACCCATATCCCCAAGAGGGAACGGTAGTGTGCACTAAGGGACATTTATGCGATGGAGCCAGTCGCCCCAAAATTCAACCCATGGTCTTCTTGTCCGATCACCTTCGATCGCAGTGACCATCCTACCAGTATCCATCATGGCGGTTTAGCCACATTGGTCCTCGACCCCATCATCGACGGATTCCACCTCACACGAGTCCTTATGGATGGTGGCAGCAGCCTGAACCTGCTTTATCAGGATATAATGTGCAAAATGGGCATCGATCCCTCAAGGATCAAACCCACCAAAACCACCTTTAAAGGTGTAATACCAGGTGTAGAGGCATGTTGTACGGGCTCAATCACACTAGAAGTAGTATTCGGATCTCCGGACAACTTCCGAAGCAAGGAGTTAATCTTCGATATCGTCCCTTTCCGTAGTGGCTATCACGCCCTACTAGGACAAACCGCATTTGCTCGATTCAATGTGGTATCGCACTATGCTTACCTCAAGCTCAAAATGCCAGGACCTCACAGGGTTATAACAGTCAATGGAAACACGAAACGCTTGCTCCGTACGGAGGAGCACACTGCGGCCCTAGTAGCACAAGTACAAAGCAGCCTTCTTAGGCTGACCGTCAATTCGGCGATAATGCCCCTAGACAACATCAAGCAAGTCCGGAGTACCCTGAAACAGGATTGCCCGGCACGTCCAGAGCTCGACTAGCAATTCGGCCTCCGTCCTACTCCCAGTCAAGCAGCGAAATTTGTGTCGCGCGTACATAGTTACGCACTCAAAATACCATGGGCATAGGTGGAGGCACGACTACAACGTGGTCCACAATGCGATTCAACCGCCCCAAGACCCGTATTCCTTTCTCATTTGCTTTCTTTCCGGAACCTACTTTCTGGATGCCCTTTCAGATAGCCGGATTATCGGACTCGTCACAGGAAGGAAAACCCAAGGAGGCAAGAAGCTTTTACGTACAAGGGAATACACAGGTGGTCTCTTATAACGATCATTGTACCTATTTTACATACCCACGTGCAGCTTACCCTTGGCTAGGACATGTCAAATAGTCCTATTTTGCTTATTGCACTACTTGTATACATACGCTTGGATGTATTATTCAAATAACAATGGAAACATATATAGCGTCAGCTTATTATTACATTTTCTTTATGTTTTCCCTTGGCTGCTTATTTATTTCAAATTGCACCCGTACATTCTAGTACGTTCAGTTCGCCAGGGGCTTCAGTGTATCCCATAACACGGCATGAAAAAGTCCAAACACTTTCGACACTGCGGCACCCCGAACTTATAGCACTATATGCATCAGCTTCGAATCATGTCTTGGGTCAATAGTTGGGTTTGCCTGGCTCCCATGTTTCGGTACCTTACGTTCCGCTATATCGGCTAAGGTAGCGCTGGGAGAACTACTGTGATTGTGTCCCAGTTCTTTCGGACGAGCACCTCAGTAGAGAAAGCCGAAAACTAACTGTCATGATGCGGCGAGAGCTGGTCGCTGTTCGAGAGGTCTCAAATCCTTAAAGATTTTTTTCCGCTTCGGGCAAGGAATCGGCCTTGTCTGATTTAGGCTTGTATAGCGCCCCAGGTTCGGCATTCCGAATACTAGGGGCTTCGCCAAAGTTTAAAATTGTAGACGGTTAAGTGAGAGTGATAAAGCTGTATAGTTTGATTGCCTTGTTCGCTGCGCTAAACACCTCCTTAAAGGACCAAAAATTTGGATAAAGAGTGTCTAGATTTATCCCGAACAACCCAATACTAGTTACATGGGGGCAGAAGCCGACGGCTTGCCAACTCTCAAATTTTATAAACGGCTGCACAGAAGGTAATATTTTAAATCAAAAAGCATTATATAGCGCATGTGAACTCGTTTTCATATTACAGGATGACATGAGTACATTCACTCAAACATTACATCCTTGGCACATTCCCCAGCCACAAGGCGGGCGCCCTTCATTACACCATCATAATACTTTTCAGGGTGGCGGTGCTCCTTTCCCTTCGGTGGCCCCTCCATCACCAGCTTCTCGGCGTCCATCTTCGCCCAGTGCACTTTCGCGCGGGCGAAGGCCCGACGCGCACCTTCAATGCAGACGGACCGCTTTATGGCTCCAAGCCTCGGGCAGGCACTCACAAGCCGCTTCACCAAGCCAAAGTAGCTGGTGGGCAGGGGCTCGATAGGCCACATCCGGACTATGAGGTCCTGCATGGCCAGTTCGGCCGCCTTGTGCAATTGGACTAGTTGCTTCAGCTAGTTGCTCAATGGCATCGCAGGTTCGGCCCCAATATACTGGGACCAGAACAACTTCTCTGTCGAGCTCCCTTCTTTAGCCCGGTAGAACTCCACAGCATACGATATGCTACGCGGCAGATCTGTGAACGCTCCTTGAGAGCTCCGAATTCGGGTAAGTAAAAGGACAGTCTCCTTCACATGCTTGCTTTGCATAATGAAATGCCTTACCCGCCGCTATCTTCTTGGCCTCCTGAATCTCCTGGAGGGCCTTTTGTCCTTCGGCCTTGGCATTTTGCATGCTCTGGAGGGCCTTCACAAGCTTGGACACTTGCGTCTTAGAGTCACGCTCCAGGGACTCATATTTCTCAAAGAAATCCCGGAGCTCTTGCTGGACCTCATTGACCTGGGCCTCTTGCTTCTTGCACTCGGCGCGCTCCTTGGCCGCTTTGTCTTCTGCTCCGGTTAGCGCCTTCTTAAGGGCCGCCACTTCGGTCGTGGCCCCTATTAGAGATCATGATGTTTTCATGAGCTCAGACTGCTTTTTCTTTATCAATATACAGACAGGGTATTATGTACCTTTGTTCTCCTCAAGCTGCCTCTTCACGAGGCCGAGCTCTCCCTCGGTCCGCTCCAGGTCCTGCTTCAGTCCGGAGACCTCCGCAGTGCGAGCGGCAGCGGCCAGCAGTGATGCCTGCTTATTCACATAGACATCCTCTTATTAGACTCCTGTGGAAATTTTTGATCCTCTGTCCGGCCTTTCTTTTCGAACACCAAATAGAGCATCAGGGGCTACTGTCTATGCTATGATATCCTCTAATAATGTGATTACTTACCTCAAAGCCTGTTAGGAGGCTAGTGCAGGCTTCGGTCAACCCACTTTTGGCGGACCGAACCTTCTCAATAACCGTACTCATAAGAGTACGGTGCTCTTCGTCAATGGAAGCGCCGCAAAGCGCTTCCAGCAAATTGTCTGATGCTCCTGGTTGGACAGGGGTCATCGGCACAGGCGGCTCGCCCTCCATAGCGAGGGGTTGCCTACCTGAATTCGGAACCATTGGAGGTTCCGGCGCAGTATCCGGCTAGGGGGCGGACTTGCTGCGGCCCTCGTCATCGAGATCCATGGGGGTTTTCCCCCATGTGCCTGGCGTATGGGATTTCGCCTTGGGGCGTCTCTAGAACCGTCTCCTCCTGTTCTGGTATCCTCTGAGACAACACCTCAGTGTCGTCCGCGGGCCGGGGGCTGGTGGCGGTCGGCAGTGAATAGCTATTGTTCTCCGACTGGGTCAGAGAACCATACGAGGAAGATACGCCGATGTGGGCCTTGGACGGACTACACGATCATACTTGACATGATAAGAAGCAAGAACGCAAAATATATCAGAAGTATTATGGTGTACGGATACTTACGATCTCGTCCGGGGCTTGTCCCTGGGCAGCCACTCCTCGTCGTTGTAGGCGGCCGTGGTCGAGTGGTTCAGAGGGAGGGTCCTTCCCTTCTTGGACCCTTCGGCCTCCCTAGATGGGGTGGCTTTCCTTTTCTTCTCCCCCTTGCGTTGGGGAGGGATTTCCTCTTCCTCCTCCTCGTCTTCATTGGAGGAGGGCGCTTCGGTGTCTTCGGACGATGAGTCCAACGCAACCTTGCGCCGAAGACCTTTCTTGGTCCCTATGGCTTTCTTCTTGGCCATCTTCTCCGGCACCTTGTAGGGTGCCGGAAGCAACATCTCCGTTAGGAGAGCCATTGCCGGATCTTCAGGCAGTGGAGCCGGGCAGTCGATCCGCTCCGCTGTCACTACCCAGTCCTATTAAATAGGCCGAGAGGCTTAGATTCCTCTCGTAGGATATGTTGGGGAAAGTCACATCTTGTGAAATATGAAGAGCTTACCGGATTGGCGGGGCGTTTTGCGCCGAGTCCGCGATCCTCGGTAACGGGAGGAGGTACCTCAGAGGCCTTGAACATCACCTTCCAGACGTCTTTGTGCATCATGGCGAAGAGCTCTCGCAGCATCTCGTGTTCGGCCGGGTTGAACTCCCACATATTGAATTCCCGTCTTTGACACGGGAGGATCCGGCGGAAGAGCATGACCTGGACCACATTGACAAGCTTGATCTTTTTGGTTATCATGTTTTTACGCAGTTCTGGAGTCCTGTCAGCTCCGCCGGTGCACCCCAGGCTAAGCCTTTCTTTTCCCAGGAAGTGAGTCGCATGGGGATGCCGGATCAAAATTCGGGGGCCGCCTCCTAGTTGGCATCGCGCAGCTCGATGATGTAGAACCATCCCGATTGCCACCCCTTCACGGTCTCCACATAGGAGCCTTCAAGCCATATGACGTTGGGCATCTTGCCCACCATCGCGCCTCCGCACTCCGCTTGTTGATCAACCACAATCTTCGGCTTTACATTGAAGGTCTTTAGCCACAGGCCGAAGTGGGGCTTGATGCGGAGGAAAGCCTCGCACACGATGATGAACGCCGAGATATTGAGAATGAAGTTGGGGGCCAGATCATGAAAATCTAGCCCATAGTAGAACATGAGCCCACGGACAAATGGGTGGAGACGGAATCCCAGTCCGCGGATGAAGTGAGCTAGGAACACCACCCTCTCGTGGGGTTTCGGAGTAGGGACGATCTGCCCTGCGTCCGGGAGCCGGTGCGCGATGTCTGCAGCCAGATATCCGACCTCCCGGAGCTTCGTCATATCCTCCTCCGTAACGGAGGAAACCATCCACTTGCCTCCCGCTCCGGACATGTTTGGAATGGCTTTGCGGAGAAAGGTGAGAACTTGGGCGCTGGATCTCAAGCGTGCGAGAATGGATGAGCGAAGGAGGAAGAAGGGGTGGGTGAAAAAGGAGAATCCCTATCTCTTTATAAAGGCGGTAGAAACTATGCGCCTCCCCACTTGCCCGGTAAAATCGCTTATTCCCCAAAGCGCCGCGATTGATGGCACGGTTGGGTTACCCACACCCGTATTGATGAGAATCCCATGATAAGGGGACACGATCTCTGATTTGACAAGACGTGCCAAAGAAACCGCCTCGCAATATGTGCAATAGCTGGTTGAGAAAAACGGTTCGAATAACGACCAGGCCGCGGTGTGATGTCATGCTATGAAAAGTTGCCAGTAGATTAGATTTGTGGAAAATTGTACTCTCTACGGTGGTATGTGGAATTTGTTTTGCAGAGCCAGATATGATCCTTGTGTTCAAGATCTTCTATGGAGTATTCGGAGAAGGAACCCGCCTTGCAATGCCGAAGACAATCTGCATGCCGGACTCATCGTCATTGAAGCCTGGTTCAGGGGCTACTGAGGGGGTCCTGGATTAGGGGGTCCTCGGACAGCCGTACTGTTGGACTATGAAGATACAAGATTGAAGACTTCGTCCCGTGTCCATATGGGACTCTCCTTGGTGTGGAAGGCAAGCTTGGGAATCGGGATCTATAGATGTCCTTCTCTGTAACCGACTCTGTGTAACCCTAGCCCCCTCCGGTGTCTATATAAACCGGAGGGTTTAGTCCGTAGGACAACAACAATCCTACTATAGGCTAGCTTCTAGGGTTTAGACTCTATGATCTCGTGGTAGATCAACTCTTGTAATACTCATATCATCAAGATCAATCAAACAGGAAGTAGGGTATTACCTCCATCGAGAGGGCCTGAACCTAGGTAAACATCATGTCCGCCACCTCCTGTTACCATTAGCCTTAGACGCACAGTTCGGGACCCCCTACCCGAGATCCGCCGGTTTTGACGCTGACACCGTGGTCGTCCCCAGCAAGGATCTTGCCGGAGGTCCCGTGGGTTTCCTCAGCAAATATCTTGACGAGGGTCATCGACTTCTGGTCCTCATCTGATCTTGTGTGTCTATGATCTTCACAAAGATCTGCATGCCATCATGGAGTTGCCTCCCAAGCCTTGGTTCCAACGTGGTTGATGGCGTTTGAACCCTTGGGCTCAAGGGTGGCCCGCCCCGCTGGCGCTGGGCAAGTTGCCCAGGCAAGGCCCTTGCCGGGGCTGCGGAGGCTGTCCCGGCAAGGATCTTGCTGGGGGAGCCTGCCTTGCCCTCTTGCTTCTCATGTCTCCATCTTTGCGTTGCTCTGATTGTCTTGTGGCTTCAGCTTCCTTCGTCCGCTCTGCTATGTGTGGTCGTGGGCGCGGCTCTGACTGCCCGTGCACAAGTAAAGGGGTACAAAGCAGAGCCCCTACTTTTGTACACCGACAGGAGCCCACGGGCCTAGGCCACAGATAAGTGCAACGGTTGTTGGGCTAGGCCCAGAACGGTGCATGGGCAGGCGGGCCGGATTTTTACTGCGGTAGTTCCTTCGCCCGCTGCGCTTCCCCACGACCCGTGTTGAATGCACGATGTGGAGGGTCATGCGTGACGTGGGGGTCATGCGTGAGATGGTTGCTGCATGCATCCGTCACATCGCAGTAAATGGTAAAGAGGTGGCCCACGCCTTCCCCATAAAAAGGAATAACCACAGGCATGCTTCTCATTTACCGTCTGCGCCTTCTCCAATCTCGGAACCGCCGTTGCAATCCTCTTCTTCCTCAAGCTCTCGCTCTTGCTCGTCGCTGCTGCGCCCCCATTGCTTTCGATCCTCTGCCTCCTCCTAGTCGCCAGGCGCCCAAGACTGGCAAGGGAAAGGGGGCGGCCAAGGATGCTGGGGAAAGGGAGGCGCTGGAGAACGAGGCGGCGGTGCAGCGGGCGCAGTTCGCCTACTTCTCCCCGTCAACGGTCGATGTATTTCACCTCAAGGACTTCTTCAGGCCTCTGTGAGCGACGGAGACGATGGGGCACCATGCCACGCACGTCATCCCCGCCAACTGCGGCAAGGCTAGCCCAAATCGGTACCCTTTTTTTGTTGATTTCTTCCCCCGCAGGCTCTGCCCCCCTTTCTCTGATTTCTTCAACGATGTCATGCACACCTTCGGCTTCCGTCTTTTGGATCTTAAGTTGAATGCCATGGCGTGCATGGTGTTCTTTGCCCACCTCAGTCAGGGCTTCGCCGGGGTGCTTCCCAGGATGGAGCTCTTCTGCCACTACTTCTATCCTTGCCTTCAACCAGGGGGCACCCTCTTCGGGAGCATCTCCTGGATCCCAAGGGTCCAGGAGAAAGGAGCATATCTGGAGGGTTCCCACAAGGAGAGGTGGGAGGAATGGCGGGGACGGTGGTGCTGGATCGAGGAGAAGAACCCGCCGGAGTTCTGCCTAGTTCGCCAGAGCCCGCCGACCCGCCACGCGGACTGGAGCGACCTCGACGACGATGACAAGAAGCTTTCGATCGCCGCCACCAGGATCCACCGCCTCACCATGGCCGGGCTCACCCTCAAGATGATTGGGGCGGACTTCATTCGCCACCGAATCGCCCCACCGCATAACAAGGGGAGGCCGGCCTGGGACTTCAGGAATGCGGCTGACGTCATCAGGCTCCGCCTCGGCCTGAAGCATAACTTCACGGTGATGGGGCATGCCTACTACTTCCAGAGGCTCTTCCAGCTCGACCTGTTCGCCGATGGTAGGGTGGAGAGGACCGCAGGGTCACGAAGGCTGGCAAGGTCGTCAAGAGGCCCCTGTTTGGGTTACCAGCTCGAGTGGTCCCGCTGAGCAACAACTCTTGCCAATCTGCCATCCTCGCCATGATACCGATCTTCAACGCGCACAGCCTCAGCCTGTCCTGGGCCGAGCCCCCGGCACACAAAGTGCATGAGTTCTTCGACAACTTGTCAGAGGGCTAGGACCACGATGAGCCGCTGCTCATCCAGGACACCACCCACGAGGAGCTGGACTACATTGCCGCCAGGGTGGCGGAGGTGGAGCTCGCCAGGGAGGCCGGCAGCACTGGCGGCGTGGAGGACGAGGCCAACGCGGCCGTGGAGGAGAGGGAGCTCGCCAAGTGGGTAGAGCCTGCTGGGGAGGCCAACGGCGTCAACACCGAGGCCCCCTTGTTGAAGACGTGGTCGAGGAATCGACCGAGGAAGAGACCGAGGCCGACAACCCTCCGGCCGCGGAGAAGAGACGTGTCCTGCAGCGGGCCAGCTCTGACGAGCCGGTCCGGGCCGGCAGGACCGAGCAGCGGCAAGAGGTCCAGGGGAAGTCCGCACGCGTGATGAGGGCCGCAGCAACGAAGAAGGCGGTGAAGGCCGCGGTGGCGAAGAAGAAAGCAACTTCCTCTTCTTTGTCCAAGCATCGTTGGACACACCCCCTTCTCCTCCTCCCGCAAATGTCGACGCAGAGGTCATCTTTGATTTTGGGTCCCTCAGCCCAAGGAGGAAGAGGAGGGCAGCGGAAGAGGAGGTGGAGGTCGAGTAAGTGTCTCAATCTTCGTCATCTCCGTCCTATCAGACCATGCCGCCCTTCTTGACTTGTCTTTATCTTCGCAAGGACAGGGAGACGCTGGCCCAGAGGGTGGCGAAGAGGGCCAGGGCCTCATCGGGCGACCAACCTCCGGCAGGCGCTTCATGCATGCCGGTGGTGGAGATCATCCCGTACAGCAGCCCCCGGCGCAGCCCCCAGCGTATGTTCACCACCCATTCCTTGACGTGTATTGGGGTATGATCCTTTGGTGCTGACCTTGCCGTGGTTGTAGGAGGAGGACGGCAGCAGGAGGAGACACCGAAGGGCCACCCCCAACACGCCGCCCCCATCAACCACGCCGCTCCGAGGGGCGTCCCCGGCAAGGGTGCCAAGAACCAAGTCCATGCGCACCGAGGAGGAGGAGAACTTGGGCACTGGTGGCTCCGACTCGGCGACGGACGCTGGCGGGGAGGGGGGCGCTACTTCCCAGCCCGGCACGGGTAAGATATTCACCTTTTGTTTCTTTCTCCTCTTCTTTTTTTTGAACCTTGGTTTTGGCCTCGCTTCGTTCCCCCTCTCGGCATCCAGATCCTTCCTTGGCGGACCAGGAGGACATCGACGCCGTCATCAAGGAGGTCGCCAATGATGCTGAGGTAGAGGCCAACAAGATCACCGCTGAGGAGGCCGCCAAGGCCACTGCCGAGGATGCCGCCAAGGGGCCCGCCGAGGAGGCCGACAAGGTCACTGCCGAGGATGCCGACAAGGGGCCCGCCGGGGAGGTCGGCTAGGGGTCTGCCAGGGAGGCCGGCAAGGCCGCTGCCAAGGAGGAGGTGGTCGATGATCAACCCTCCTCCTCCACTGCCGCCGGCTCGAGCAGGTACCGGAAGGTGGGCGACGACCTATTCGTCCACCTTCCTAGGACGGCGGGCACCAGGACGCCGGTCGAGGGAGAGGTTTTTGATGACGAGGCGCTCGCCGCCGCCGGGCTCGAGGTTGTCGACGAACCGAGCGTCGGTGTCGGTGGTTCCTAAGAGGAGCAGTTGATCCGGGCCATGGGAGCCAACTTCTGGAAGCTCCAAGCGCTCCACCGCGCTCGTCTGGACAAGGCGAAGTCCAGGGTGGCAGCGGAGGACAAGGCGTAGGCAGATCTTGAGGAACGTGTCGCCGAGGCACATGCCTGGTTCTGCCAGGACCACGAAGAGCTGAAGGCCACCCAAGATCAGCTGACCGAGCGCCAGCAGGAGCTTATCTTGAAGCAGGACGACATCAAGAAGGCCCAGGAGGCAGCGAGGGAACAGGCTGCCTGGGCCGAGGCCGCCCGGCACCAGCACCAGGCCGAGCTGAACTCCCAGGAGGAGGACCTCATCGCTTGTGAGGCAGCGCTCGCCGCCTCACTCTGCGGCAAGGACGAGGAGGTCGAGAGGCTCGGCGCACACCGGACCCAGGAGCTGAAGCAGAGGCACAAAGAGGCACTCGATGCTCAAGCCCTGGCCCATGGCGCCAAGGTGAAGGAGCTGGAGGTGGAGTGGGACGGCCTGAAGAACAGGGCCCAGGAGCTGGTGAAGGAGAAGGACACGCTCAACGGCACTTTGACGGAGGCGCACGCCATAGTCCTCGGCAAGGCCGAGCTACTCACCCAAGCCAACAACTCCGTCAACGGCCTGAAGCTAAAGCTGGAGAGCCTCGAGGAGACGCTTTCAGAGGTTAGGGCCCGGGAGGAGACCCTAACCAAGAATCTGGAGAAGGAGAGGCAGCTGCGGAAGAATGATGCCGCCAACCACGAGGATTTCATGAAGTGCGAGAACCTCTGGATCAGCCGCCTCGCCGACGTTGCCAACAGGATCACCAGGGGATGTCGAGCGTGAGTTACACCCTAGAGCCAAACGTGAGCCCCAACGCAAAGTTGACCCTGTTCTTTGAGGGTGTCGTTGGAGCCTTGGAGTAGTTTCGCTCTAACAGGGCGAGCTCTCTTGCCAATGAGGTCCGGCAGCTTTGCCGGGGTGCCATGACCAAGGTCCTCACCAAGGTGGCATACTGGAACCCCAACCTCGACTTCAACACCACGCTGGAGAGCTTGCCGGAGGATGCGGACCTCACGATGCTCGAGGAGCGTATCGAGCCCATCATCAACCGTGTCGACGGAATCCAAAGGCTAGAAGGCCAGCGCCGGGACTAGGCACCCCGTTTGTCATCGCCGCTGCAGGTTCATGACCAAGACAATTTTTATCTTTAGTTAGAACCACAACAAAAATTGATGTAATATAACTCTGCAGTACTTTGAATCGATGCATATTACTTTCCAATTTGATCTCCCTCTGTATGTCCACCCTACGTTAATTGGGTAGGTTGTCGACGCATAAACCCAGGGCACGGCGCCTTGGGGACGGGTCCCCAATAGCCTGCCAGGTGTGCTTGCTGCCGGGCAAACCACCTTACTGCTCCCAATGCGGCCGCTCGAACTGTTGAGCGGACTCGAAATAGGAATGAGAGCGTCGCCAACAGTGGAAGGCCACCCTACCGTTCTCGACATAGCCGCTTGAACTATTGAGCGGACTCGAAACAGAACAAAGGCGTTGCCAATAGTGGAAGGGCCCCATTGCGTGCAGGTTACTCATACAGAGAGAAAGATCTCCAGGGAGAATAATCTTATATAAAAATAATTGCTCAAAGTCTTGCGTGACTTAGCTTTTCTGTCGCTGCGCGAGCGTTCACTACACCTGCCAACGATGCCACTCGTTCTGTCGCCTTCTTCCTCGGAAGCTATGGTGACAAAGAACTGCTAAACTGATGACTAAACCGTATTTTCACAGCTCATGCCCCCTACCTGGCGCGCCAAAGATGTCGGTGTAAGAACGACACCTATGGGATCACTGGAATCCCTACTACGGTTGTCGGAGCGCGAGGGTGTGGAAAGAGCGGGATTAGGAGCCAGTACGTAGATCGTTTACCCAGGTTTGGGCCACGAGAGTGCATAATACCCTAGTCCTGCTTTGGTGTGTATTTGAGTGTTCTTGAGCTAGCCACGATATGCGACTTGTGCAAAAGAGCCGAATCCCCCCTCCAGTATGTCTCGGGCCTCCTTTTATAGGAAAAAGGGGACACCATAGTGGCACACAGGAGGTGGAAAGTGCATGCGGTGGCTGAGTCTATCCTTTGGCACCGTCAGACAAATGCATTTAATGCGCTCCCGACGTGCCCTTCTTGTTGTCGCTGCTTCGCCTCGCTTCAGCACGCGTCCGGGCTAGCGCGGCGTGTAGTGCCATGTAGGATGGCAGGCTTCTGATCTGGTGCGGTGGAAGCGTCTTCACGAAGATCTGCATGCCAACACACATGCGCTTGCTGAGTTGCTCTGGAAGCCGCACGTCTCCACGCAGGTGTGTGCCTAGCTGGTTGTGCTGGTGATGTCTACTACACAACCTTCTTCTTGTAGACGTTGTTGGGCCTGCAAGTGCATAGGTTTGTAGGACAGTAGCAAATTTCCCTCAAGTGGATGACCTAAGGTTTATCAATCCGCCAACACACCCAATACAATGGTAAATTGTATAGGTGCACTAGTTCAGCAAAGAGATGGTGATACAAGTGCAATATGGATAGTTGACATAGGTTTTTGTAATCTGAAAATATAAAAACAGCAAGGTAACTAATGATAAAAGTGAGCGTAAACGGTATTGCAATGGTAGGAAACAAGGCATAGGGTTCATATTTTCACTAGTGCAAGTTCTCTCAACAATAATAACATAGATAGATCATATAACAATCCCTCAACATGCAACAAAGAGTCACTCCAAAGCCACTAATAGCGGAGAACAAACGAAGAGATTATGGTAGGGTACGAAACCACCTCAAAGTTATTCTTTCGGATCAATCTATTCAAGAGTTCGTACTAGAATAACACCTTAAGACACAAATCAACCAAAACCCTAATGTCACCTAGATACTCCATTGTCACCTCAAGTATCCGTGGGCATGATTATACAATATGCATCACACAATCTCAGATTCATCTATTCAACCAACACAAAGTACTTCAAAGAGTGCCCCAAAGTTTCTACTAGAGAGTCAAGATGAAAACGTGTGCCAACCTCTATGCATAGGTTCATGGGCGGAACCCGCAAGTTGATCACCAAAACATACATCAAGTGGCACGTGATATCCCATTGTCACCACATATAAGCACGGCAAGACATACATCAAGGGTTCTCAAATCATTAAATACTCAATCCGACAAGATAACTTCAAAGGGAAAACTCAATTCATCACAAGAGAGTAGAGGGGGAGAAACATCATAAGATCCAACTATAATAGCAAAGCTCGCAATACATCAAGATCGTGCCATAGAGGGAACACGAGAGAGAGAGAGATCAAACACATAGCTACTGGTACATACCCTCAGCCCCGAGGGTGAACTACTCCCTCCTCGTCATGGATAGCGTCGGGATGATGAAGATGGCCACCGGTGATGGGTTCCCCCTCCGTCAGGGTGCCAGAACGGGCTCCCGAGAGGTTTTTGGTGGCTACAGAGGCTTGCAGCGGTGGAACTCCCAATCTATCTTCGTTGTTGATATTTTTAGGGTACATGGACTCATATAGGCGATAGAAGTCGGTCTGGGGTGCTCGAGGGCCCCTAGAGACAGGGGCGCGCCCAGTAGAGGGGGGCGTGCCCTCCTATCTCCTGGCCTCCTTGAGGCTCTTCTGACGTGAACTACAAGTCTCCAGGATCATATTCTTCCCAAAAATTACGCTCACGAAGGTTTCATTCCGTTTGGACTCCATTTGATATTCCTTTTCTTCGAAATACTGAAACTGGCAATAAAACAACAATATGGGATGGGCCTCCGGTTAATAGGTTAGTCCCAAAAGTAATATAAAAGTGTATAATAAAGCCCATAATCATTCAAAACAGATAATAAAATAGCATGAATGCTTCATAAATTATTGATACGTTGGAGACATATCAGCATCCCCAAGCTTAATTCCTACTCATCCTCGAGTAGGTAAATGATAAAAGAAAGACTTTATGAAGTGTGAATGCTAGCAGGTGCACAAGTTTTATCAATGATAATTTCAATCACCTTTTCTAGCATGTTTATATGTCATAACAATAGTTCATCTCATAAAACTTTTCATGATGAAGTAACAAGCTATTCACATGTTAAAGCATAGACCATAAACTTTCTTGAAAACTAACAAACTTCATTCTTAGTTATCAAACAATTGCAATTCATCTTATTTTCAGGAAGGGTCTATGTCAGAGCTTTGATTTAGCAAACTTCACATACTCAACTATCATATAGTCTTCTACAATTGCTAACACTCACGCAATACTAATGGTTATGGAGTTTTAATCGGACACTGAGAAAGATAGGGGTTATAGTGTTACCTCCCAACGTATTCACCTTTGGGTGATGTCAACAATAATAGTTCATGCTAACTTACATTCAATTGGATATATATATATATATATATATATATATATATATATATATATATATATATATATATATATGGACCACCCCAACACAAAGTGCTTGCCAAACGATAAAATGAAAAAGGGAAAGGTGAAGATCACCTTGACTCTTGCATAAAAGTAAAAGACATAAAGTAAAAGATAGGCCCTTCGCAGAGGGAAGCAGAGGTTTTCATGCGCTTTTAGGGTTGGATACACAAAATCTTAATGCAAAAGAACATCACTTTATATTGCCACTTGTATATGGACCTTTATTATGCAGTCCGTCGCTTTTATTGCTTTCATAACAAGATCGTACAAAGCTTATTTTCTCTGCACTAATAAGTCATGCATATTTAGAGAGCAATTTTTATTGCTTGCACCGATGACAACTTACTTGAAGGATCTTACTCAATCCATAGGTAGGTATGGTGGACTCTCATGGCAAAAACCGGGTTTAAGGATATTTAGAAGCACAAGTAGTATCTCTACTTGGTGCAAGGAATTTTGTCTAGCATGAGGGGGAAAAGCAAGCTCAACATGTTTGAATGATCCATGACAATATACTTTAACTGAGATGTGAGAAAACATAACCCATTATGTTGTCTTCCTTGTCCAACATCAACTCTTTAGCATGTCATACTTAATGAGTGCTCACAATTATAAAAGGTGTCTAGGATAATGTATTTATATGTGAAATCTCTCTTCCTTCAATATTCTTTCATGAATTGTTCAAATGACCAATACAATGCTTGCTAACCTTCAATAAATTTACAACCTCTACTTTTTAGATGTGAAGTCATTACTCCCCATGGGATAAGCAAATGAGACATATATAATTCAGATTTATGATATTCAACTCATTCAACCATTTACTCATAGGATATAAGTGAAGCACACGAGTAAATGACAAACTACTCCAAAAAGATATAAGTGAAGATCAAAGAGTTGTTAAATAATTATGTAGCTATATGAAGACTATCTCTCATTTAAGAATTTCAGATCTTGGTATTGTATTCAAATAGCAAGCAAAACAAAAGAAAATGACATTGCAAGGATAGCACGACTCATGTGAAGAAGCAAAAACTTAGGTTCAACCGATACTAACCGATAATTGTTGAAGAAGAAAAGTGGGATGCCTACCGGAGCATACCCAAGCTTAGATGCTTGAGACTTCTTGAAATATAATCTTGGGGTGCCTTGGGCATCCCCAATCTTGAGCTTTTGTGTCTCCTTAATTCCTTTCATGTCACGGTTTCTCTTCTTTTTATCAAAAGCTTCATCCACAACAAACTCAACAAGAACTCGTGAGATAGGTTAGTATAAGCCAATGCAAAACCTTATCATTTTCTACTGTAACAAATCACTAAAATTATTATTCAACATTGAATACTAAATGTCTCTGCATATTTAATACTCCTATCCTAAAATAGAATCATTAAACAAGCAAACATATGCAAACAATGCAAACACAACAGCAATCTGCCAAAACAGTATAGTCTGTAAAGAATGCAAGATTCATCATACTTCATTAGCTCCAAAAATTATAATAAAAATACTAAGCTGTAAAAGATTTATCAGATATCAATATGAAAAAAGATTCAACAATATATCACTCTCTGACTTTTCTAGGGAATTTTTGCAACAGCGGTAAACTTTCTATTTTCAAACAGCAACATGTATACTAGCAAAATAAGCATGGTAAAGGCTATCCTTGTCATTTTTATTGAAAATAAATATGCAAAACATTATTCTAAATAACATCAAGCAAAAAATAACAAAATAAAATGACGCTCCAAGCAAAACACATATCATGTGGTGAATAAAAATATAGCTCCAAGTAAAGTTACCGATGAACGAAGACGAAAGAGGGGATGCCATCCGGGGCATCCCCAAGCTTAGTTGCTTGGATGTCCTTGAATATTACCTTGGGGTGCCTTGGTCATCCCCAAGTTTAGGCTCTTTCCACTCCTTATTCCATAGTCCATCGAATCTTTACCCAAAACTTGAAAACTTCAACCACACAAAACTCAACACAAAACTCATAAGCTCCGTTAGTATAAGATAATAAAACCACCACTGAGGTACTGTAATGAACTCATTCTAAATTCATATTGGTGTAATGTATACTGTATTCTAACTTCTCTATGGTTCATACCCTCCGATACTACTCATAGATTCATCAAAATAAGCAAACAACACATAGAAAACAGAATCTGTCAAAAACAGAACAGTCTGTAATAATCTGTATCAAACGTATACTTCTGGAACTCAAAGAATTCTGAAATAAATTGGTGGACCTGATGAATTTGTATATTAATCATCTTCAAAAAGAATCAACCTAAAAGCACTCTCCAGTTAAAAAAATGGTAGCTAATCTCGTGAGTGCAAAGTTTCTGTTTTTTTTACAGCAAGATCATAAAGACTTCACCCAAGTCTTCCCAAAGGTCCTACTTGGCACAAACACTAAATAAAACATAAAACCACATATAACCAGAGGCTAGATGAATATTTATTACTAAACAGGAACAAAAAGTAAGAAAAAAAATAAAGTTGGGTTGCCTCCCAACAAGCGCTATCGTTTAACACCCCTAGCTAGGCATGATGATTTCAATGATGCTCACATAAAAGATAAGAATTGAAACATAAAGAGAGCATCATGAAGAATATGACTAGCGCATTTAAGCCTAACCCACTTCATATGCATAGGGATTTTGTGAGCAAACAACTTATGGAAACAATAATCAACTAGCATAGGAAGGTAAAACAAGCATAGCTTCAAAATTTTCAACACATAGAGAGGAAACTTGATATTATTGCAATTCCTACAAGCATATGTTCCTCTCTCATAATAATTTTCAGTAGCATCATGAATGAATTCAACAATATAACCAGCACCTAAAGCATTCTTTTCATAATCTACAAGCATAGAAAATTTACTACTCTCCACATAAGCAAAATTCTTCTCATTCGGATTGGTAGTGGGAGCAAACTCAACAAAATAATTATCATGTGAGGCATAATCCAATTGAAAACGAAAATCATGATAACAAGTTTCATGGTTATCATTATTCCTAATAGCATACAAGTCATCACAATAATCATCATAGATAGCAACTTTGTTCTCATAATCAATTGGAACCTCTTCTGAAATAGTGGAATCATCACTAAATAAAGTTGACACTCTTCCAAATCCACTTTCATGTTCATAACAATAAGATTCAATATCCTCCAAAATAGTGGGATCAATACTACCTAAATTTGACACTCTTCCAAACCCACTTTCATCAATATAACCATCATAAATAGGAGGCATGCTTTCATCATAATAAATATTCTCATCAAAACTTGGGGGACAAAAATTATCATATTCATCAAACATAGCTTCCCCAAGCTTGTGGCTTTGCATATCATTAGCATCATGGATATTCAAGGAATTCATACTAACAACATTGCAAATCATGCTCATCATTGAAAGATTTAGTGACAAACATTTTATAGATCTCTTCTTCTAGCACTTGAGCACAATTTTCTTTTCCATCATACTCACAAAATATATTAAAAAGATGAAGCGTATGAGATGAACTCAATTCTAATTTTTTGTAGTTTTCTTTTTTAGACTAGACTAGTGATAAAACAAGAAACATAAAGATTCGATTGCAAGATCTAAAGATATACCTTCAAGCACTCACATCCCCGGCAACGGCACCAGAAAAGAGCTTAGTTGACGGGGTGTGAGTGCCGCTTACCTAGCCTCCCCGGCAACGGTGCCAGAAAAGAGCTTGACGTCTACTACACAACCTTCTTCTTGTAGACGTTGTTGGGCCTGCAAGTGCACAGGTTTGTACATAGTAGCAAATTTCCCTCAAGTGGATGACCTAAGGCTTATCAATCCGTGGGAGGCGTAAGATGAAGATGGTCTCTCTCAAGCAACCCTGCAACCAAATAACAAAGAGTCTCTTGTGTCCCCAACACACCCAATACAATGGTAAATTGTATAGGTGCACTAGTTCGGCGAAGAGATGGTGATACAAGTGCAATATGGATAGTAGATATAGGTTTTTTTAATCTGAAAATATAAAAACAGCAAGGTAACTAATGATAAGAGTGAGCGTAAACGGTATTGCAATGGTAGGAAACAAGGGTAGGGTTCATACTTTCACTAGTGCAAGTTCTCTCAACAATAGTAACATAGATAGATCATATAATAATCCCTCAACATGAAACAAAGAGTCACTCCAAAGCCACTAATAGCAGAGAACAAACGAAGAGATTATAGTAGGGTACGAAACCACCTCAAAGTTAATCTTTCGGATCAATCTATTCAAGAGTTCGTACTAGAATAACACCTTAAGACACAAATCAACCAAAACCCTAATGTCACCTAGATACTCCATTGTCACCTCAAGTATCTGTGGGCATGATTATACGATATGCATCGCACAATCTCAGATTCATCTATTCAACCAACACAAAGTACTTCAAAGAGTGCCCCAAAGTTTCTACCCGAGAGTCAAGACGTAAACGTGTGCCAACCCCTATGCATAGGTTCATGGGCGAAACCCACAAGTTGATCACCAAAACATACATCAAGTGGCACGTAATATCCCATTATCACCACAGATAAGCACGGCAAGACATACATCAAGGGTTCTCAAATCATTAAAGACTCAATCTGACAAGATAACTTCAAAGGGAAAACTCAATTCATCACAAGAGAGTAGAGGGGGAAAAACATCATAAGATCCAACTATAATAGCAAAGCTCGCGATACATCAAGATCGTGCCATAGAGGGAACACGAGAGAGAGAACACGAGAGAGAGAGAGGGAGATCAAACACATAGCTACTGGTACATACCCTCAGCCCTGAGGGTGAACTACTCCCTCCTCGTCATGGATAGCGCCGGGATGATGGATATGGCCACTGGTGATGGGTTCCCCCTCCGACAGGGTGCCGGAACGGGCTCCCGAGAGGTTTTTGGTGGCTACAGAGGCTTGCGGCGGCGGAACTCCCAATCTATCTTCGTTGTTGATGTTTTTAGGGTACGTGGACTTATATAGGCGAAAGTAGTTAGTCGGGGGGTGCTCGAGGGGCCCAGGAGACAGGGGCCCGCCATCCTATCTCCTGGCCTCCTCTAGGCTCTTCTGACATGAACTCCAAGTCTTCCGGATCATATTCTTCCCAAAAATCACGCTCCCGAAGGTTTCATTCCGTTTGGACTTCTATTGATATTCCTTTTCTTTGAAATACTGAAATAGGCAATAAAACATCAATATGGGTTGGGCCTCCGGTTAATAGGTTAGTCCCAAAAGTAATATAAAAGTGTATAATAAAGCCCATAATCATTCAAAACAGATAATAAAATAGCATGAATGCTTCATAAATTATAGATACGTTGGAGATGTATCGGCTGGCAGCTGCATGGAACCGGCGGTGGAGCCTTAGAAGGCGCGGGCCTGGCCGCGGCCCTGCTGATGTCCTCGGCAAGGGTCTTGCCGGGGCCTCGGCAAGGGTCTTGCCGAGGCACCGTGGTCGTCCCCGGCAAGGATCTTACCGGAGGTCTCGTGGGTTTCCTCGGCAAGGATCTTGCCGAGGGTCATCGACTTCTGGTCCTCATCTAATCTTGTGTGTCTATGATCTTCACAAAAATCTGCATGCCATCGTGGAGGTTCCTCTCGAGCCTTGTTTCCAACGTGGTTGATGGCGTTGGAACCCTTGGGCTCAAGGGTGGCGCGCCCCGCTGGCGCTGGGCAAGTTGTCCCGGCAAGGCCCTTGCCGAGGCTGTGGAGGCTGTCCTGGCAAGGATCTTGCCGAGGGAGCCTGCCTCGCCCTCTTTCTTCTCGTGTCTCTGCCTTGGCGTTGCTTTGATTCTCTTGTGGCTTCGACTTCCTTCCTCCGCTCTGCTAAGTGTGGCCGTGGGCGTGGCTCTGACTGCCCGTGCACAAGTAAAGGTGTACAAAGCACAACCCCTACTTTTGTACACCGACACTAGCATTGAACCGATGAAGGTTGAAGAAGCATTGGAAGATCCGAGTTGGTTAAATGTCATGCATGAAGAGCTGCACAACTTTGATAGAAACCAAGTGTGGACATTCGTCGAGTAGCCCGACAACAACCACAACATCATCGGTACCAAATGGGTGTTTCGCAACAAGCAAGATGAAGATGGACAAGTAGTTCACAACAAAGCACGTCTCGTCGCCCAAGGCTACACTCAAGTCGAAGGTATGGACTATGGTGAGACATATGGCCCTGTTGCTAGACTTGAGTCTATTCGCTTACTTGCCTATGCTAATCACCATGATATCACATTGTACCAAATGGACATTAAAAGTGATTTTCTAAATGGTGAAATTGAGGAGGAATTTTATGTTAAACAACCTCCCAACTTTGTTAATCCTAATAAACCCAATCATGTTTACAAACTTCACAAAGCTCTTTATGGTCTTAAACAAGCTCCTAGAGCGTGGTATAAATGCTTGACCAAGTTCCTCATTGAAAAAGGCTTTGAGATTGGAAAAATTGATTCTACTCTTTTCACTAAAAGGGTTAATGGATAATTATTTTGTATGCCAAATTTATGTTGATGATATTATATTTGGTTCAACTAACCCTCATTTTAGTGAGAAGTTTGGGAATCTTATGTCGGAGAAGTTTGAGATGTCTATGATGAGTGAACTCAAGTTCTTTCTTGGTTTGCAAATCAAGCAAACTAAGGAGGGAAGCTTTGTCTCTCACAATGTATACCAAGGACTTATTCAAGAAGTTCAATATGCAAGAATGCAAAGGTTTGAGTACACCCATGCCTACTAGTGGACATCTTGACTTGACTAAAGATGGTGAACCCGTTGATCAAAAAGTTTACCGCTCTATGATTGGTTCATTTTTATATCTATGTGCCTCTCGCCCCGATATCATGCTAAGTGTGTGCATGTGTGCACGGTATCAAGTAGCTCCTAAAGAATGTCATCTTAAGGCTGTGAAAAGGATAGTGAGATACTTAATACATACACCAAATTTTGGCATTTGGTATCCAAAGAGGTCTTCTTTTTATCTTGTTGGCTACTCCGACTCGGACTATGCCGGTGACAAGGTTGATAGAAAATCCACTTCGGCTACTTGTCAATTTCTTGGTAGATCTCTTGTGTCTTGGTCCTCCAAGAAACAAAACTCGGTATCCTTATCCACCGCCGAAGCAAAATACATTGTCGCTGGTTCATGTTGTGCTCAATTACTTTGGATGACCCAAACTCTTAAAGATTATGGGATATATGTGAAACATGTCCCATTGCTTTGTGACAACGAAAGTGCTTAAGATTGCTCACAATCCCGTGCAACATTCTCAAACTAAGCATATTGAAGTTCGTCATCATTTCATTCGAGATCATGTTGCTAAGGGTGATATCAACCTTAAGCATGTTCGTACCGACAAGCAATTGGTGGATATATTCACTAAACCACTTGATGAGAAAGTGTTTTGTAGGTTGATAGGTGAATTGAACATTATTGATGCTTCAAACTTGGAGTAGAAACTCCATTTGGATACATGCAAGACATGAGCATATGACTAATCCTTGATATTTCTCTTATAATGGTAATCATATGTCTTGGATATATTTGCACCATTGCATGTCATCTAACCCATGTAGGTACTTGGATGGATATAAATCTATGAGATTGCAACTCACTCACATCTTAAGCAATCTCTACATCACCAAGTCTCTACAATACGGTGGTTCAAGACAAGGAAGCTTGAAACCCTTCAAACATACCCTTTGACAATTTAAACATATCATATTTCATGATTGTCATTTTGGATACACAAGTGCTATTCCTTGCAAAACTAATCCATGTAGGTAGATGAACTCAATTACAAGCGGTGCTACAAATGAACTACATCACCATTGAGCATCCCACACAAGTTCAACTACATGATCAAGATCATCACCACCACCCAAGGTATGTTGTTCCATCTTAGAGAAGCTTTACCCCAAGACATGGGTCAAAGCAGCTCAACAAGATGTCAACACATCAAAATGCTTAAATGAAAATGGCAACCCCATTTTGAGCTTAAACGATGGGTATGACCTATGATCAAGTGTCCTCACTTGACTTCTAAGTCAATATACTCTAACATAGGTGACTTTGTCACCGACCAATTCTAGATAAAGTTCTCTAGTGTTTGTCCTTGTTCTTGCATTTGTATCATGCATATTTGTTTCCCCTTTCAAAAAAACTTCATCTAGATTTCTTTCCTTTTTATTTCTGTTCTTCATTTCCCTGCATCCAATTCATTGCAAATCCTTGTGAGATCTTATATTCTTAGTGAGATGAGGTGACTAGTGCTTTTTCTCTGTGATGAACTCGGACACACCGACTTGCCTCTTTTAGTCAAACTGAAACTTTTTGGTGCCACCGAAGGAAACAACTCGGTGTAGCCGATCTCAATGCTGAGAAAACACTTTGTCATTTGCATCCTGCACATTTTGTTCCAGCTCCACTCGATGATTCTTATCCTCTACCAGCACCTTATTTTTCCTTGCTACTTTGCCATGTGACTCAAGGACCAATCCTATTTTGACTCCACTCCAGAGAAGACCCTTCTTGGAAATTGATGTCAAAGGGGGAGAGAGAGAGTTCACATCAAAGCTTAATCATATAAAAAGGGGGAAAGAGAGAAAAATAATCACATCAAAGAGAGACCCAGTTGCTTGGTATTCAAAGAGGAGAGAAGTCACATGTCTTTAGAGGGGAAAGACATGTTCATGTTGTTTTTGTGTTTGCTTTGCTCTGATTTTCTATTCCCTATCTTCTCCCAATATCCCATATAAGATTCAGGGGGAGCAAGACATCTAAGGGAAGGAAATCTTCGAATTCATTGCATATCTTTAACTTTGGGGACATGTCTACACTCAAATAGAGTACCTAGTACTCACTCTCTACATGTCATCCCAATCTTGGTACTTTTGTGGTTTGCTGCTTTCTCTGTTCAGTAGATGTTTCTGTGTTGTCTAACCTTGTTTTCTCAGGCTCATCTCTTCCAAAGCTAGCTCAAGACCATAAGGTAAGTATATGCATCACACTCATGTGCATGATGATCTCTTGTTGTTGTACATATTATTTGCAAGGAGGACTCATGAGCATGAAGGTACATTTTCTTTATTCACGTCATTTGCTCTGACGCATATAGCCAAAATAGATGTAACTCATTGCTTGCTCTGTCATGATTATGCACTCACATGATCTTATGTTCCATATTTACATGATTGCATAAATGTAGGGGGAGCCTATGCATGTCAAATGTCCTTCCAAAGCTTTACCTGCCTTTCTCTATATCTTTATCTAAAGCTTTAATGTATCTTGTCATCAATTACCAAAAAGGGGGAGATTGAAAGCACAAGTGCTCTCTGGGTGATTTTGGTAATTAATGTCAACATATCTCTTGTTGGACTAATACTTTTATCTAGTATATCTCAGATAAGTTCAACAGTGGAGTGGCATGGACAAGAGGATGTGGAACCCCTTCAAGATGCTAAGTACAAAGGATTGGCTCAAGCTCAAAGCTAAGGACTCTACACTTTCTCTTTCAGTGATCTAAGATCACATTGAGTCCATAGGAAACCCAATACTATTAAAAGGGGATGAGGTGTTGCTTAATGGCTTGCTTGCTCAAAGTGCTTAGTGATATGCTCCAAAGCCCTCAACCACCTTCTGATATCCACATATGCCAGAAACCAAAAGTCAAACTCGGCCCTACCGGTCTGATATATCCGGCACCACCGAGTTCATTTGACATAGCCACTGCCAGAAACCCTAATCAATTCGGTCTCACCGATGGGATCTCGGTCTCACTGAGATGGGCTTGCAAACTCCCTCTTGCCTATTGCAATAATTTCGGTCTCACCGAGATGATGTAATCGGTCCCACCGACTTTGCTTGACCAACTCTCTATTTCGCTTCTTACCAAAATCGGTCCAACCGAGTTTGTGTAATCGGTCAAACCGAGATGAGGTTCTACCCTAACCCTTGCATATAGGTCCTACCGAATTGATCATATCGGTCCCACCGAAATGCCTAACAGTCACATTATGAACTAAATTGGTCCGACCGAGTTTTCTGATTCGGTCCCACCGAGTTTGGTAAATTGTGTGTAATGGTTAGATTTTGTGTGCAGGCTATATATACCCCTCCACCCTCTCCTCATTCGTGAGGAAAGCCATCAAAATGTGCCTACACTTCCAGCATTCATTTTCTGAGAGATAACCACCTACTCATGTGTTGAGACCAAGATATTCCAATCCAACCATATGAATCTTGATCTCTAGCCTTCCCCAAGTTGCTTTCCACTCAAATCATCTTTCCACCAAATCCAATCCTATGAGAGAGAGTTGAGTGTTGGGGAGACTATCATTTGAAGCACAAGAGCAAGGAGTTCATCATCAACACACCATCTATTACCTTTTGGAGAGTGGTGTCTCGTAGATTGGTTAGGTGTCACTTGGGAGCCTTTGTCAAGACTGTGGAGTTGAACCAAGGAGTTTGTACGGGCAAGGAGATCGCCTACTTCGTGAAGATCTACCCTAGTTAGGCAAGTCCTTCGTGGGTGATGGCCATGGTGGGATAGACAAAGTTGCTTCTTCGTGGACCCTTCGTGGGTGGAGCCCTCCATGGACTCGCGCAACCGTTACCCTTCATGGGTTGAAGTCTCCATCAATGTGGATGTACGATAGCACCACCTATCGGAACCATGCCAAAAATCTCCGTGTCTCCAATTGCGTTTGCACACTCCAATTCCAGCCCTTTACTTTATTGCAAGTTGCATGCTTTACTTTCCGCTGCTCATATACTCTTTGCATGCTTGCTTGAATTGTATTATGAATGGTTGAAATTGGGTTAATCTAGCACCTCAACTTGAAAAACTTTAAAACTGCCAACTTTGTGTGTTAAGGGTCTATTCACCCCCTCTAGACACCTGAGGGAGTCCTGGATTAGGGGATATGCGGATAGCCGGACTATATACATTGGCCGGACTGTTGGACTATGAAGATACAAGATTGAAGACTTCATCCTGTGTCTGGATGGGACTCTCCTTGGCGTGGAAGGCAAGCTTGGCAATTCGGATGTATAGATCTTCTTCTCTGTAACCGACTCTGTGTAACCCTGGCCCCCTCCGGTGTCTATATAAACCGGAGGGTTTAGTCCGTAGGACAACGATCATATCATAGGGTAGCTTCTAGGGTTTAGCCTCTATGATCTCGTGGTAGATCAACTCTTCTAATACTCATATCATCAAGATCAATCAAGTAGGAAGTAGGGTATTACCTCCATTGAGAGGGCCGGAACCTGGGTAAACATCATGTCCCCCGCCTCCTGTTACCATTAGCCTTAGACGCATAGTTCGGGACCCCCTACCCGAGATCCGCCGGTTTTGACACCGACAACACCTCTTCTCGATCCTTTCAATTGGTATCAGAGTGTTGGTCTCCATTGCTTTGGTTTATTCACCATTGGAGGAAGATGGATGAGTCTACTTTGGAGAGACTTAGACATAGAGTGTCTATACTTGATGGAGAGTACTTTTATGAGGGGGAAAATGAGATGCTTGTGATTTTAAATGAATATCATTTGAACAAGTACGTTACAAGCCCTTGTGCACCTCATGTTGATCTTATGCATCCTACCCGTGATGAGTCCATTGACATGATTCAAAATCTTAGAACTGTTAATCTTATCACTAGAGGTTTGCCTAGAAACTTGATTGGTTGCTTGCCTACTCTAGATTGTGCCTACACTATATGGAGATTTCTCGAGGAATGATTTCCAAACTATTCGTAAGTATATTGCCTTGAATAAGACGAATTCCAATGATCCTAAGTTTGGTGATTGTCTATTTGAGCTTATCAATCTTATGCGTGCCAAAGGAGATGTTGGAATTATTAGCAATATTATTTCTGAAGCTATTAGAATTCATAGAGATGAACATTGTCAAAATCATTTATCTAATGAATCACTCTCTCTAGGAAATTATCCATCACATGACAATGTTGAACATGGATACTATGATGAGGATGATGATAGTGACTATGATCTTGATGATGCAATGAGATACTTTGGTTGTATGGCTAATCTTCGCGGCTACATGGCTGGAGGAAAGGAATGGGTCCTTGATAGTGGATGTACCGATCACATGACCTGTGAGGGTGTCCTGGATTAAGGGGTCCTCGGCCGTCCGAACTATGTGACATGGGCCGAACTGATGGGCTATGAAGATACAAGACAGAAGACTTCTTCCCGTGTCCGGATGGGACTCTCCTTGGCGTAGAAGGCACCACTACAAAAAAAGACACATCCGTGACATTTTGGGCCGAACGAAAAAAAAATTGTCATACATATCACACTTTTATGACGATAATTGTGACAAAACCCGGTATCATCATAGAGGTGGTGGGATCCTACTTCTATGACAAAAAATCATGACAGAAAATGGGCTTTTCATCTTGGGCGGGCCGGAGACGCAGCTGCATGACATTCTTTGGGCCGTCCATGACGGAAAAAACTGTGGTAGAAGCGAGGGCGAGGAAAATTTCGGGGAGTTCCCGGTTACGGTGGGCGGTCGAGGGCCGAGCGATGCGTGTTTCTCTCGTACATGTACGCGCGTGTGTGTGAGGTGTTGGCTCTAACTGAACCCGAGCGAGCGTTGGGCTCTAACTGAACCCGAGCGGTTGCACTACAGGCTACGCGTTACTGAACCCGAGCGATCGATCGATGGTGGTTAACTGAACCCGATCGAGCAATTCCTTCGCTACTGCTGCTAACTGAAGCCGATCGACTGAATGGACAGTGAGCGTTGGGGGGGTGGATGAACAGTGAGCGGTGGGGGTGGATGCAGGACCCCGTGGCGTTGCCACTGGATGAAGAGGATGACCCCCGTGGAGGGTTGGATGAACAGTAGATGGTGGAGGGGTGCCCATGGAGGGGTGGTTGAACAGTAGCCGATGGAATAGCATGCGGTGGAGGCTAGATGAACAGGAGCCCGTGGAGGCTAGAGGAGGTCGACGGTTGCATGTGGAGGCTGGAGGAGGTCGACAGTGGAGATGAACAGTATCCCGTGGAGTCTCGTTCTGCGGTACGCCACACCCCTCCTGATGAACAGGACCCCCGTTTCGACCATAGCACTCCAACACAAGTCCGTTTCATCTGTTTTGCGGTACGCCACACCCCTCCCGATCAACAGGACCCCCGTTTCGAATGTAGGAGGTCCGTTACCTCCGTTTTGCAGTACGCTAGACCCCTCCCGGTGAACAGGATCCCGTTTCGAACGTGGTCGGTCGAACACAAGGCCGTTTCCTCCGTTCTGTGGTACACCAGGCCTCGGTTCCATCGCATGTTCCGTCCAAGCCCTCCCGATGAACACGACCACGCATTCCGTTCCGGCCCAGCCGGTTGGCTCCCACGCATTCCGTTGCCTCCCGATGAACACGACGCATTCCGTTTCCTCCCCATGAACACGACGCATTCCGTTGCCTCCCCATGAACACGACGACAATGTTGTTTCTCCGTTCCGACCCAGCCATGTACACGAGCCCTGGCCATACGTATGCGTGAGTAGGCGTTCGAGACCCCGCCCGTATGTACGTATGTGGCCGTATTTTCTTTCTTGCACCCTGGCCGTTGTACGTACGTGTACATGCTACATGCGCGCCACTACTACGACATGTGCGCGCCTCTACTACGACACGTGCATGCCTCTACATCGACCACTATGTACGTGCATGTTCGCGACAGAATGACAACGCTACGTACGCTTCGACCAGGTGGGTCCCGACTGTCAGGCACTTCCTTGCATGCGAAGATGTAGCTGGTGGGTCCCAGTAGTCAGGGGGCGAATCTTTTTTTTTGCCCGGATGCACTTCCTTGCGTGCGAAGATGTAGCTGGTGGGTCCCAGCAGTCAAGGGGGCGAATCATTTTTTTGCCCGAACGCACTTCCTTGTGTACGAAGATGTAGCTGGTGGGTCCCAGCAGTCAGGGGGCGAATCGTTTTTTTTTGCCCGGACGCACTTCCTTGCGTGTGAAGATGTAGCTGGTGGGTCCCAGCAGTTAGGGGAAATGTTTTTTCATGAAATACAATGGCCTGCCCGGTGGGTCCCTGCTATCACGTGGAGGAATCATTATTTTCCGCGTAATGAGGAGGCACTTCCTTGCTGTGGCCGTGGATGCAGCTGTCAGCCGCTCCACGTACAGTCCACGTCCGATGGAAGTCGTTCGTTGACCACGTTGACCACGCCGCGCCGAGAGCACCACGGCGATGGACGACGACGAGGCTAGGAAGGGAATGACTCAGAGCCGGGGAAGATGCAACAGTGGATGCCCACGCGAAGAGGAGTACGAGGGTTCACTGGTTCGGCTGCGGTGTGAGGCTGCTGTCCCGCAGAATAACAGGGGGTGTGGGTGAGTAGAGGGATGGCCAACGATGGGAGTAGTAGGTGGCGGTGAGGCCTCCACGGCATCACAGCCGGCCATGGGAGGCAGGATGTAACACCCCAAAAATTTAACCAGGTTTTAGTTATTAAAATTTTGCCAAGAGTTTAAAATTTTTGCATGCAAGTATATCCCTGTTGATTTCAAAACTTTTCTTTTAATATTAAGGAGTTTTTCCCAAGTGGATCCTTCCAAAACATATTGGACTTATTTTTCCCTCTCATTTAAAAAAACATCTCTCAATCAGGAGATTTATTTATAAAATTATTTCACCCTGAGCTTTATTCATTAAATGACTTGTTTTAAAATTTGGAGCTCTTTTTGAACTGCAACCATTTGATATATTATTCTAAAAATCCAACCAAAAATTGGAGATGTCATGTGATGTTTTTAAATCACTTTTATACAAAAATATCTTTTATTTATGTAATAAATTTGAGCTCTACATCAATTTTTCCTTCTCTGGTCCAGAGTGCATTTTGCACTACAACCCTTTTAAATAATTCTTTCTAGTCTCCATCAAAATTATGGGATATTGGTGGTAGCATATGATTCAACTTTATGCAAAAACCTAGTGCTGTTCTTTGAAAAATTTGAGTGAATCAACCTCATTTTCATTCTGGTCCAGCCCTGTGATTTCTACTGCAACCCTATTTATTTTTGCTCCAATGATCTTGTGTTTTCTCCTACTGGTAGACAGCCCTACCAAACCCCTAAATCCAGGAGCATGCAACCCTTGGATTAATTTTGGTTCATGAAATAATGTCATTTATTTCCTGTCCAGAATTGTAGTTTTGCAAAACTTGCACTAACAAGTTTGTGCTTTTCACAAACTAACCTCACCACCCTCTTGTACATCTAAAGAGACCACCATCTGGAGTTTTTGGCCACTCCAAGACCTGCCTAGGCGCCCTTAGCATTTTGTCAAACACCTTACGGGCATGATCTGTTTTGACATGAATTGTGGTATTGCACTATGAACTTGCACCTCTGATCAAACAAGCATGTCCACTAGACTCCCCGTTTCTCCTAACCTAGATCTGTTAATTGCCAGCCTCACCCAAGCTCTGTAGCATGCTCTGGCATTGCGTCGAGCACGTCCCGTGCATGCCCGGAGCGCGAGCAGAGCGTGCGTTTGGCACGCACGTGCGTCGAGCCGACACGCTGGCCCCCACGGTTTTGGCCCGCTCTGCAGCACCGCGACACACGCTCCCCTTCTCACCGCTACGTGCCAAGCCGCCCCTCGCCACGCCGGCAGGCCAAGGGCTAGCCGCCACAGCCGCCCGATAGCCTCTGCCCATGTCGGCGCCGCCAAAGCCACCTCCACTCGCCAGCTCGCCCTTGGAGCAGTGCCCACTCGTCCGCTAGCTCCTGCCGTCATCCCCAGCCACGCCATGTTGCCCTGCAAGCTACAGAGAGGCGGTTCGCCGGAGAGCTTATCCGGCCGCCGCAGAACCGACCTCGACGAGCTATAAAAGGAGGCCCCCGAGCTTCCCCGAGCACACAGGCAACCTTAGAATGCTCCCCTAGTTCTCCTATGGCAGCCAATCGACCCGGGGAGGTCTTCTTCCCCACCTCCGGCAACTGCGGCCGCCACCACTGCCCTGGCCAATTCGGCACCACCAGGGCCTCCCCCTCTCTGTTCTCTCCACCAAGAGCTTCCTCATCCTCCCGTGACCCCTTCCCCCTACTCGATTTTGATCGGGAACCACCGCCGCCTCAAAACCACTTTACCACCGAAGCTTCCCTCCGCCACGGAGCTCGCCGCCGGCGATTTCCTCCACCTCCAACGACCCTGCGACTACCGGAGTGACCACCTCGGCCCCCTGAATCCGCTGGTGGCCTCAGCTTTCCGAACGGAGCCACCGTTCGCCGGCGATGATCAGTGGGCCAGGCGAGCCCACCGTCAGAGACCCAGCGCCGGTCCACGTGGTTAAGTGGAGGCGTAAAGGGCGCAAATACGTTTTCTCTGCACCGAAAGCGTAATCTCGTTTGAAACGTTTTCCTTTTCCTGATTTTATTAAAAACAAATTTTGACCAGAACTTTGACTGGCTATAACTTTTTAAATACAACTCCAAATGAAATGATTCTTTTTCCTACCTCTCTCAAATTTCACCTAGTTTATTTTAAGATTTATTTGAAAAACATTCAGAACAACTTTTGGTGCTGTTTTTATTTTGTGTGTTAATTCTTTTATATTGCTAAAATAGGATTTTTGAAGAGAGGAGAAGTATTTCAAGTTTTGGAGTGCACCCTGCCTTTCCACACATTGAAGGCAAGCATTCTGAACCCCGGCATAATATTTTTGTGTGTTCGATGACACGTTCATAACATCACCTCACTTTGGAGAAACTTGTTATTTCATGTGATATGATCATATGCATGGGTGCATGTTATTGATTTCCATGCTGTTGGAAATGGACACACTTGTGATGATAATCACCCTCATGTGCCTTGCATGCATGCCGGCAGGAACCCAGGAAAACCTATGCCTTGGGTAGGCATGAGTTTGTCGCCGGTCTCCGTCGGGACGGTTATGTCTAGTATGGCATGGTAAGGTGATATGAGCGGTGACTCTGTTGGATGAAATATATTCGTTATACTAATCATGCAGGGAATACTTAAACCTCCTGAGTCGACCGTAGATCGAGTCTTGTGCCAGTAACCCCCATACTTGTTTCGTACTACCACTCGTCTCTACAGCAAGTAGAGTACGGTTCAGTAAGTTGTCAACCTCTTTCTAGCACACACCGTACAGAGAGGCCATGGTGGAAGATACCGGTTGTAGCTGGTAGGCAGGCCACCTGGTCCGGGGGCATGGGTGTTTCCGGTTGGGACCGAGAGGGGAGGCCACCCCTTAGAGCGCGCGATATAAATTTGATCCCATGCTACGCGAGGTTGTAGCCTCCCCACTTAGAGTTTGCTTAACAGGTGTCGTGGGTGATTCCAGACACGTGTGAGATAAGCTGGTGTGTTCAAGTTAGGTGTGTTTTCAACAAAAAGACCGTAGACGGAATTAGTCCCGATGGACTAAAGAAATCCGTTACTCGTGGGTAAAGAGTACACCCTCTGCAGAGAATAAACCTATTCGAATAGCCGTGTCCATGGTTAAGGATTACAGTCTGGGATGGGTCAGGTGTCGGTCTTAGTGTCGGTCTTCGGAGGTGAAACTGTTAACCAGAAATGGAATTACTACTTGTGACTTGTGATAATTATGATTATTATTATTGTTGACTAACCCGTGATATTATTGTTATTATCGAGTATCTCTGGGATGGTTCTACCTCCGGGATATTCACTATGATTGTTTATTTTAAAGCCCTTTATGTGGTGTCGCTAAGACGCCCGACT
>NC_041387.1:589233428-589240911 GCF_002162155.2 Triticum dicoccoides
TTCTTTTAAAGCCCTTTATGTGGTGTCGCTCAGACGCCCGACTGTGGCATTTCTTTTAAAGCCCTTTTATGTGGTGTCGCTCAGACGCCCGACTGTGGCATTTCTTTTAAAGCCCTTTATGTGGTGTCGCTCAGACGCCCGACCGTGGCATTTCTTTTAAAGCCCTTTATGTGGTGTCGCTAAGACGCCCGACTGTGGCATTGCTTGTTATTTATTTCATAAATTTTTATACTACTATGTTATTGCATTTTTATAAATAACCGCCTGCACGCATCAGAATTTTATTTACTATTTTTGACTGACGTCGTGAGCAAAAAATATTTTCAGCACATCATGGTTATATTATACCTGTGTTCATAATGTTTGCGAGTACATTCAAAGTACTCACTGGCTTGTCCCTGGCTATTGTCTTGGCCAGATTTCTTGCGCGGAGAGGAGCGACGCGATGACAGCCCCGGAACCTAAGTAATGGAGATAGCAGCCTCGCGAAGATAGGAGTTAACCTGGTCAGCTGTTCCCGTGGGAAATGGAGTCCCATAAACACTGATGTTTCACAACCCGCTTCCGCCATCAACCACTAGAAACCATTTGTTGTACTCACAGGCCAGAATGGCCTTGTACTACATATTTTGTTTTCTGCTTGGAATTTCTGTATCAAGTTGGAGCCTCATCAGCTAACAGTAATCCTGGGGCTGATGAGCACGACGGTCTTTTCTGGAAATTTATTACCCGGAAAACCCGGTCGTGACAGACTTGGTATTAGAGCCAGGCTGACCATTGGCTAATCCTATCTTAGTCAGGTCAATAAACTTAGGCAAACCAACCCACTAGACCATAACCAAACCCCAGCCAAGCTTCTCGTGCAAGATAGCCACACAGTGACCCAACACCTTTTTGGCAGTCGGTGCCCAACCTATCAACCTAACCTGTCACTCATGCGCCAGTGACCGGCCCCTAAATAGTCCTTTCTCGCAAGCGTGCGAAGGAAGACTCCGTCCCCTTTTTCCTATAAAAAGGGGCACACTAGTCCCAACACAGCACACCACAGCCTCTACCCCAAACCGAGCCACAATGCCTGGCCCTGCCGTGCACAATGAAACCACAGCAACCAACCTTGGAGGTTTTGTGACCATACTCGCAAACCTCACCCGTCGTGCCTATGCGTTAGAAGAGCCACCAGAATTTGTTGTGTACCAAGGACCCGTGAGCGGTGAAGACCGTCAATTTTGGGCCACTGTGCACATCTACGGTAGGGGACTGTCACCCGAACGCCCCTACAGGTTCACCGGAAGAACAACTTCCTTCGAGCCACAAGCCATCCAGCTAGCCGCTCGAGAAGCTATAGTTCATCTCAGGCACTTGTCGCCCAGAGTTAACTGTCGCTCGTTCCACTACTACCCCAGACGTGAAGGGTATGGTAGACCACCCCAAGTTGCCAACGGAGATCACGAGACGGACCCCGCATTGTTGCACCTAGTGCGCTATGTAAGTGCACTAGAGGCACTGTTCGACCAGATTACTATTGATCTGATCGCAGCTCGTGGAGAGCTGGTTCGTCGAGCCCCGGCGAGAGAAGAGAACGAGCCCAACGCCGACAACCCAGTCGTGCTGTTTGGACACCCGATCGAGTCCCTGAGGCCTGCCCCAGCCATCGGCCAAGGTGCTGCGATAACCCCAGAGGTGCTTTGTCGCATATTGGGAGCACACTCCAACGGGGTTGTGGCCAACAATCCCCGCGATGGTCATCATCACTACCCCGACCCTGCAGTTCCTCCGCCATCTCCGACTAATCCCGGCAGTGAGACACGTTTAGAAGCCTCGACATCCACCAGGCGCGCCCGTTTAGACATAAACGAGGTAGACTAAGCCATATGAGTAGCACCGAGTTTCAGGGTATCCTCGCGTTGTAATCATTCGACCGTGTATGTTAACGCAGCCTGTCGTTGTGCCTCTGTTTTAATAGTAGCCTTGCATATTTGGTCAGCACATAGTTGCATAATTTTCCGGGCACAACTACCAAAACCAACCCGACGACAACCACAGTAACACGTCTCTTTATGAGATATGTGTATCTCTGACACTGACCTGACCTTTGGAGCTAAGCTGGCAATTTATTACCTTTCACCACGGTAAAACGATCCGGCTCCATTGCTATATAAAGGCCACCTTGTGACCTTACCCAGCAACCCTCACTTTGTGCACCACACTCACAACTTTTTCCTATCATGCCGAGCCCCAGCATTCATCTGAGAACCCCAGATGCAACCCCAGGTAGCTTTGTCAAAATATTGTGGGATTTTACCTGCAGTACCATGGGTTCTACCCAGCCACCTCAGTACGAGCTGTTCAAATCTAGAATCACCCCATCCACCTCGGAATATTGGCCAGCAGTACACATTCCTCCTGTAGACCCCAACCAAGATCCAACAGAAGTTTCCTTCGTGGGGAAATCTATGCCAACCCCACACCTGGCCATAGAAGCTGCTGCGAAAGAAGCGATTGCTCGCCTTCGATCCGCTGTACCCTATGCCCGCGAACAAGGATATTATTACTTTCCGAGCCGTGCAGCACCCGGAGAAGTTACATCTTTTCCCGGTGGACGGATTGAGAAAGACCCAGTACTAGCCAACCTTATCCAGTACATCATCGCTCAAGAGCATTTGAACCAGCGAGTGATGGATTATCTCCAGAGCCTCGCAGATTTAAGTCCTCAGATTGCCATCAGCAGATCACTGAGACCCGAACCGGAGAGACGCATACATCGACTGGTCAATCCACTGCCTCCGATAGAAGAGGAGTGTATCCCAGTACCAGAGACATTTTATCAGGACCCCGTCCAGTTGCCGTTTCCATTTTAGAACATCACTGCGGTGTTCATTATTGCAACATTTATTTATGTGTGTGACTTATGCGTGATACCCTGAGTTTGTACGACGAGTCAATTATTTGGCTTCTACTAATGTGTGTAGTTTTTGTTATGGTTTATGCTCCTTTAAATTAACTGTTTTTCCCTCGCAAAATCCTGGAGTGAGATTTCTTTTCCCTGAGTTGCTACACCTGCCCCTTCTCACGACGTGGATTATTTAATTTCACACAGCACCACGCAGTAGACTCACAACCATAATCATTCGGACACATACACTATTTGCAAAACTTTGCAACAGTGTTGCATCCAGCTAATCACCCCCTAACAACAGTTAGCACCCGGCACACCCCATCTACTCCTCATGATCACCACCACCGCGGAGAGCCAACACCCGAGCCGCAGCGTTGCGACACTCGTCGAGGATCATCACGCACAGGAGCACAGAGAGCCCCAGTAGTGTCGCCAGCCCTCCAAATATCAGGATCACAAACCAGTCTGGCATCGCCTCCGCCATTAGAGCCTCACCCGAGCTTCTGTAAGCAGTAATGGAGAAAGAAGGAAGAGGAGAAGTGAGGCCAGGTGTGAGGAAGAAGAGAGAGGCACCCCGGCCGTTTTATAGCTCGAGCTCGGTGTACGGTGGGCGAAGTCCACCAACGCCGCTCGTCGCCGATCGCCGGTGTTCGGAGTCGAATCCGCGAGCAGTGCCGACAGCGCGCTGGCCCGCGAGGTGAGTGCACGCTGCACCGGCAGCTAGCACGCCGCGCACTACCACGGTACGGCCTAGATGCCCTACGCGCTAGGCATAGCCGGTGGAGAAAGCGCGAGAAAGCGCGTGGGAGAGAGGAAGAAGAGAGGACCAGAGGGAAAAGAGGAGACTGACAGTGGACCCCGGGTCCACCTGTCAGCCAGAGGGAGCACTGTGCTCTCGGGTACGACCAGCGTATATCTAAATTTAGGAGTTATTCTAAATTTATATCCAGCATAGAAATCTCACGATTTTGTCCCGAACCGTAGACTCTTCCATGCAGCACCAGTTTTCACACTGTGATTTTTTTCACCACTTATTGCCCTCTCACTAGAGCCACATCTTTATTGCGTAATTTTTTTTAACACGGCTCTTAGTAAATCTCGAGGACGAGATTTTTCTTAAGGGGGGTAGTATTGTAACACCCCAAAAATTTAACCAGGTTTTAGTTATTAAAATTTTGCCAAGAGTTTAAAATTTTTGCATGCAAGTATATCCCTGTTGATTTCAAAACTTTTCTTTTAATATTAAGGAGTTTTTCCCAAGTGGATCCTTCCAAAACATATTGGACTTATTTTTCCCTCTCATTTAAAAAAACATCTCTCAATCAGGAGATTTATTTATAAAATTATTTCATCCTGAGCTTTATTCATTAAATGACTTGTTTTAAAATTTGGAGCTCTTTTTGAACTGCAACAATTTGATATATTATTCTAAAAATCCAACCAAAAATTGGAGATGTCATGTGATGTTTTTAAATCACTTTTATACAAAAATATCTTTTATTTATGTAATAAATTTGAGCTCTACATCAATTTTTCCTTTTCTGGTCCAGAGTGCATTTTGCACTACAACCCTTTTAAATAATTCTTTCTAGTCTCCATCAAAATTATGGGATATTGGTAGTAGCATATGATTCAACTTTATGCAAAAACCTAGTGCTGTTCTTTGAAAAATTTGAGTGAATCAACCTCATTTTCATTCTGGTCCAGCCCTTTGATTTCTACTGCAACCCTATTTATTTTTGCTCCAATGATCTTGTGTTTTCTCCTACTGGTAGAAAGCCCTACCAAACCCCTAAATCCAGGAGCATGCAACCCTTGGATTAATTTTGGTTCATGAAATAATGTCATTTATTTATTGTCCAGAATTGTAGTTTTGCAAAACTTGCACTAACAAGTTTGTGCTTTTCACAAACTAACCTCACCACCCTCTTGTACATCTAAAGAGACCACCATCTGGAGTGTTTGGCCACTCCAAGACCTGCCTAGGTGCCCTTAGCATTTTGTCAAACACCTTACGGGCATGATCTGTTTTGACATGAATTGTGGCATTGCACTGTGAACTTGCACCTCTGATCAAACAAGCATGTCCACTAGACTCCCCGTTTCTCCTAACCTAGATCTGTTAATTGCCAGCCTCACCCAAGCTCTGTAGCATGCTCTGGCATTGCGTCGAGCACGTCCCGTGCACGCCCGGAGCGCGAGCAGAGCGTGCGTTTGGCACGCACGTGCGCCGAGCTGACACGCTAGCCCCCACGGTTTTGGCCCGCTCTGCAGCACCACGCCACACGCTCCCCTTCTCACCGCTACACGCCAAGCCGCCCCTCGCCACGCCGGCAGGCCAAGAGCTAGCCGCCACAGCCGCCCGACAGCCTCTGCCCATGTCGGCGCCGCCAAAGCCACCTCCGCTCGCCAGCTCGCCCTTGGAGCAGTGCCCACTCGTCCGCTAGCTCCTGTTGTCATCCCCAGCCACGCCACGTTGCCCTGCAAGCTACAGAGAGGCGGTTCGCCGGAGAGCTTATCCGGCCGCCGCGGAACCGACCTCGACGAGCTATAAAAGGAGGCCCCCGAGCTTCCCCGAGCACACAGGCAACCTTAGAATGCTCCCCTAGTTCTCCTATGGCAGCCAATCGACCCGGGGAGGTCTTCTTCCCCACCTCCGGCAACTGCGGCCGCCACCACTGCCCTGGCCAATTCGGCACCACCAGGGCCTCCCCCTCTCCGTTCTCTCCACCAAGAGCTTCCTCATCCTCCCGTGAACCCTTCCCCCTACTCGATTTTGATCGGGAACCACCGCCGCCTCAAAACCACTTTACCATCGAAGCTTCCCTCCGCCACGGAGCTCGCCGCCGGCGATTTCCTCCACCTCCGACGACCCTACGACTACCGGAGTGACCACCTCGGCCCCCTGAATCCGCTGGTGGCCTCAGCTTTCCGAACGGAGCCACCGTTCGCCGGCGATGATCGTCGGAGCCCCGCTCCACTCGGGCAGAGGAGGGAGACGACGCGGGCGACTGGTCAAACCTGACCAGTGGGCTAGGCGGGCCCACCGTCAGAGACCCAGCGCCGGTCCACGTGGTTAAGTGGAGGCGTAAAGGGCGCAAATAGGTTTTCTCTGCACCGAAAGCGTAATCTCGTTTGAAACGTTTTCCTTTTCCTGATTTTATTAAAAACAGATTTTGACCAGAACTTTGACTGGCTATAACTTTTTAAATACAACTCCAAATGAAATGATTCTTTTTCCTACCTCTCTCAAATTTCACCTAGTTTATTTTAAGATTTATTTGAAAAAATTTCAGAACAACTTTTGGTGCTGTTTTTATTTTGTGTGTTAATTCTTTTATATTGCTAAAATAGGATTTTTGAAGAGAGGAGAAATATTTCAAGTTTTGGAGTGCACCCTGCCTTTCCACACATTGAAGGCAAGCATTCTGAACCCCGGCATAATATTTTTGTGTGTTCGATGACACGTTCATAACATCACCTCACTTTGGAGAAACTTGTTATTTCATGTGATATGATCATATGCATGGGTGCATGTTATTGATTTCCATGCTGTTGGAAATGTACACACTTGTGATGATAATCACCCTCATGTGCCTTGCATGCATACCGGCAGGAACCCGGGAAAACCTATGCCTTGGGTAGGCATGAGTTTGTCACCGGTCTCCGTCGGGACGGTTATGTCTGGTATGGCATGGTAAGGTGATATGAGCGGTGACTCTGTTGGATGAAATATATTCGTTATACTAATCATGCAGGGAATACTTCAACCTCCTGAGTCGACCATAGATCGAGTCTTGTGCCAGTAACCCCCATACTTGTTTCGTACTACCACTCGTCTCTACAGCAAGTAGAGTACGGTTCAGTAAGTTGTCAACCTCTTTATAGCACACACCATACAGAGAGGCCATGGTGGAAGATACCAGTTGTAGCTGGTAGGCAGGCCACCTGGTCCGGGGGCATGGGTGTTTTTGGTTGGGACCGAGAGGGGAGGCCACCCCTTAGAGCGCGCGATATAAATTTGATCCCATGCTACGCGAGGTTGTAGCCTCCCCACTTAGAGTTTGCTTAACAGGTGTCGTGGGTGATTCCAGACACGTGTGAGATAAGCTGGTGTGTGCAAGTTAGGTGTGTTTTCAACAAAAAGACCATAGACGGAATTAGTCCCGATGGACTAAAGAAATCCGTTACTCGTGGGTAAAGAGTACACCCTCTGCAGAGAATAAACCTATTCGAATAGCCGTGTCCATGGTTAAGGATTACAGTCTGGGATGGGTCAGGTGTCGGTCTTAGTGTCGGTCTTCGGAGGTGAAACTGTTAACCAGAAATGGAATTACTACTTGTGACTTGTGATAATTATGATTATTATTATTGTTGACTAACCCGTGATATTATTGTTATTATCGAGTATCTCTGGGATGGTTCTACCTCCGGGATATTCACTATGATTGTTTATTTTAAAGCCCTTTATGTGGTGTCGCTAAGACGCCCGACTGTGGCACTTCTTTTAAAGCCCTTTATGTGGTGTCGCTAAGACGCCCGACTGTGGCATTTCTTTTAAAGCCCTTTATGTGGTGTCGCTAAGAC
>NC_041387.1:589241246-589255422 GCF_002162155.2 Triticum dicoccoides
CTGTGGCATTTCTTTTAAAGCCCTTTATGTGGTGTCGCTCAGACGCCCGAGTGTGGCATTTCTTTTAAAGCCCTTTATGTGGTGTCGCTAAGACGCCCGACTGTGGCATTGCTTGTTATTTATTTCATAAATTTTTATACTACTATGTTATTGCATTTTTATAAATAACCGCCTGCACGCATCAGAATTTTATTTACTATTTTTGACTGACGTCATGAGCAAAAAATATTTTCAGCACATCATGGTTATATTATACCTGTGTTCATAATGTTTGCGAATACATTCAAAGTACTCACTGGCTTGTCCCTGGCTATTGTCTTGGCCAGATTTCTTGCGCGGAGAGGAGCGACGCGATGACAGCCCCGGAACCTAAGTAATGGAGATAGCAGCCTCGCGAAGATAGGAGTTAACCTGGTCAGCTGTTCCCGTGGGAAATGGAGTCCCATAGACACTGATGTTTCACAACCCGCTTCCGCCATCAACCACTAGAAACCATTTGTTGTACTCACAGGCCAGAATGGCCTTGTACTACATATTTTGTTTTCTGCTTGGAATTTCTGTATCAAGTTGGAGCCTCATCAGCTAACAGTAATCCTGGGGCTGATGAGCACGATGGTCTTTTCTAGAAATTTATTACCCGGAAAACCCGATCGTGACACAGGAGCACGCGGCACGACCGACGCTAGTTTGGGCGGCTGGAGCAAGAAGACCAAAGGTTGAAGAAGCACTATGGCTGTTGGATGAACATCTCGTACGGTAACAAGAGCTAGAATCGTTCATATTGACTAAGTTGACAAGGCCCTCTGTCCCCATCAACTTGGTAGGCCCACAAGTCAGCCTCCCACTATGCTGGGTTCCAGCTGGCAGTGGGAGTATTCATTTTTTGTGCATAATAAGGAGGCACATCCTTGCGTGCGAAGATAGCTGGTGGGTCCGACCTGTCAGCGGGGGGCATGTTTTTTTGCAAAATATAGAGGCACTTCCGGTGGGTCCCAGATGTCAGGTGGAGGAATCATTATTTTCCGTGTAATAAGGAGGCACTTCCTTGTGTGCGGCCGTGGACCCAGCTGTCAGCCTCTACACGCACAATCTACTTCCGGATGTGTCATCTGTTGACCACGTTGACCACGCCGCGTCGAGCGCATCCAAGGTGGTGGACGACGGTGAGGCCCCGGACAGCAACAAGCCGGAGATGGGGACACGCGGGAGTAGGGTCATAGACGAAGAGGTGTACGAGGGTTAACTGGTTCTAGTGTGGTGTGGTTCGGCAGTCGGTGGAGAAGAATAGGAGGTGTGGAGGGGTGGAGGGATGGCCTGGCCAACGGTGGAGTAGTGCTTCACAGTGAAGCGTGCTAAGCAGAGCTGCTAGCAGCAGGAGGCGGGAGGTGGTCCCGGCGGCGCTGGAGGAAGCAGACGAGAGATTGAAGATGGATGCTGGTCGTTGGATGTAAATCCAACGGCTAACATGTCAGAATCATTTGTTAACTAAATTGACAACGACTTGCGTTGGCTTCGACCTATTGGCCCACATTTCAGCCTCCAAAAATGTGGCACGTATTCAACCCATTTTTTCATAGTTTATAGTCTTTTTTTTGCGCGGTAGAATTTAGAGTCAATTTGATATTATTATTTTTTTGAATTACAGCCATTAGCTGGGGTGGGTGAACAAATTATGTAGGGTCCATGCGGCCCATTTATTTTATTTCCTAAAAAATTACAGGCCATATGCACTTTCTCGAAATACACGATTTTGCTGGGCTGATTCTAATTATAATGTTGGGTTGGGCCTGCAATGTTATCAAAAAATAAAAAGGGGCTGAGCATTTTGTTATAAATATATTAAAATAATAAGTGATATTATTACATTTGTCCTTAAATCTTACCAAGCTTTTGTACACAATCACTAGGATTTTCGTGCCAAAACAATCCAGGATTTTATTGTTAAGAAATTATTTTTATAAGTTAATAAGATGTGGGATATTGTTTTCTTACATATGTAAGTATCTATTAAATATATGATGACAATAGAAAATATATAATAACATATAAAATAATTTAAATATATATAATATAATTATAAGGGAAACATAAGTTGGACCTGGCGTTCCTATTCTTATATAGAAAAATAGAACAGACCTCTACGTTTTCTTCAAAAAAATACATAAATTGGGCTGCCGATATTTAGGAAAAATAAAACCTCGGATGGGAGGTCCATAGGCCGGTCGATACAAGACGGCCCTCAAGAAAATACAAACAGGCCTATGGACCTCCCATCCGAGGTCGTGGGCTGCGCATGTTAAAAATGAAAGCCTAGATGGGGCAGCCCAAAACTACATCCAACACTTGCCAAAACTTTGTCCCTCGTTTTCTATGTGTTTCGCACACTTGACATTGTGTGGGCATTTTGAATGTGCATCATATGAAGATGTGCTATGCATGAATGTTGATCAGCATGATGTTAACTGGGTGGTAGTTCCATTTTCAACCATGAATAAAACTTCCAACATGATGTTAACCCTATTTGAAAAGGCTGTGTTATTATAAATGCTCTGCCTCTGAAAGTTGCAGTTTCTTATCTGAAACTGAACTTGCAGTTTCTTATCTGAAACTGAAACTTGCAATTTCTTCTCGGAGAATCACATTGTCTGCACTTTTATACTCCTACGAAACTACAATTTTTTAAGTGCTAAAAATAGATCTCTAGAATTCATAAAATACTTCATATGCTCAATACTGCAAATCTGAAATTCAAAAGACATTCATATCCGAAAGTACTCTCAAAATACACAACACAAAACACAATTCACAACCTGCAAATACCAACAACCCTAAGCTCCTCCTGACAATTCACAACCGGCCCGAGTATTGGGCTGGGGGGGCAGTCCCCTCCTATTCCTCGGCAGCAGACAGCCGCCCCGTGAGACGATGTGAACGGCGAGGGAGACGATGGCGGGGAAGCGTCGTCGGGCCAACTGCTTTTCTCCTCTTGCAGTTGGGTTCGGTCGATGAAGACTCCACCGGCTCTCTCTGGCAGGACACCCTCACAAACGGCACCGTGTAGATGCTCGATCCTTCAATCTCTGGTGGATGCTCCATCTAGGATCGATACTCCCACCACCGCTCCCTCACGATCGGATTCGGTGAATCTGTTTGCTCCATGGCCCAGAGGATCAGCTCTATGTACTCTGGCGCGACTCCCTCCGGGAGTATCACCGCCTTTTCGCTCTGTTGCAGATATTTGGCCATGGATGTCGCCGTCGCCGCTAGTTGGTCCTTGTTGTCAAACCAAGACTGTATCTCCAACATCCTAGCTAGCTTCACAGGGTCGCCGTCTGCGATCCTCACGTATCGGTTGTACTCCTCCATTGATCTACTTCTCCACAGCACCTTCACTCGCCGATGGTGGTTTTTGAATGGAAGAGGAGAGGAGCAGCGCTGGTTTTGGATTAGAACAGGAGAGGAGCGACGCTGGTTTTGGACTAGAACAGGAGAGGAGGGCGATGGTTTTGAAATGGGAGAGGAGAGGAGCGGCGCTGGATTTAGATTGGAACAGGAGAGGAGTGACAGTGGTTTAAGAGGAGAAGAGCGGAAGAGCGGCACTGGTCCTGGAAGTATTTTTTGTTGTTGTTTTGCGTATTTTGGGTCAAAGTTTGACCATGTACTGTATTTGACAAGCAAAATGTGAATGCATGTCACCAAAAACTGTATTGTTTGGTTCATATGTTAATGTACTTTCAAATTATATTATTTTTGCAACGTATAACATATATTTGATGTGTGAAAATCATGGTCAATTATGACCCAGAATAAAAGCAAGACTAGTTAATGTGGGGTCGCTTTCTTAATTGAAGGGTAAATTGATTTTGATTTTGATCCAGTCACAGCGCGCCGGCCCTCTCGTCCAATCCTAAATCATTGTCGCACGCTCCTCTCCCTCTTCTCCATTGCAAAACAACCTCCTCTCCTCTCCATCATCTCCAATCCAAAACCACCGTCTCGCATCTCCCTCTTCTGATCTTCTCCATTGCAAAAACACCTCCTCTCCTCTCCATCATCTCCATTCCAAAACCGCCGCCTCGCCTCTCCCTCTTCTGATCTTCTCTATTGCAAGACCACCATCTCTCCTCCCATCTTCCAAAGCTAGCACCGGACCACTCATAAGGACATCTATGGAGAGGATGCAGCCGCAAATCAGGTAGATCGCCGGCGGCGACCAGGCAAAGTTAGCCAGGTTGAAGGAGATCCTTAGTTAGTATGACAATGAGTGGGAGATTTCGAGGACGGTGTGGGCCATGTGGCAATGTATGCGAAAGAGCAAGACAGCGGCGATGAGGGCAGCGATGTACATGTACTCCTCGGCGGCAGTCACACCGCAGTCCTTCGAGTTCATCGAGTATCTCCTTTGGGCGATGGAGCAGACAGATTCGCCCGAGGCGACAGTCAGGTGGAGGTGGTGGGTGTACAGGTCGAAGGTCAAGCACCCAGAGGATAACAAATCGATCGAGTATGGTGTGCCGTTCGTGAGGGTGCAGAGCCAGCCGGAGCCACAGGAGTATTTGTTCTCCCACCGCAAGAGGAGTCCTGATGGCGCGGCGTCGCTTCCCCGCTATTCTCCACGGTTCCCTCGACGCTCGCCCCGTTTCAACGGCGGTGGTAGGGTTTAAGGTAAGCTTCGCACTAACCTAATCTTCCACAAGTAGGGATCATCTAGTTGGATAGCTAGTCTCTGCTACTTTTCGCCCCCATTATTTCCTCTTTTGACCAAGTCCTAGATTCAGGTAACAAATCCTCCCCCACCCCCACCCCCTTTCTTCCTTGTTTGAACCAAGTAGTACTAGATTCGAGTGCATGAACTAGTTTTACCTCTTAAACGTAAAAAATTAGGTGGTTTTCGAACAGTCGATCAATCCTATCTATGAGGGGGCCTGAGAAATAGTAAAAGATACAAATGCAGCGACGTTAGGAGCTCAGGAAGTAGAGCAAGGCCGGTTTCGAAAGAAGTTATACCTGATGCTCGCCGGGATGTCGCTAGGTGGGCGGCGGGAGGCCGGATCTGCCCACACTACGACAGCGAGGAAGAAGGGGTCGGAGGCCCTCCCTCGCCAGCGGTGCTTGGGAGAGAACGGCAAGGCAGGCTGATCGGGACGCGCCCAGCAGTGGGTAAGAGCCGTCGCCGAGGACGACCGCGTGAACATTGCACCTTCTCACCTTCCCCGGCGGAGAGGATCCGGCTGGATCTATGACCAGTGGTAAGCAGAGAGAAAGAGAGTGTGTGGCCACCACTGTCGTGTTTAGATCTAGAGAGGCCGAGATAGTGTGACGAGAGCAACACTAGCAAGCAAGCGCGGAGGCTCATGCCTATATAGTGGAGTAGTACTAGTTTTCTTTTGTCTACCGGAGCCGGCTTGACCTCGTCAATGACTGTCGAGAAGTCTTCATGCACGTGGCCTAGAGGCGCAGTTGTCGTCATTTTGATCTGAAGCGTCGGATTATAACATATAACACGAAAAAATGCCACATGACAATAACTCATAACCTCACTGCCCAAAGAAGACAACATGAATCCCGACGGACAAACTAGACGAGGAACAAAGCTCAAATTAAAGATAAACTCGTGGAAAAGGGGTCCGTCGATAGATGTCCTAATTAACATAGCCGGCTTGACCTAGATGGCAGCCGAGTAGTCTTCGTGCATGTGCCCCCAATGACTAGCCCAACTCAGTTGTCGTTGTTTAACCCTCGCAGTGATCCGAAGCACATGACACCTAATTTTACAAGATGACAAGAAACCGTTTTTTAGATTTCTCAACACAACTATAGCCATGTACAACACAGCCTGCACGATATGTACACGATAGCCAATCTAGGTGTGTCTGCGGGAGTCCGGTCACATGCATGGACAAACTGATCTTCCGTGTCTTGCAAGGATCATCCAGCCACCAACGTAGTACAACAGTTCTCTAGTACTATCGCTCGTCTCCCTCTTCTATTAAGTCACCCGACTTGCGGGGCCAGGGAGTGTGCCTATGGTCGGTTCTCAATTGTCGTCCCACATGTGTGTGCAAACGCAATATGATGCGCGTTCCATTCGGAGAGTAGCGTGCCAGACCGACCGACCCTCTGGGGTGCGACACGAATGCCACGGGCATGCTGCATACTCCGTACATGTGTACCGCCGTTTTCTAGAGGCTTTTCTCCATGGTGCAATCCATGGATACAAAATTAGTATATTGTATACTATTTAAAAGTCGAGGGCGGGGCTTTTCCTGCGCGGTAGGCGGCGGGGCAGTTCTGCCTAGTCGGTTCCACAGAGACGCGAGAAGACGAGGGAGTAGGCTGCTTCAAACGTAGGGCTGTGTGATTTGACAGCGAGGTACTGCTGGACAGGTGGGGCCCCGTGATTTGACTTGCCATTATTATTTTAACTGCAGTGCTACGACCGGCGTGAGTCTCCCGATTCCTGACCACCTCCATACAGGTGCCTCTCCCAATGCTCCACCATGTAGTAGAGGATGGCTCTTGCATGAGAGCCCACTTCTCCACTTTTTCCTTGCCGCTCTTTCCTCCACATATGCAAAAATTCCATGTAAAATGCACTATTGTACTTAGGTTGGTCATAATGGAGAGTATCATATACTAGTATCATGCATATGATACTTTTGTATGATACTACATCCGTAATGCATAGTATCATGTGTTGGTATCATAGGATAGTTTATTTATTGTCATGCATGACACATAGTAGCACATCATTTAATATGATACTACAGTATCATACTATGATACTCAACTCTCTCTTTTCTTCATTTAATTCGACGTCACCTCATCAAGATTGCATAGTTGGCATGCATGATACTACTCCCATTACAAGCAGCCTTAGGCCCTTCCCAGTGCTCCACCGTGGACAGGTGCTAAGTATGCCACATAAGCAAAAAAGTGACATGGCACAACATTTAAGGAGGGAAGAGACTACTTTGGTGACCCCAGGAAGAACCAATGCCAAGCGCGAGAACCTAGGCAAACCACTTAAATGAAATAATTTGGCCAATGCATGAAAGACTTTAGATGCTAACTCATCAAATAAAGTGTGCTTAGCAAAAACAAGTTAAGCACCTATGCATTGGGGACTTGAGTTGCTAAGGTATTTAATGCACTTAGCACCTCATCTAAGCACCTTTTCATTGGGAGAGGTATTACTTGCTCCTACAGGCGCTAAGCTTGCCACATAGGCATAAAGTCTGATGTGGAAAGTTAATCAAGAAGAGAGAGACTAGTTTGGTGACCCAAGGAAGAAACGGTGCTAAGCGCATGTACCTAGGTGAAAAGACAATTTTGAGTCTATAGCTAATTAAATGAAGCAAACTTAGCAACACCATTTCATTGGAAGAGGTCACTCCTTGGCAAATGCAATAAATACTAGTACTCCCTGTGTCCCATAATATAAGAACATTTTTGGCACTACACTAGTGTCAAAAATGTTCTTATATTATGGGACGGAGGGAGTACGAAGAAAGAGATAGAGAGAAGTAAAAAAAATTACACCTATAGCCAACCTTATAGCCAACCTTGTTGTAGTATGAGTGACTAAGTGACGACTATGTATGCCATGCCAACATCAGATAGCCTAAGGCACCGTGTTAAATCTCCAAGGGCGCGACTGTGCGAGCGACGTGGACGGTTGTGGTAGGCGCGACCATGATACGCACTGCTGGCAGCCCTTGGATCTAAGATCAAACGGTCGCATGCTAAGTTGCTGAAAATTTGCAGAATAACCCTCCAAGATAGGATATTCACCCACAGGTCTACAATGACGCCATGCAACCGTTCGATCTCAGATCCAAGGGCTCTCGGAAGCCCGTATCATGGGAGAATGGAAAGCCACTACCCTGCCGTTTGCATGCTAGCAGTTCGCTCCTACTCGTCCCCGCACGTCCTTTAATACTACAGCGGTTCGCTCCTGGGCCGGATAGGCCTCGTTGTAGGCAACACCTTCAACCTCCAGAAGAATCAGCTGGTGTCCTCTCATCAGCCTTCAATGCTGACCCTGGCAGGAGCCATGGTTCATCCTTAATATGGTAAACTAGAGAAACCTCCATACACGTTTCATCGTTATGCATGGCAGCGGAATGTACTAGATATAGACCACATCCACTACGCTGCAATGGATGGCTACCTTTGTTTCAATATCTACAAGGGTTGGATGAAGAGCAACAGCCAAGTGTGCGGTTCAAGCAAAGAAGAATCGGCCAAGAGGAAGAGGGACAAGGACGAAGTCGAGGACGTGGACGAGGACTCCGAGTAAGGTGGCAGTGTCATTGCTCATGGTGGTTCTAATGCAGTGTCTACCGGAATAGTTGCAAAGTTTAATTTCAGGTGTGCTTAATTTAATTTGAGGGGTGTGTTGTGTTGAGCCCCCAGCATAACTATGTTATGTTTCTTCTCGTTACTTTAACTCTTCAGTACGTACATACTAGTATTTCTTACATTTCATCTTTTAGTTGGTATAGTACTACCACTCGTTTCTTCACATTATATACGTACAATAAATATGGCCAACATCATATAGCCAGCAGTTTAGTTGTCAAAGAATTTCAGGGTGCTTAGTTTAGTCAAAGAATTCCAGGGTGCTTAGTTTTATTTGAGCCAGTTGCCGCCCCAAGCAGGCGCGTGGTTCAGCAACTCGCCGCTCCAGTTCAGCTTGATGAGGAGTGGCGAGTTGCTCCACGCCGACACTTTATTTGAGGGGTGGGTTGTGCTGGACACCATTATTGTGACTAGTCGTTTTAATAGTACTATATGCATAATTTGGCGACGAGCGCTCTCTATATGTACCACCTTTTTTTTAATTTCAAGTTTTGCTCCATGGCGCAATCCATCGATACTACTGTTGTACAAAAGTATACATTTTTTAAAAGGCTAGAGGGCGGGGCAGTCTAGCTTGGTCGGTTTCACGAGAGGCGAGGGCCTTTTTGATTGGACGGCTCATTACTGCTGGAAGGCGGGGCCTTGTGATTTGACTACTCGTATAAATGCGCCGACGACCTGAGGAGGAGCAAAGAACCGTGCGGTATACTCAAGTTTTCCACTGGAGTAGTACTGTGACGGAGGAGCACGAAACACGGCAGTCCAGTGCCATATGGCGATAAAAATGATCTAATTTGCTAGTCATCTCATTGTTAGCATTGTTCTATTCATTCCCTCAAAAAAGCATTGTTCTATTCATGCCTCGCAGAGAATGTGACACGTGCGGCGAAACACCCGAAGCAAAAGATGAAACACAGGAGCAAAAGAAGAAGGAAGATTATCACCCCAAATGATATAATTCGTCGCGGAGTTGTAACTGCTTCTTCATCGCCTCCACGACCTCCATCTCCTTGTGCGTCTCCTCCGCCATCTTCTTCATTCTGTCCATGACGCGGGATTTCTCGACGCCAGCCTTCATCATCTGTTCCATGTCCGCATTACGTACCTTGACAGCAGCCGGGTGCTCGATTCGGAGCTTTGCCAACTCCTCCTTATGTTCCATGACGAGGGCCTGCAGCATCTTCATCGAGGAACTACTATTCTCATGCAACTTCTTCCAGCCGGCGTTCTTCTCCTTCAACAGGTCGATCTCGTTGCAGAGCTTCACCTTGTCCTCCTGAAGTCATAGGATTTCGCCGGTCGCCTTCTTCTTCGAGGCAATGCTCTTCTTCAGCAGCATCACCAAGCCGGCGGTCAACTCCCCCTGCTTATTGAGCTCAGTGGGCATGTCATCGAGGCTCTCCTTCAGCAACTCCATCATGTCTTGGATGAACTCCTTCTGCTTATTGAGGTGCTTATTGAGCTGATCAGGCATGCCGTCGAGGGATAACGACTCCAGCTCCGCCGGCTCTGCATGTTCGCCTCCATGGCTAGGGTGCTCCTGGGAGGCATCGCCTGCCCGTGAGAGATCTTTTGAGGTCTCTGCGTGGCGGCGAGCCCTCTTTTTTTTCTGCAGCCTTGGTTGCCGCTCCCTTGTTATGAGTAGTTCTCGACCTAGAGATCTACTCACCGTCCATGGAAACGACGGACAAAGAAGAAGGACTTATGAGGAGGAAAGGGTAGAGTAATTTTCGGTTAGGTAGTTCCCCTTTTTATAACCTAAGTACTAGCACTAGTACTCATACCTGCATAGTGGGAACACATTCAGGTTTGGTACGTACTAGTAGGTGTGAGCAGTCTTTCGAATGTGATGGGAACAAGGTAAAGATTAATTGATGGTTTTGGTTTCGAGGCCCGAAACGGCTCCCGATGAATTTAAAGGAACATGAATTTCAAGTACTACACTGCTCAAATGCGTAAATATTATGTTACTATCAAAAATTGGCACAAAATACGAAGGAGACCAATGGAAGTACTACTAGCAACCCACGATTCAACTACTCGCATGTGCGCAGTGGAGTAATAATGTCTTTCTTCTGCCCTCACGTCCACTCAATTTGCATGCGCTGTATTAATTGACCATCAATGAAGTGAATGACTTTACATGCGTCAAATTATCACATGGGGTGGATCTTGGTACAAAATTGCATCCGCCCGTGTACCCGCATGTGCGTGCGAGGGAATGAGTGCGTGCATGGCGTGCGTGAACATCTTTGCTTCGTGCATGTACCGCCAGTATGGCTCAGGGAGGACGAGTACATTCTTCTGGAACCAGCAGCACGTCACTGTGATCAATCCACGCAAGGAGGTCGCGACAACGCCTCCACATGTGCCACATGGCTTCATGAACTGTAAGAGAGACACTATGTAGCGTGCCATTGGTATTCTAATTTACGTGTTTTGCACATACTCGAAGTACTAGTAAGGTACACATGCATTGCATGCATCAAATTTTGCAACCAAATTATGAATAAATACCACACTACAACATGTAAGCTCTAAGTCATATATGCCTGATGTAGCCCTTCGTCTAATTCTTATAGTTCATCTCATTCAAAATCAATTAATTTTTATAAAAAATCTAAGCGCGCGGGAATAGGAAAAACATGGGATTATAGTGGAATGCCGTCTTGAATCCTACAGGATTGTACGAGTGTTTGATTGTGCATAGAAAAAACGCAGAATTCTTTCAAAGAGGTTTGAGTTCATTGGATGTTTCCTACGAAATCTAGTGCAAATGAATCATACGGAAAATTTCCTATGGTTTACAATCCTACGAATCAAACAACCAAGATAGGAAAAATTCCTAATGATTAGAATCCTCCAAAATTCCTTTGAGAATCATTTGAATCAAAGAAGCCCTTAATCTATTTTATGATTCATGGAATTGCACGTTGTAAAGCATAAAGTAAAAACAAATAATGGCAATTCAACTAGCAGAAAAAGTTTGGGCAGTTATGATACGGAAGATTCTAGAACAAAAGAGAACCATTGTTGTCTTGAGGTTTGTGCATTATGCTTAAGTTCAACCATGGAGTCTGCTAGATTGTACATGTGGCAAAATCCGGTGGGGGGCTAGAAGATGGTGCGAGGGGCCGAGTGGAGGGAGACTATGAAGGAATGCACAAGTGCGATATCGATATTTAGAGAGAGGGGGCGACAACGTGCGCTGTTGCACGCAGTGGTGGAGCAATGAAAAATAAATGAGCTAGGGTCCAAGCATTGCTAATCCTTTACGAGGAGGGTCATTTCATGAACTTAAACCATTTTTAGCAGCAATTGTCTAATGATCACATTCATATTAGCCTCAATATATAGTGATGTTAGGGGGGCAGGGCCTTTACTGCCCCCTCTCTTCGCCACCGTGCACGCGTCTGAGAGATGAAGCGAAAGGCATGGATGATGAGAGGGGGACGTTGGATATATAATTAACATGGGTGTATTAGCTATATATGTTAATCCTATATGGAAAGGTATAGATTGATCGATGTGGACGTGGGAAAGAGGGTGAGACCTCACTGGATATATCGATTCATCGGTTTGTGTGGAAAACTGTGAAAGACCTAGATATATACACACATACATACAGGAACACCGATCGTTGCGCATGCACGCGTGAGAGATAAAGAATGCCCGATATGATGGAGAGGGGGATGTGCGTGGGTGTGTGCCTTCACGGGAGACCGACCTGAAGAAAAGGATTGCATGTGTGCGATGGATAATGCTGACTGGTAGTGTGTGAGCATTCATGCACGAGAGAAAGATAGTGGTACAATTATAAAGAGAAGACGACTGTGTACGTGTAAAAGACTAGGTGAGGTCATAATCAATGTAAAGTTGAATTCAAATATTTGAATAAGAGATCTTGATGTTTGAAACCCATGCATGCATGAATATAATGGAGATTTGCGTGGTGTTGTTTGGAAACGAGCATGTTGTAATGTATACACATTGAACACGGTCAGAATGATTTGAATTTGAGATACCGATGGCAGACATCATTTGGCCACGTCGCATTCGTGCATGGACACACTATTCTAATTGGAGATGATGGGCGGCTTTTGCATCACATATCTATATCTATACCCCTATATATATTATATTTTATATATTTTTATATTGTGTGCGGGTAACTTTAACTTTGAAAGATGGTCGTTGGATGAGGCGAATCCGATGGTCCAAAGATGGCAAATTTGAGCACTATTAGCTGTTGGATATCATCTAGATTCCACCAGATTTTGCCACATGTATAATCTAGAAGACTCCATGGTTGAACTTAAGCATAATGCACAAACATCAAAACACAAGCACTCCTTATTTGTTCTAGAATCTTCCGTATCAGAATTGCCCAAATGTTTTTCTACATGATTTGCCATTATTTGTTTTTACTTTATGCCTTACAACGCACAATTCCATGAATCTTAAAATAGATTAGCTTTCTTATAAAAACTAGATGATTTTGAATGAAATGAACTATAAGAATTGAACGAACATCTACATCATGCATATATGACTCAAAGCTTACATGCTATAATGTGTTATTTATTCATAATTTGGTTGCCAAATCTCATGCGTGCAATGCACATGTACCTTACTCTAGTCTAAATGTTGTGGGTATGTGTGTGTTGTGCGTGTTGAGGTGCAAATTGTCTTTTTTTGGTATACGTTAAGCTTGTTCTTCTGAAATTTCAAGCTGCGCCTTGTTATGCCGAAAATTCAAGCTAGCATCTCTGTCTATCGTGCTGAGAAACTCTCGCCTCTTCAACCCACGCCTTGTTAGCCCGAAATATTTAAAATATATCTTTGTCTCGTCATGCTCCGACAACTCCCTCCATATCAACCCGCGCCTTGCTATTCTGAAATTACAACACGCGCGAAAACTCCCACCTCCTGTGAAATCCCGACACGCAAAATGCCCGTGGTACCCCTGAACCGAAAGAAGCGCCTCAAATCGGTGGGGGTACTTTCGTATCTTACCCCACATTTCGGACAAGCGTGTCCCTAAGCCATGGTTCCCCACTGCCATCCCATCTGCCCACCCATTCATACACCGAGGCCGTGAAAACCCGCGACGAAACCCCACACCCTACTCCGTCTGCCACCCAGCCGGAGCCTCTTCCTCGACGACGTCGTCAACAGCAACACCTCGACGTCCCACATCCACCGTACCGGATGAGGATCCGTCGTCGATCTCGTCGTCCCACCGGTTCAGTCACCCTGTCCTCCACCTCCAAGGAGCTGCCCCAACGTTCCCCTCGTCTTTTGCGCCACCTCCATTCCCACACCGCCGTATTCACCTGCAGCACCGGAAGAGCATCATCATCACCGTTTCCTCGGATGAAGCTGCGGCCTAATCGGCGCCACCAAAGAGGTTGTACACTAATCGCCACATTTTCTTCTTGATTCGATCTCACGGTGCTGCCGGCGCTCGGTCCCGAGCCGACATGGTGTGGCTCCATCCACGGCGGCATCGCCGGCCACTTCCTCCACGGCGTCGCTCCCTCGGCGGTGACGTCCACATCAGTAGGAGCTGCTGCTGCTTTAGCTCTCGCTCGCGCTGCTGCTCTGCTCTTGCTCTCAGTCCCCTTCCTGGTCTGCTCTTGCTATTGCTTTTGCTCGCGCTGCTGCGCTCGCTCTTGCTCTCGGTCCCCTGCCCGGTCTGCTCTTGCTCGCGCTGCTGCTCTCGCTCTTGCTCTTGCTTGCAATGCTACTCCGATTTAGCTACACTTCAGTCGACTGAATCGTCTTTTGGGTCAGTCGATTTTCAGGGGGT
>NC_041387.1:589255690-589317097 GCF_002162155.2 Triticum dicoccoides
CTCGCCGGGGTGAAGGAAGAACCAGCCGCAGCGGGGAGGGGGGCTCGCCGGAGAGGTACCCCACTATCCATCTTAGGGTTCAGGGTGGGGGCGGTGGTCGCCGGCGGTGGCGGGGCGTTGGCGGGTTGGTGGCGTGGGGATCACCGGAGAAAAAGCTCAGCATGGGGGCGTAGAGGGATGACCGGGGCGGCGGTGGACTGGCGGTGGGGAGTGTTTTTGGGGCGGGTGGGGCGGCGCACCGCCAGCCGCGGACGGCGGGGTGCTGCTGTTTGGCCGGTTGTGGCTAGCGGCTTAGAGGGGTGGAGGTTGAAGATGAACCGCAGGCCCTTGATTTTGTATCCAACGGCTGCAAAATCGACTGACAAGAGATGAAAAAGTCAGTCGACCGACATGTAGCCTCACCTTGCTTGTGCGTTCAGTTTCGACAGCAAAATTCAGTTTCGATAGTTAAGTTCAGTTTTGACAGTTAAGTTCAGTTTCGACAGTTAAATTCAGTTTCGACAATTAAGTTCAGAGATGAGTGGCTGATGTATTATACATCTAGCACTTTGTGGTTATATATTTTACGTCATGTATTGGATATGCTATTAGAATTCCACTCAGGTTAACGTTGTTCATTGTCTCTCTTGTCCTGCTTTAGCCTCGGCATCGTACAACTCACCGGAGCTGCTCCAACGACGAAACCCACCATCACAGTGGAGCAGTACCTCGGGTTGCATCTCCAGACGCCTAAGATCTTCCCCTCCTCCAACAGCCAAGTCAGCCGGAGCATCCTCACCGGACAACCCAATCATGCTGAGATCGACATGGCTTCGCCAAAGAGGTTGTACACTTGTTGCATCTCTTTTTTACTCTACATGTTATATATATTGTCCACTGAGCACTCGTAGTAACGGGAAATACGATTATTTTCTCCTACTATATGACAAGTAGTGAGGTACCAGGCAACTTAGCTATCCGTGATGAACTCTCTTGAACGCCATGATTATTTATCTCTACGCGTTTGAGCTGTGCATTTGTCGATGGGCCTGGGAGTTGAGCTAGTATGGGAGTGGCCTGGGTCCAAAGTAATAGAAGTAGCACAAAAACATTTTTTTAGTGTAGGATTTTCCTTGCTCAAGCCTTCCTACTAGAATTGCCAGTGCTTGAAAGGAAAAGTGAATGAAAAACATAGGAATTGGAAAGTTTCCTATTGTACTACTTTTCATGAATTTGGTGCAAAGGAATGGAGCAAAGGAAAACTGTAGGATTTGTTCCTTTAGTGTCTCCTTGAAAGAAAAACTGTAGGAATTCTAATTTCCACTTCTCCTCCTTTTCATATTCCTATTCATCAAGCACAAGACTAAGAGATAGTAGCATAATAGCATTATAACAGTACATTTTCTTATGGTTTGACTTAATCTCAGCATGCTTTTTTGCATCCTGTGATCTTCCAGTTGTTGTGAATCAAACAACCAGATTGGCAGAAATCCTGTGTTTTTAAATTCTCTATTTTGCACGTGCATTCCTATCCTATTCCTGTCTATTTCCTATCCATGCATTGTTAGAATCCTCAAATTCAAACAAGCCCTTACTCAATTACTTCTGTTACAGATATGTGTCAAAGAAAACCTTGTGTGGTTTGTCCTGTTCCTGCAGCGTTGTGTTCCACCCCAGCTCAGCTACTCTAATGACGGAAGAGTTCACCACAGCAGGGATCCGCACTCCAGACTGTCTTTCGCCACCTCAGATCTTCTTCCCCGCCACCGGCAGCCATGACAACTACATTACCATCATCAACAGAGCAGATGACCTTGAGGACTACACGGGTCTGCAAGAGATGTCGGGGGTTGGATGCGACATATGCCAAAGGATGGCTTATCATGGTGGGGGCGAGTAGAACGTCGCCGGTGCCTAGAAACGAGATGAGGCGAAGGCATGCACGCCGGTGAATCTTACCCAGCTTCAGGGCTCTCCGTGGAGATAACACCCCTACTGCTGCTCTGCGGGGTCTCTGCATGATCACTATGGCAAAGTGAGTACAAGGTTGCTCCTTGAGCTGTTTTCTGGAGGTAGGAGAAGGTGAGGCTAGCTCCCTCCTTCCTATATGATCTGGTCTAGTCTAAAGGAGCGATCCCCCATGCATGGGTGCCCCAGGGGATTATATAGGCCCGCCCCCCAGGGATACAATGGTAATCCGGCTGGGCGTGGGTCCCAGCCGTCTGTCTCTAAGGCCGCCGTCTTCTCCGCCGACTGGCGGGCCCCGCCGACAGGCCTGGTACTCTAGTCGTGCCTCTAATGACGTTGGCCAGGTCATGGGGTCATGGCAACAGTGCCGCCGCCTGACTGGCGATCACTGTGCCATTCCCCGTCTTGTCTGATTAATGGCGTGTGGGGCCCGTGGGAGGGGCCGGCCGACTCCCAACGGGTCCGTCTTGTGGCGCTCTCACCGTCTTTTGTACTCCCGCTGACGGGTGGGACCTGCCGTCTCTGGGCCGTACAGGCAAGCCGTCGTGGGCATAGTGCGCCGCCCACAGGGGCTGAGGTCAGGGCAGGCATGGCAACAGTGCCGTGTCGGATGGAGATCTCCATCGATACGGCGCACTGTAGCCATGCCGGTCCTTCGTAAGCGGGAAGGGGATGGGCCATGCGGTGGCCGTACCCCGTCCCGTCCATCGTGGCGAAGGCAGGAGGTAGTCGGAGTCGTGGGCCGACTCCCCATAGCCGGCTTCTCTGGAAGCTGCCAACAGGAGTTGGCTTATCTTGAAGTCGTCCCTGGGACTCGGCCGCCAGGGACAATCGGAGTCGCGGGCCGACTCCCCATAGCCGGCTTCTCTAGAAGCCGTCAACAGGAGTCGGCTTATCTCGAGGCCGCCCCTGGGACTTGGCAGTAAGGGACAGTCGGCGGCCTTGCCGCCGACTCCCAGGAGGCAGCTCCTTATCGCAGAGTCTTGAGGGGCGCAGTTTGCCCCGATGTTTTGAAAGGTTCTGGGGCTCGGGCTAGCCTACCCGTGTGGTAAATCATGGGGGGCGTGGGGGCCTGTGCACAGTTAATCCCACGCCTGCCCCATCGGCTTTTCAGCCCACGAGCCTATAAGTAGGCAGGAGGAGGGAGGGCAGCGGAGCACGCGCGCCCATTTCCACTACACCCTCTGCTTTCTTCTTGCTTCTTCTTCCTCTCGCCGCCGCCGCGCCAAACCACGCCACGCCCGCGGCGATGAGCTCTTCCTCCGCCACCGCACCTCCTGCCGTGCGCTCCGGCGTGTGGGATGGCTCTGAGGTGGACGACGACATCATCGAGTTCCTTCGCAAGACGCGTCGCCTCCCCGGCGCGGACCTAGTGCGAGCCCGTGCGGCGCCGGAGAGGGAGGTGTCGCCGGCGCCGGAGGAGGGCAAGAGGGTCGTATTCCGCTCGCACCTCATGCGCGGCCTGGGGCTGCCGGCGAGCAGCTTCTTCCGCTCCTTCTTGGAGTTTCACGGGCTCCAGCCGCACCACCTCACCCGAAATACGGTGGTGCTGCTGGCCGCCTTCGCCACCCTGTGCGAAGGCTTCCTCGGTGTTCTCCCCACCATCAAGTTGTGGGGGGGATTCTTTCAGTCCAAGCTCGGCACGCACGTCGCCGGCGTGCCGGCCCAGTGCGGTGCCTTCATCGTGATGCGGAGATCGGTGGCCGACAACCCGTTTCCCACCATCCCGCTGATCAAGTCGGTGAAGATGTGGCAGCGGTCATATTTTTACGTGAAGAACGTCGCCTCCGACGGCGACTGGGTCAACCTGCCGCCTTACGCAGCCGGCGCGCCGGCTGGGAGGCTCCCCAGCTGGTCCCACCGGGTCAAGACGCTAACTCCTGCTGGCGCCGCCGCCGTCGCGCGACTCCGAGTGCTGATGCAGTCGGAGGGTTTGACCGGGGCCGACTTGTTGGCCACCTTCGTGGCGCGCTGAGTCCTCCCGCTCCAAGGCCGATCTCATCTGATCTATCAGATGAGCGGCCACCAGGATCCGAGTCGGCTGTGCTCCAAGGACATGCCTCACGCGGAGGTGGCGGACACGGTGAATTACATCGCGAACTGCCGTCTTACGGCGGATTGGTGGTTCGGCAAGGAGCCGTACTCGCGCGCCAACCCCCCGCCTGCTGTAAGTCATCTTTGGTTCCGTCTTCTTTGGCAGCCGAGTCCGACTTCTGATTTTCTTGGTTTTTCTTGAGTTAGAATCCCCTCATCCAGCCTTCAGCCGGCACCGCGGCCCCTCCCGTCAGTTCATCCCCGACCGAGTGGAGAGCGACGTCGACGACCCTGACTTGGGGGCCGCGGCGATGGAGGCCGACGCCGAAGGAGGAGGAGGAGGGAGAGGAGGAGGCTTCAGGCCCTCGGCCACCTTTAATGACTGGTCTGATGACGACGCCGAGGGGGAAGTCGCCCCGCCTCGTTCCTCCACCGGCTTGGATGGTCAAGGCGGCGTGAAGAGGCGTCGGGCCGGCCGAGCCTGCTTGGCGGCCGGTCGAAGAAGTTCAATGGGGCGGCTGCCGTGACCAAGCGGGAGGAGGCGATCACGAAGGCCAACCACTTCCATAAGGAAGTGAAGAAGCTGCCACTGGTCTCCGCGTAAGTGCCTCCGCCTTTGTCTTGTTTTCTACAGGTGAATCTTGTCCAAATTTTTTACATGCCTTCCTTGCTTCAGGGCCCTCTTACCTTCGAGAGGGTCGCCGCTGCCTCTGTCATGGGGTCGGCAGAGACGTCCACCAGTACTCAGCGGATTGACCCCGCCGCCGACCTCCGGGAGGCGACGGAGCGGAACGCGCGGGAGAAGCGAGACGAGGACGAGGCCGCCCGTCTGGAGAAGTCGGAGGCCAAAAAGGCGGCGGCCTCCGCCCAGAGGAAACTGGATGAGGCCGAAGCCGCCGTTGCGGCAAGGAGGCAAGCTAAGGAGGCCAGGCAGCACCAATCGGCATTGCTCGTCATCCCGCTGAACTCCGCACTGCCGCCCCCGGAGTTCACGGGGCAGACTGGAGAAGCCGGCGGCGAGCACCCCATCATGGAGAGGGAGAGCGGTGAGGCTTCCATGTCTGACATGGCCGTGCCGCCGCCGCCGCCTCCGCCGCGGTCCGGGAGTGTGCAGGGTAGACAGCCGGCAGGCCCGCCGGTGCCGCCGACTGAGGACGAGTCCGTGGCGAGGCGGCTCCTTCAAGTCACCTCGCCAATGCGCCGCCGCCTTGAGAAGGCGACTTCGGCGCCACGCCCCATGGAGACCGGCACCGCCAGCTCGGCCATCCCAGACGCCGAGGCGACGAGTGCCGCGCCCGTTGGGTGGGTGCGACGAGGCGGCATGGGCCCGCTGAACCAGGCGCTTCTGGATGTTCAGGCGAAACTGCGAGCCAAGGGCGACGCTAACCAGGCATGCACCAAGGCGCATCCGGCGTCGCGAGTAGCCGTTCGGGTATGCTTTCTTTTTTGACTTTGTTTTTCCTTGTTCTTCTCTGTGGGGGCGCGCCAGCGCACCCACTGGGTGTAGTCCCCGAGTTTTCGGGTCGGCTGCTGAGCAGGCGGACCGGAACTCCTGGCGAGTTCCAATACTTATCTTCGTCTGGAAATTCTTATCACAGGAGTATCACAACCTCCGCGTCACTGCCTTCAACCGCAATGTTGATGAGTTGGGCAGGCGGATTGCCGACTTGTTGGAGAGTCGGAGTGAGTCCTTCTTCTTCTTCGCGGGGCGCGCTGGCGCACCCCGGGCTGTAGTCCCCGAGAATCGGGCCGACTGCTGAGCAGTCGGGCCGGATCTTCTCGGCGACCTTCTTAGTTGACGACTTAACGTCTTTTCCTTTTATTCTTCAGAGGCCAACGCCACTCTCCAGCAGTAGCTGGGCGAGGCCAACACCGCCTTTCTTGCCAAGGGGGAGGAGTGTAGCAAACTCGCCGCGGAGCGCGACCTGCTGGCCGCGCAGCTGGCGGAGCAGAAGGAGCTTCTCAAGAAGGCGCAGGACGAGGTAGAGAAGAGAGAGGCTGCTCTCCTGGCCGAGTTTGAAAGGGAGCGCTCCTCCTGGACCGACAAGGAGGCATAGCTGACCTCCGGCTTCCATGAGATCGAGGACATCATCGACGGTGAGTTTCTTTGTTTCCTTCGAGCCGCCGACTGTGGGTCGGGCTGACTCCTAATTTTGACTTGCTTCTTTTTTGTCTTGGCAGACTTCTTCCCTAGCCACTCACATGCGGCCACTCAAGCCATCGAGGCTGATTGCGAGGCGCGGAGGGCAGATGGCGCGGAGATTGCCACCAACGCCCCCCAGACCCTCGATGAGCAGCTTCTGAGCATCGAGGCTCGTCTTCGGCCGGCTCACCGGATGTTGCGCCGGCTTCAACGTGCCGGCGCCCAGGCCATTGCCGCCCTGTGGCCAGACATGCCGGTTTTGCGCACTGCCAGTTGGACTGCCGACTCGCTGGAGGTCGCAGCTGGTCATCTTGAGGCTTGGAAGGGTTCCTTGGCCCGGGCTGGAGCGCGTCGGGCCTTGGAATTCGTCAAGGCGTGGTATCCAGGGATGGACCTGGACCGACTGGCCGCGTTCCGGTCCAAGGCCCAGGCGGAGCTGGTAGCTGTGGAAGACGCCCTCGTCGCTCGTGCTGCGGCGATCGCCGACTATGCCGACACCAGCATCTTCGTCCCTGATCGGGCTGAAGACGGCAGGGAGGCGCCGCCGGAGTGATTCGGGATGAACCCGGATTATGACGAGGAATCGGCGGAGGTGATCGGTTCCAGCGCCGAGGAGGAAGGCGAGGCGGAGGACGGAGGTGAGACGGAGGCGCCAGAAGGCGGAGTGGGAAACTAGCCTCAGCTCGACCGTGCCTCCAGCAACGAGTCGCGCCCAACCGAGTCAGCTGCCGTCGGAGACGACCAAGCCAAGGCCGTCCAGCCGGCCGCCCCGGCGCCTGACACCGCCGTCTCTTCCGACCCTCCGAACCCGTTTGCCGCTTCCTAGGCTGCCGTTCTTGACTTCATTTTATTTGTTCTAGTAGTCTTTGAAGAACTTGTTAATTCAAACAATTCCACCCATGGGGTGTATTTTGAACTTCTCTTTGAAGATTCGGCCAAGGGCCTATGTAAATATTTATCCAAGTTCTATCTTTCCTTGCTCATTGCTCTTTTGGCTTTTTCCTTTGCCGCCTTTCCTTAGTCGCCACCTTGCCAGTCAGACGGCCGCTCTGCGGACTGCCTCTGGATCAAATGCTTGGCTATTTTGGGAAGGCAAGTACTTGGCCATTTTTTAGAGTCTTTTAACAAGTTGGATAGAAAGCAGCAAGCCGACTGCTCAAGAGTCGGCTTTGCTAAGAGAGGCTGGAAGCCGACTTAGGCTATGCTTATGCTTTGAGTCCTTAGCCATTTTTCATGTGGGCGCCCATTCTTCCTTACTCCTGCCCACCAAACAGTCGCTCTGCGAGCTGCGGCTTCTGACAGGAGACAGCTTAGGCACCACACACTACTTGTCCGACTGTGGGAAGCATTTCATAGCGCGAGACGGCGAGTCCCCGGGCCGACTAGTCGAGCCCGGTGCCAAGCGACATAACAAAAGAGTAATATACTCGAAGGCATAATTCTTATCATACAAATAACAAAAAGGGCAGTCCTCGAGCTCGTCTCGGGGGGCCCGAAGTCTTGGTACTTTAATACAAAGGGTAGCGTGATACATACTGCATCAACTGTAAAATCTTCGGAGAAGATTTGCATTCCATGGGCATTCCGTCTCTTTGCCAGAGTCGTCCCTCTTGCGTGCTCGGGGCTTCTGAGCGTCGATCTGGTAGTAGGAATCGTTGCCCAACACTTTGTTGATAATGAAGGGGCCTTCCCAAGGTGCCGACAGCTTGTGCTGGCCGGCTGTTCGCTGGATTAGTCGGAGCACAAGGTCGCCCTCTTGGAAAGATCTTGGCCTGACCTTCCTGTTGTAGTATCGGCGCAGGCTCTGCTGGTAGATGTTGGACCGGCTGAGCGCCAACAGCCAGCCCTCTTCCAGCAGATCGACACCGTCTTGACGTGCTTCTTCTGCCTCCTCCTCGGTGTACATGGTGACTCGCGGGGAGTCGAACTCTATGTCCGTCGGGATGACGGCTTCAACACCGTAGACGAGGAAGAAAGGTGTGAAGCCATTTGACTTGTTTGGAGTTGTGCGCAGACTCCAGAGGACGGCTGGCAACTCGTCAAGCCAACAGCCGGCCGAATGTTCCAATGGTTCGACTAGCCGAGGCTTGATGTCGGACAGGACGATGGTCGCGCCGCGTTTCTTGACGACGCCGACTCGGCTTGGCCCTTTTGGAGGCGGCGTGCTGAAGGCGGCATGGTCGACTTCGCGCTGGTGGGCCTCCGTGAGGCATCTCATGGTGGCGATCTTCTGGCCCTCCGCAAGGAGGGCAAGGCGGTGTGCCTCCAGCGCTTCGGCGTCAGGGTCCGCCGGGATGGGGGCAGACAGATCGTGCAAAGTGGCCTGCAGGGCGTCGCGGGCGTTCTCGTCAGAGGCGGCGCCGTGGCTGATGATGAGCACTTCGGTGACAGTTCTGCCGCCACTGTCGGCTCATGGGAGAGGATCGTCAAAGACGATCATGTCGGAGGGGAAGCCGTCGAGCGACGCAGTGTCAGAATGGACAAGCATTGGGTCGGTGGAGCCGACCGACTCCAAGTCCGCGGTAGGCTCGCCGGAGACGTGCAGTTGGTCGAGGAGGCTGACGAGGTGGCGCTCGGGGCAGCCTGTGCCCGCATCGAATGCGGGATCGTCGGAGATGTGAGCCTCGCCGAGAAGATCGGCAAGGCCGCTTGCTGCGCAGGCGTCGTCGATGCTTTGCAGCGCGTCGGGGCAAGCGCCATCGGGCATGCCGGGCTGGCTACGCTCGCTGGGGAGGAAGAGGGTTCCCGTCTAGAGCAGGTCTCCGGACGGTGGTGCACCAAGCCCCACGGTGGGCGCCAAATGTCGGGGGTTGGATGCGACATATGCCAAAGGATGGCTTATCATGGTGGGGGCGAGTAGAACGTCGCCGGTGCCTGGAAACAGGATGAGGCGAAGGCATGCACGCCGGCGAATCTTACCCAGCTTCAGGGCTCTCCATGGAGATAACACCCCTACTGCTGCTCTGCGGGGTCTCCGCATGATCACTATGGCAAAGTGAGTACAAGGTTGCTCCTTGAGCTGTTTTCTGGAGGTAGGAGAAGGTGAGGCTAGCTCCCTCCTTCCTATATGATCTAGTCTAGTCTAAAGGAGCGATCCCCCATGCATGGGTGCCCCGGGGGGCTTATATAGGCCCGCCCCCCAAGGATACAATGGTAATCCGGCTGGGCGTGGGTCCCAGCCGTCTGTCTCTTAGGCCGCCGTCTTCTCCGCCGACTGCTGGGGCCCGCCGACAGGCCTGGTACTGTAGCCGTGCCTCTAATGACGTTGGCATGGTCATGGGGTCGTGGCAACAGTGCCGCCGCCTGACGGGCGATCACTGTGCCATTCTCCGTCTTGTCTGGTTAACGGCGTGTGGGGCCCGTGGGAGGGGCCGGCCGACTCCCTGGGGCCGACTCCCAACGGGTCCGTCTTGTGGCGCTCTTGCCGTCTTTTGTACCCCCGCTGACGGGTGGGACCTGCCGTCTCTGGGACGTACAGGCAAGCCGTCGTGGGCACAGTGCGCCGCCCACGGGGGCTGAGGTCAGGGCAGGCATGGCAACAGTGCCGCGCCGGATGAAGATCTCCATCGATACGGCGCACTGTAGCCATGCCGGTCCTTCGTAAGCGGGAGGGGGATGGGCCATGCAGTGGCTGTACCCCATCCCGTCCATTGTGGCGAAGGCAGGAGGTAGTCGGAGTCGTGGGCCGACTCCCCATAGTCGGCTTCTCTGGAAGCCGCCAACAGGAGTCGGCTTATCTTGAAGTCGTCCCTGGGACTCGGCCGCCAGGGACAGTCGGAGTCGCGGGCCGATTCCCGTAGACGACTTCTCTGGAAGCCGTCAACAGGAGTCGGCTTATCTCGAGGCCGCCCCTGGGACTTGGCAGTGAGGGACAGTCGGCGGCCTTGCCGCCGACTCCCAGGAGGCGGCTCCTTATCGCGGAGTCTTGAGGGGTGCAGTCTGCCCCGATGTTTTGAAAGGTTCTGGGGCTCGGGTTAGCCTACTTGTGGCCCATTACTCCGACAAGAGAGGTCGCACTCTTCCATGTCTGCTTACGTTATGCGTCGCTTAATATGATGACATGCTACATTATCATCGTGTTCACCTATTAGACTCCGAGTCAGGTCCAATCTAATGCTGAAACTTGAGTTTTTAAATGGTTGTGGGGTACATATTGGGGCAGCAATCAGTACTATATGTCTACTATATGGTTAATCTCCAGTGTCTACTATGAGTTTCATGTTGGGTGAAAAGAAACATTAAAGGAGCCATTATCTGTATTTTTTTAACTAAAGCTATTATCTGCCTGCTATCATTTGTTTTGGGTCTATCCACAGTTTGCTACCATCACTCTGGATTTGTGCATGCAATCCTTACATAATCTCACTATGTTTTATTCCTATGCATGCAAGTTATTGTACACAATGGAACAGATCATGTAGAGCAAAAGAGACGGGCCTTGCATGGCAATAAAATTTCATGCAGACGTTGTTCCATGGTGGGCGCAAAGGCAGCCCCCCTCCACCCATTTCGGATCATAATCAAGAGGAAGATAACTGTTCTGAGGGGGATTCAGAAGGAGAAGACCACTCCTATTTACCCCATGAGGCCTTCGCTCTAACTTGGCATGCTAATGTTGGTAATATCATGCATATGGTGCATTGCATTGCTTACTGTATACATTAAAGATGTCATCTACTTAGTTTAGACATGCTTTGTGTCAATGCAATCTGTTTAGTTTCTTTATCGTATATGTAAATCATGCAATGCTATCTTGTCTAGCCAGGCATCATATATGTGAATTTTGCAATGCCACCCTGGTTAGCCAGTCATCTTATATGTGAATTATATCATACCATCATTTTTTTTATTACGTGTTAAATTTGTCAACAATTTTAGTACATTCAATTACTCTTCCTGTGCATCAGCCATTTGGCACGGTCATGGAAAAATCTAGAGTGGAAATAAGGTCTTCATAGCAGACAATGCTATCTGACAAAGCGCATGTCTTGCTGGCTACCGATAGATCCTCAGAGGAGGATTCAGAGACAGATGACCAGTCATATTTCCCCCCCGAGGTGCATGCCCTAACTTGGCAGGGTTATGTTGCTCATATCGTGCGTATGGTATCTTGCATTGCTATGTCATTTGCTTAGTTTAGACATGCTTTGTGTGAATGCCACCTGTTTAGTGTCTAATTACGATATATGTGAATTATGCAATGCCAGCTTGTTTCAAGACATTATATATGTGAATTATGCAATGTTATCTTGTTGCAAGGCATTATGTATGTGAATTATGCAATGCCATGCTATTTAGGCAAGCGTCCTATATGTGAATTATATCATGCCGTCCTTTTTTTGTATTTCTCATTGCTTTTGTAGACAATGTTTGTATATTCAACTGCTCTTCCTGTGCATCAGCCATTTGAATTGGTGATGGAGAAATCTGGAGTGAAAACAAGGTCTTCAGAGCAGACAATGTTGCCTGCTAAAGCAGATATCTTGTTGGTTACAGATAGCTCTTCAGAGGAGGATTTAGAGGCAGATGACCAGTCCTATTATCCCCCTGAGGTGTATGCTCAAACTTGGCAGGGTTATATTACTCATATAATGCATATTTTGTATTGCAATGCTTAGTTTTTACATCATATACACAATATTGAATGCCATCTCCTTAGTTGACACATCATATATGTGATTGCCCTCTGCTCACTTCCTTAGTATATAAATCATATATTTGAATTATGTCATGCCATGATGTTTACATAGACAGCATGTATCTGAATTATGGCATGCCAACCCATTTTCTAAAGACATCATATAGTTATATCATCTCATCTTGTTTACATAGTCATCATATTTTAAATTATGTCATTCTATCCGTGAATTATATCATGCCATCATGTTTCCATCGACGGCATGTTTGTGATTTATGGCATGCCAACCACTTTAATAGACACATTGTATAGTTATATCATGTCATCATGTTTACATAGTCATCATATTTTGAAGTATGTCATTCTATCCTGTTTAGTTAGCCATCATACATGTGAAATTGTGTCATGCTATCCTGTTTAATTAGCTATCATATATGTGAAATTATGTCCTACTATTCTGTTTGCTTAGACAACATAAATGTCAATTATTTCATGCATCTTTTCTTCCCTACTATCCATTGCACCTGTCTATCTTACAATGTTTGTACATTCAATTACTTTTCTTGTTTATCAGCCATTTCAATTGGAGGGAGTGAAGGCAGTATCTGTGGGAGTAAAAACACGGTCTTCAGATAAGATCGTGCTACATGTCGATGCAAATAGAACCATGGTTGTACTTGCCCAAGAACCAGCCCCACCACACATAACCCACACTCATGTAGATTGTACCCCTACCAAGTTGGACAGAGAACCAGCTACACCCCTTCTAACCCCAACCCCAGCAGATAGACACCCAGTTCCCGTTGACACAACACTGTCTCCACCATAGAGAACCCAAACACGAGCAGTTAGTAAGGCAATTGCAGTGCCTAAATCATGAGCACCACTGAGGGAGTCCTGGATAAGGGGGTATCCGGACAGCCGGACTATATACTTTGGCCGGACTGTTGGACTTTGAAGATACAAGATTGAAGACTTCGTCCTGTGTCCGGATGGGACTCTCCTTGGCGTGGAAGGCAAGCTTGGCAATCCGGATGTAGATCTCCTTCTTTGTAAACTGACTCTGTGTAACCCTAGCCCCCTCCGGTGTCTATATAAACCGGAGGGTTTAGCCCGTAGAACAACAACAATCATACCATAGGCTAGCTTCTAGGGTTTAGCCTCTCTGATCTCGTGGTAGATCAACTCTTGTAATACTCATATCATCCAGATCAATCAAGCAGGAAGTAGGGTATTACCTCCATCGAGAGGGCCCGAACCTGGGTAAAACATCGTGTCCCCAGCCTCCTGTTACCATTAGCCTTAGACGCATAGTTCGGGACCCCCTACCCGAGATCCGCCGGTTTTGACACAAATATTGGTGCTTTCATTGAGAGTTCCACTGTGTCGTCGCGATAAAGGCTGGATGGCTCGTCTTGTTGTCAAAGACAACATCACCTTCGGGGAAGCCCTGGCTCTAGGCCAAACTCTCCGGCTGGGCGGCTTTGTTATGACCGCCCGATCGGCTGTTGCACAGACAATGACTTCTCAGATCATCAAGAATAGCCTCCATGTTGATTCGGAATCCGCCGAACGGATGGACCCAATGGAGCTCTTTTCCCTAAATAAGCTCTTGGATCGCATCACCACCCTGGGTGTCGCTACGTACTATGACCGGATCGGGCTTAAACCCGACCAAAGGGAGATTCACTCTCCACCGGCCACCCATGAGATAGCGGTAGTGGAAGAGCATCATCCTAATTATCCCTCTACTTTGAGGATGAACTATGTCCGGATTTCCGAGCTCTGCGAGCCGGACACCCGCTCGCGGGGGGACATGACCCAGGCCCCGGACTCAGGATCGGGCGGTGAGCCAAAGAGATCGGGCAGCGCCCCAGAACCCGAGCCGTTAAGCTCGGAAACCTCTTTGCCCCTGGGTCCCAGATCGGGTCGGGATTCGGATTCAAATCCACCCACCCACCCAGATTTATCCAATCTTTTACATATCAGGCAAGAGCCCCAAGAAACAGTACATCATTACTGGGCCAGATTCCTCCTTGTGATAAACAAGGTCAAGGACTGTCACGAGGCAGAGGCAATCTCCCTCTTTTGCAAAAATTGCACGGACAAAGGGATTCTCAACGCTATAAGTCGCCGTGACATAGTACACTTTTCCGACTTAGCGGCCATAGTGCAAAAATACTGCACGATGGAAAGCGCCTGGAAAACCCAAACAAGCTTCTGGGACAATCTGGCTAAAACCAAATCCTTTGTCCGAACTAAAAGGGTAAACTCTCGTAAGACACCCGACTCAAATACCAAAAAATAAAGTCTGCCGCAAGGCACGGAACCGTATTGGAAGAATGGCTAAACGGGCCGTGCAAGATCCACAGCACACCGGATACTACGCCAACGCATAGCCTTAGAGCATGTTGGATACTCCGGCAGGTAGCAAAGAGCGGCGAGGATCTCCTCATAAAACATACAACGGAGCAACACCCCGCCGGAGGCAACAATATGGTATTTACAGTCTTTGAGACTTTCGCCTCAAATAACAGTTGCAAGCGAGCTTAGCGTAGCCTCGCAGAAGTTTGCCACGTGGCAACAATAAATCCATGGAACGACACGGCTATAACTTACAGTGCCAGTGACGAACCTCAATTCCGAATAGTCCGAGCACCAGCTGCTTTGGTCCTTAGCCCAATCGTGGATGGCTTCAGGCTCACTAAAATGCTCATGGACGGCGGAAGAGGACTAAACCTCATCTATGAGGAAACCCTTAACAAGATGGAAATTGACAAGAGACACATTGAGCAAAGCAGCACGACCTTCAAGGGAATCATCCCTAGTCGGGAGGCACAATGCGCAGGAAAAATCACACTGGATGTGGTATTCGGCACGCCAGAAAACTACAGGTCCGAAGAAATTACATTCCAAGTGGCCCCGTTCAGCAGCGGATACCACGCCCTCCTGGGGCGGGACGCATTCACGAGTTTTCAGGCTATACCCCACTATAGGTATATGAAGCTCAAAATGCCCGGGCCCAACGGAATCATCACTCTAGCTAGTGATCCGGACGTCGCACTCCGCGCCGAAAATAAAACCGCCGCCCTTGCCCTGGAGGCATTATCAGAAGTCCTTGCGGCTGAAGAACTGACAACACTGCGAGCAACAGTGGACAGAGACGACATGATACTCGACAAGCGACCTAAATCCACCTCCTTCAAGCTAGCGGATGAGATAGTCCAATTCCAGGTCCACCCAACGGACCCTTCGAAGACAGCTTCCATCGGGACATAGCTGAACCCACAATAGATGCCGCACTGCGAGACTTCCTGCTCAAAAATTGGGATATCTTCGCCTGGCATCCTTCAGACATGCCGGGCATCCCACGCAGGCTGGCCGAACACAACCTCAATATTCTGAAAGGATACAAGCCAGTCAAGCAGACTCTTAGACGCTTCTCAGAGCCTAAGCGGCAAGCCATGGGAGAAGAGCTAGCCAAGCTACTTCAAGCCGGATTCATCAGAGACATCAAACATCCGGATTGGCTGGCAAACCTAGTAATGGTACCAAAAAAGGACAAATCCTGGCACTTGTGTGTCGATTTCAAAGACCTCAATAAAGCTTGCCCTAAGGATCCCTTCCCCCTCCCCCGCATTGACCAAATAATCGATGCCACCGTAGGACACGACTCATTGTGTTTCCTCGATGCATACTCCGGATACCATCAAATAAAGATGGCGGAGTCAGACCAGGCTGCAACGGCCTTCATCACTCCGTACGGCCCCTTCTGTTTCAACACCATGCCCTTCGGGCTCAAAAACGCTGGCGCAACCTATCAACGCATGATTCAGACATGCCTGGAAAAACAAATCGCCAAGACAGTAGAGGCCTACGTAGACGACATGGTCATCAAAACAAGACACGTCGAAACTTTAATAGATGACTTGAGGCTTACGTTCGATAATCTCCAAACATACGACATCAAGCTCAACCCGGAGAAGTGTGTCTTCGAAGTACCCTCCGGAAAATTGCTCGGCTTCATCGTTTCCAATAGAGCAATTGAAGCCAATCCGGCAAAAATCCGAGCTCTATCACAGTTGGCTATCCCAACAGACCTCAAGCAAATCTAGAAACTAACTGGATGCGTGGCTGCCTTTAGCCGCTTTATCTCCCGCTTAGGAGAGAAGGCACTGCCTCTGTATCGCCTTCTTCAACGCACTGAACACTTCGAGTGGACGGATGCGGCCACGGCTGAACTGGAAGAAATAAAGGCACTCTTGGCCACAAACCCAGTCCTGACCGCGCCAAACATTGGCGAACCCATGCTATTATACATAGCTGCAACAAATCAAGTTGTGAGCGCAGTGCTCGTCGTCGAACGAGGGGCAGACGGACACAAGTTCCCGCTCCAAAAGCTGGTATATTACGTGTCCACTGTCCTCACTCCATGCAAATCTCGGTACCCACACTATCAAAAGATAGCGTACGCGGTCTTCATGGCATCCCGGAAACTACGACACTACTTTCAAGAGTGTTCGATCACGGTGGCCTCTGAAGTACCACTCAATGACATAATAAATAACCGCAATGCAACATGCCGAATTGCTAAATGGGCTATCGAGCTCCTTCCATTCGACATAACATACAAACCACAGCGGGCCATTAAGTCGCAAGTACTGGATGACTTCATCGCCGAATGGACAGAAGCCGAACTCCCTAAAGAGTACGGCGCGTACTCAAATTGGATCATGCATTTTGACGGCTCCAAAATACTGGCCGGATTGGGAGCAGGTGTCATCCTGACATCCCCCACCGGAGACACGGTGCAGTACGTCCTCCAAATATTATACAAAGACTCCAACAATGCAGCCAAATACGAGGCTATGTTGCATGCTCTTAGGATGGCAGTCTCCATGGGCATCCAATGCCTCGAAGTGCGCGGGGACTCGAACCTCACAATATCTCAGGTAAATGGAGACTTTGACGCCAAGGACCCGAAAATGGCGGCCTATCGCAATGCCGTCCTCAAAATGTCAGCTCGGTTCGAGGGGCTCGAAATCCACCATGTGGTCAGAGAAAATAACCAAGCGACTCATATTCTCGCCCACACCGGCGCTAAACGCGACCCCGTCCCGCCCAATATCTTCTTAGAAAGGCTGTTCTAGCCATCCGTGGCATGGGAAGGGGAGTCTGGCACTATTAGACCGGCTCCGAACACAACCCCGGATTCCGAACCTTCTGACATAATCGGAGGCTCTGCCACCAAAATAACACCTTCGGCCCACGAAATAATGGTTGTCATCGCCCCGTGGACCGAGCCCTTCTTGGCCTACCTAAATAGGCAAGAGCTCCCCAAGGATCAAAATGAGGCACGTTGTATTGTCCGACGCTCTAAGGCCTACAAAGTCCATGAGGGAGAGCTCTACAAGAAAAGTGCCACCGGAGTCCTCCAATGATGCATCTCTGAAGAGGAAGGGCGGCAGCTCTTAGCCGAAATCCATTCTAGACTAAGCGGGCACCATGCGGCAGCTCGAGCCCTCGTAAGCAAGGCCTTTCGGACAGGATTTTACTCGCCGACAGCCCGGGCGGACGCACAGGACCTTGTCCAACATTGCGTTGGTTGCCAACTATTTTCCAATCAGAGCCATATGCCCCCTACCGCTCTCCAAACAATCCCCATAACTTGGCCCTTCGCGGTCTGGGGGCTGGATATGGTGGGACCCCTTAAAGGGGGAAGCCATAAGAAAAAATACTTATTGGTCATGGTGGACAAGTTCACCAACTGGATAGAAGCCAAACCAGTTAAAACAGCCAAATCCGGACCAGTGATAGACTTCATATCGGAGGTTGTACACTGTTACGGTGTCCCCCACAGTATCATCACCGACAATGGCTTGAATTTTACAGCCGAGGAGGTGAAAGCCTGGTGCGGCAACATGGGCATTAAGCTCGACTATGCCTCTGTCTATCACCCCCAAACAAAAGGTCAAGTCGAAGGTGCAAATGGTCTTATCATGAGCGGCATCAAACCCAGACCAGTGCGATCCTTGAAGGAATCAGACACGCATTGGGTCGAGGAACTCGACTCCCTACTCTAGGGGCTGCGGACCACGCCGAATCGTACCACCGGATACACACCATTTTTTATGGTGTACGGCGCAAAAGCAGTGCTGCCCTGCAATATAATCCATGACTCACCTCGTGTGCGCATGTATGAAGAGAAGGAAGCCGAGCTAGATCGGCACGACAACTTAGATGCTTTGGAGGAGGAACGTGATGTCGTTAAGGCCCGTTCCACATTCTATCAGCAACAGGCTCGAAGGTATCAAAGCAGAGAAGTATGGGCCAAAACTTATAACATTGGTGAACTCGTTCTAGGCCTACCTGAGAAGAAGAAGGACAAGCTCAAACCCAAGTGGGAGAGTCCCTTCATCATTGATAAAGTTCTCACCGGAGGAGCGTACCGTCTGCGCAATGCATTAGATAACAGACTTAAGCCGAACCCATGGAACACGGCCAGACTCCGGAGATTCTACGCTTAGCACCGAACCCAGTGTTCGTCTCCTCAACTCCGCCTCTTCAATTATGTTCTCTTTCCTCCTTTATCGCCCCTTTTTCCTTTTTTGATGTACAACCTTAAAACTGTACGGATGCCCTGAGCACTCCGGCCGCATTATGCGTGCACACTATACCTGGGGGCTTCCTTTTCGGAAGCTAAATACAACTACTTTAATGGCTCCTTGCCAGCCACATATGCATTTTTCTCTCCATATGTGCCTTTTCTTCACCATTATATGCATCGATATGACTTAAGTTTTGGCCATGCTGGGTTGCCTGGCTCTTGTATTTATGCCCTACGTTCCCGTTAATTCGGCTAGGGCATAAGGGGAGCACCTCTGCGATTGTTACTGCCGGTTGAGTCGGATGTGTACCTCAGACTGGGTGAAGCCGAAAGCTAGCATTCTTAAGGGAATATTCGGCCGGTGAACAAAAGATGTTCTCATTCCTTACAACGAAAATACCTCGATGTTTTTGTTTCCTGCGCTTCTGTTCGCAGTTCGTACATGCACCTCGATGCATGCGCACCCAGAGAAAGGAACCCCTAACGGAACTATTCTCTCTGGAAGATGTTTCTTACTATCCATTTAATATAACATAACTAGTTGGGTACTTGTCTGCTCAAGCACTTATGACCCCTACGCCTGGTTTCCACGCATACCCCGGTTTTTCATAACTATGTGGGTATTCGGATACACCCCGGACTGTCGAATTCGCGGGCTGAAGCGAAAAGGTCCGCCATGACAAATGATTTTCAATCCGGCTAGGGAGTACATGAGCCCATTTAAATTACATAATCATATAGACTGGATGCACTCTTCCTCTATACCATCCAACAGGCTGTCTAGCTTACAATCCTGCTGGGAATACTTTGCAGATAACGCTACTTGATCATATACCAAACTAACGGGTATCTCTTGTCCATCTGACCCAGTCGGTCCGACTTCGGCCATATGGTTCGGGTCAGCCTTGGCGTATCGCGTCTCCACCATGGCCCAAGCTTCTCTTGCACCTTGCCGGCAAGCTGATATCTTCCACAATCGGAAGCGCCGCCGTGCTCCTTTGAGCATCTCTACAAGCTCGCTCATGCCTCCTGGCAGGGAAGCGGACGGCCACAAAGCCTGGGCAATACCCTGCATCACCTGCCGAGCACGTTCGTGCAGTTGTGAAAGCTCTTGCAGCATATCTCCTGCAGAACCGGGCATCTCCTCTTCAGGGCGTCCCGCCAACATACCTGCAAACATAACTCTGTTAATAGGCCTCCTAGTCGAACTATACTACAGTTCGTTCAAGCACTTACTATATATGCCGCGTCGAAGCCTCCGGTTCTCCTTCCCGAAGTCTGCGAGTTGAGCTCGAACATCTTTCAATTCGACGCTCAGTCGGAGATTAGCATCTTGCAGCTTATTCTTCTCCTGAATGGACTGCGTCAGCACGCGTTCGCCCGCCTTCAGCTGACTTTGCAGATGCAGCTCATTATCTCCCACAGTCTCAGGATTTCCTCCGGGATTGTCTGCTGAAGCTTTCGTCAGATATACAAACCATGCCTAACACACAAACAGGAAGAAGGAAATTATTACCAGAAGAAGCCTTTTTGGATTCTGCTTGTCCGGCTACATTGGCCTTCACCTGGGCCTTACACTCCTCCAGCTCTTGAGATAACTGGGTATTCTTCTCTACAAGAACCTACACATTTAATGACCCTTAAATTAGTTGTGCCAACTGTTTCAAGTCTCAGGGGCTACTACTACACATACTTATTAAATTCTCTTACCCGTATATCCTTCACATACTGGTCCGTTGCTCTGGCAAGTCCATCTTGAGCAGCGCGGATATATGCGTGTCCAGAATTGAAGGAATTGAACGCCTCTTCGGAAAAAATACCACTTTGGAGTACGGCTCGTCGGTGCCGGTGGTTCATGGCGCTCTCCACTTCTGAATTTGTGGCCGATAGCATATTTGTATCCTTCGTAGGAGGACAGTTTGGCACTGTCCCCACATCGGCCTGCGCCCGTGAATCTGGTCCAGGGATCCGGCTGCTGGAGGCATGGCCGGTAGGGTCCCCGGACACAGTCCGGCGTTTCTTGTCAAGGCATAATTGAAACCGTCGTGCCTCGATAAAAAGACCAAATAAACCACGGGGCAAGTTTAATGAATACCTCAGCGCCTGCGTATCGGTCCTAACCGGCTTTCTTTTAAGCCTACCTTGTCTAGGCGCCTCTTGCTGAGAGGCCCCCGCGGGTTCCGCACGGCGTCCCGACTGCTGTTTCTATAAAAGTGTGGCATGTGATCATAAGGTATGGCAAAACGAAGGAATCCTTTCGGAAGGTTGGAACCCCGATTTTACTTACATGTGACACAGGAAGCAGTCCAGGATAATCTGCGATGATGACCACTAAGGAGCCGCCACTGCTTGCCTGATAGAAGGTCCCGTCGACGAATTCCACGAATATGTCCGGATCTTCTTCAAGTCTGGGATCGAGAGCTCGGCCGGGATCCTCTGGCTGCGGAGAGGGGCTGCTGAACTCTTTCACAGCCTTCCTTAGTTCCTGTTTTGAAATGGCAAAGTAATTAATTGTAACAAAGAAGGTAAGAACGAATAGAGTCGAGTAAGGGATGACAACTTACCCAGCTTCGGGGGTTGTACATGGAAAATCCATCCCGCGGTTTAATGCGGAGGAACTCCTCTTCTTCTCCTTTGTATAATTCGGATAGTATCCTCGCCAAAGATGTGGCGGAGTCCGGACCTTTGCGACCGCAGCGGGAGCCATCGTCTTCCCCGCTGAAGTGCCACATGGGTTTTCCCCGGTATTGAAGTAGCTGCACTCCCCTTATTACGCATATTGACATAACTTTGATTATTGTCAATCCTGATTTGGCCAGGGTTTGTATCCGGCTCATCAGATAGGACACTTCCCTGTTTTCTTCCTCCTGGGGGCTTCGAGGGTGCCAGCTTTGGCGTTTCTTCAGCGGAGTATTAGTAAACTCAGGCAGGCCCGTCCAGACTGGGTCCGGAAGGGGAACGTCATCAACATAAAACCACTCCAAGGGCCAGTCTTCGGACGCCTTCTTTAGAGTACCGGACAGGTATCCGGTCTGGGCGATACGCCATATTTCGGCTCCGCCCACTTGATATATAAATCCCTCCTGGTTGCGGGGGACGAGGCAAAATAACCTCTTCCATAGCTCGAAATGAGCTTCGCAGCCCAGGAACAGCTCGCAGAGGGCAACGTAGCCCGCGACGTGCAGTATGGAGGCGGGGGTAAGATTATGCAACTAGAGATCGTAGAACTCCAGGAGCCCATGGAGGAATGGGTGGATTGGAAACCCGACGCCTCTTAGCAGATATGGGACGAGGCATACTCGCTCCCCCCGAGATGGGTTAGGGAATCTCTCTGCTTGCTCCCCGCCATTATAGGTGGCTAGTCCGGATCAGACGGGGACCATGTATGCGGGCGGAAGGAACTCTTTGGTCTGCAGCTCTATTAGGCGGCTGTGAGGGATGGAACACTTTTCCCAATCCCCTGGCTTCGAGCTAGGGGAGCGGCGAGCAGGGCTGCGGTGACCGGTCATGATGGGATGGCCTCTTTTGGGCGCGCTCTACGGAATGCTTGCTTGGGGGGAGATGGTGTGATTTGGATCTGAAGATCCCCGTCTCCTCAAATACACGGCTCACCTACGGGATTAGGGTGGCAAATGCAAAAATACCCCGGCCCCTCATCTTTGATCGACATGTGGGGGTGGCCATTATTGAAGCACAGAAGCTGAGGAGCACAACCTTACTGGGAAACCGGATACTATTCGCTGCGTCAGGTACACCGGATTTGGAGAAGATCCCGCCGTGCAATGCCGAAGACAATTTGCGCGCCGGACTCATTGTCATTGAAGCCTGGTTCGGGGGCTACTGAGGGAGTCCTGGATAAGGGGGTATCCGGACAGCCGGACTATATACTTTGGCCAGACTGTTGGACTTTGAAGATACAAGATTGAAGACTTCTTACCGTGTCCGGATGGGACTCTCCTTGGCGTGGAAGGCAAGCTTGGCCATCCGGATGTAGATCTCCTTCTCTGTAAACTGACTCTGTGTAACCCTAGCCCCCTCCGGTGTCTATATAAACCGGAGGGTTTAGCCCGTAGAACAACAACAATCATACCATAGGCTAGCTTCTAGGATTTAGCCTCTCTGATCTCGTGGTAGATCAACTCTTGTAATACTCTTATCATCAAGATCAATCAAGCAGGAAGTAGGGTATTACCTCCATCGAGAGTGTACGAACCTAGGTAAAACATCGTGTCCCCAGCCTCCTGTTACCATTACCTTAGACGCATAGTTCGGGACACCCTACCCGAGATCCGTCGGTTTTGACACCAACAACCACCACTCCGAACCCAAAGTCAATGCTTAAAGTAGAAGAAGAATTGTTCTCAGGTCAGGTTCCATAGCTATGGTTCATACTACTTTGCTCTTGCATCACTGTATTTACTAATACCAACTAATTTCAAATTTGAAGGATGCAATTGAAACTCCAATGGCGCAACAGGTATGTTTTAAACCTGTTTCTTCAATGTGTTTGTCTGTTTGCTGTTGTAACTTGCTCTATGTTGATTTCAGTTTCAATTGAATAAACAGTTATGTTCTCATGCCATGCACATTACAAGTGTTGTTATTGCTATGTAGTTTCCCACACTTATATTCTGTCTATGCTGCTTTGTCTTAAATATATATGATTCGAACTGTATCTATCTTGATTTGGCAACATAAACTAGAATGATATAGACCATACAGTGACCATACTACATAGATATATGTTTGTTTCATGATGTTATCCTATCCACCTTACTACTGAACTGGTTTACCAAAATGAGTTTCATATACTACATTGTAAACCTGAGATGTGTTTGTTTGTTTCTCTTTTAGAACGCGGGTAAAATATTGGAGAAGAGTACCCTGTTATGCAATGGTAAAGGAAGTAATGCAGATAATGTTCAAGATAGTGAGACATCCCTGTTGGTCTCCAAGAAAGCTGATAAAAACTATATTGAAGACACTGAAACAACCCCAAGGTCATGTCTTGATGTAGTGTTTGAGTTACTGGCTACCACTGCTGGCACCAGCTCTTCGAACTTGTTGCCTGAATCAGTTCGGCTTCTTGACTCTCAACTTCAAGTTGAAAGACATCGATCAGATGTTATGCGACAGGAAGCCGAAGGACTGAGGAAGTCCCTACAGAATTTAGATGCATACTTTCTGGTGCAACAGCAAGTGCTGGAGGACTTAAGCGCCAAACAAGAGAAAGTTAATAAGCTTGCTAAGCATCTTGCCAGCATTATGGGTACCCATGATATTGTTTCTTGAGCTCTTCTGAAGTGGTTTCAGTTCTGGACTTGTTTTGCTGCTGCGTTTATATGCTGCTGTGTTCCCTATATTTGCACTGGTGGCGAACTTTGATGCCCAGTGGATGTAATATGTGTAATAGCCGTGATAGCCTAGTGTAAGTTGCTTGCTTATTTATTTCCTTGTTGTCTTGTTTATTTGTTTGCTTGTAGTCAGTGCAGTTCTTTTTCCGCGATTTGCTAGTGGCTGCAATAACCTATTTTTTAGAACTAGGCCACAATAACCATGGGCTAATATTTACTGTAGTGACACTGGGCCTCCTGCGGGTCATAGAAATAGTGGGCCTTCTACGGGCCATAGAAACAGTGGGCCTTCTATGGGCCATAAAAACAGTGGGCCTTCTACGGGCCGTAGAAACAGTGGGCCTTCTACGGGCCGTAGAAACAATGGGCCTTCTATAGGCCGTATCATCAATGGGCCTTATACGGGCCGTATGATCGATTGGCCAAACATGGGCCAAACAGACCGCATTCTGGCCGTAAACAGGCTAGAGTTGGAATTGTCTGCTCATGGGCCGACCATAACGGGCCATTGTTAATAGGCCGTATTTGATGACGCTATGAAAACAGCCCAACGTATTAACGGACCACAAACGGGCCGACTGTAACCACGGGCTAAATTTGGCCCACAAGCAGAAAATGACAGTAACGGGCCTTAAGTAAACGAATGCTGGAAATGAGCCCAAGAATAAATGGGCTCTGAGAAGGCCAAAAGATAACATGGGCCGGAAACGGCCCAACGGAATAATGGGTCGTTAATGGGTATAAAGTGATACACTGTTCTTTACGGGCCAGTTTCACCACGGGCCGTTAATGGGTGTAAAGTGGTACACTGTTCATTATGGGCCAGTTTCACCACGGGCCGTTAATAGGCCAAGAGTTACATAGGGCCTCATATGGGCCGAAAGACGTCATGGGCCATACATGGGCTAGAAGTGAAAACAGGCTGGAATCATATTGGATGGCCCATATGACGCTACTTGGCCTAATTCGAATAGGGCGTAATGGGCCTTGGGTTAGCGGGTTGTAAATGGGCTATATGCGAACAGGCCGTTAACAGGCTTCCATGGGCCGGGCCGCCACCTTTTGACCAAGTCAAATGGACTGGCCTTTTCACAGGAATGGGCCTCTATTGGGCCGTGCCACGTGTTGACGTATCATAGGCGCCTTCTATCCAATGAGTGGATGACATGTGCCCCAGAGATGAGCCGACACGTGTTTCCTCCAGCCAATGATGATTTTACACATGGAAAATCCCCATTGGTCGGGGCTGTTAACGGGTTATCGGATCCAAAACCCAACCCGATAGCTTAACGGTGTTCCGTTACTGTGGATGCCATGTGTCGGTCACCCTTGACAAAAGCACTTTTGTGACGCGTGATTTATCATCATGGAAGTGGACACTTCCATGATGATAATTTTGGTAATGTCATGGAACACTTCTACGACAGCACAGGTATGACTATCTTGATTCTGTCATAAAATCGTCATGGATGTACATGCATGACAGAAAACGCGACCTACTGTGACAAACACATATCATCACGGAAGTGTATTTTTTTGCAGTGCAAGCTTGGCGTTCGGATATGTAGATTCCTTTATCTGTAACCGACTTTGTACAACCCTAGTCCTCTCCGGTGTCTATATAAGCCGGAGGGTTTAGTCCGTAGAGGCAAGGACAATCATAATCATATAGGCTAGACTTATAGGGTTTTAGACATTACGATCTCGTGGTAGATCAACTCTTGTAATACTCATATTCATCAAGATCAATCAAGCAGGAAGTAGGGTATTACCTCCATAGAGAGGGCCTGAACCTGGGTAAACATCGTATCCCCCGCCTCTTGTTACCATCGACCTTAGACGCGCAGTTCGGGACCCCCTACCCGAGATCCACCGGTTTTGACACCAACATTGGTGCTTTCATTGATAGTTCCACTGCGTCGTCACCAAAAGGTTTGATGGATCCATCAATCATCTGCAACAATGCAGTCCAGGGGGAGGTTTTCCTCCCCAGACAGATCTTCATATTCGGTGGCTTCGCACTGCGGGCCAACTCGCTTGTCCATCTAGAACAGATTGACAGCTACGCCCCTGGCCATCATGTCAGATTTGGAAGCTTCAATTACATTGCCGATATCCGAGGAGACTTGATCTTTGACGGATTCGAGCCCATGGCAGCCGCTCCCTGCCACTACGATGAACATGACTTAAATATTTCATCGGACCATGCACAGGAGATAGCGCCCATAGCCGCCCTCGCCCTAGATCCGGAGCAAATTGCACCGTCCAAGGATGGGAAGCTCAACCCCGCCATGGAAGCCGCAGACTCAGCGGCGCTAGAGCTGCACATAGATCCGACCTCAAGCGGGGCATGTGTCACCGGAACCTTGGATTCGTCTCCGGCCATAGGTTCCGAACTGCGTATATCCGCGCCCATCGAACCTGATCAGGCGCCAATCATTGATTTCAACTCCGTGTACATCTTCCGGCACTCTCCTTTAGGCAATGTGCTAAACTCATTAAAAGCCCTCTCCTTATCAGGCGACTCTCAGCTGAACTATATCCGGTTTGGATTGAGGGCTTATAACGGAGAATTCCGCTTCCCCCCTACCACCCACTTAATAGCCACTGACGAAGACTTAACCGACATGCTCGATTACGACTCACAAGACATCGACGTTATGGACAACGATGCCAGAGAGGAGCAGGCAAAAAAAGCACCGCTTACAGGGCGCTGGACAACCACCTCCTCGTATGACGTATACATGGTGGATACACCCAAAGAGAACAACGGCGATAATGGAAAGGATCCAGTCGAGGATAAGCCTCCTGAGATACAGCCGAAGCACCGACGTCAGTGTCGCCGCTCTAAGACACGCCGCGCAAAAGATAGCAATACCGGCACAGAAGAAAACAATACTCTCGACGATGTCGAAGACAATGAAGACCCCGTTAAGCCAACTGCCAAACAAGACGAATGGGAAGATGGGTGAGTCAGCCCTGAGGAACAGGCCATGAATGAACATTCGGAGGACAGTAACTACCTTCCTCTCTTCGAGGACGAGGTGAGCCTCGGCAACAAGGATTTCATCGTGCCCGAGGAAACTCTCGAGCAGGAGCGCTTTAAGCGCCAGCTAATAGCCACTGCAAGGAGCCTGAAAAAGAAACAGCAGCAGCTTCAGGCTGATCAAGATCTGCTCAATGATAGATGGACTGATGTCCTAGCAGCCGAACAATATGGCCTCGAGCACCCAACCAAAAGTTACATGAAATGCAAATTGTTACCCCAATTCGATGATGAGGCGCTGGAGCCTGTCCTGCCAGCGCGCAATGCGGCTGACCGACCACCACGCGGCCGGGACAAAGCGGCAACTCAAGCCGAACACCAGCCCGCACTACCTCGCCGCAAAAACAGAGACACAACAGCTCGGGGATACACATATGACATGCGGCATGACCTGGAAAAAAGAGCAGGTCAGGCCAGATTGATCTACGGATCGCGGGGGCGTGCCCTGATGCGCGATGATGGCCATCCGGCCGGACATGACAAACATAACCACGGCCGGGCCGAAAACTACAGACGAACTCCATCTGAGCTATGTCGTGACTTGGCCCGTTATAGAGGCGCCGCACACCCCCTTTGCTTCATTGATGAAGTAATGGAACACGAATTCCCAGAAGGATTTAAACCCGTGAACATCGAATCATATGATGGGATGACAGACCCCGCGGTATGGATTGAAGATTTTCTCCTCCATATTCATATGGACCGCGGTGATGATCTTCATGCCATCAAATACCTCCCGTTAAAACTCAAGGGACCAGCTCGGCACTGGTTGAACAGTCTGCCCGAAAACTCCATTTGCAGCTGGGAGGACTTGGAAGATGCCTTCCTCGACAACTTCCAAGGTACATATGTCCAACCTTCGGATGCCGACGACTTAAGTCACATAGTCCAATAGCCCGGACAGTCAGCCAGGAAATTCTGGACTAGGTTCTTAACTAAAAAGAACCAGATTGTCAACTGTCCGGATGTTGAAGCCCTAGCGCCCTTTAAATATAGCATCTGTGATGAATGGCTTGCCCGACACCTCGACCAAGACAAGCCAAAGTCTATGGCAGCCCTCACGACGCTTATGACCCACTTCTGGGCGGGCGAGGATAGCTGGCTAGCCCGTAGCAATAACAATGCAAGCGAACATGGCACTTCTAAAGCCAGAAATAGCAACGGCAAGCCCCGACGCAATAGACACAAGCGTCAAACCAACGACAACACCGAGGACATGGCAGTCAAAGCCGGATTCAGTGGCTCTAAATCCGGCTAGCGGAAGAAGCCATACAAAAGAAACAATTTGGGCCTGTCCAGCCTGGACCGCATACTCGATCGTCCATGTCAAATCCATGGCACTCCTGATAAACCAGCCAATCATACCAACAGAGAGTGTTGGGTTTTTAAATAGGTCGGCAAGTTAAATGCCGAGAACAAGGAGAAAGGGCCGCAAAGCAAGGACGATGACGAGGAGCCCCGGCCACCGAACACAGGGGGACAGAAGAAGTTCCCCCCCCCCAAGTTAAAACAGTGAACATGATATACGCTACCCATATCCCCAAGAGGGAGCGCAAGCGCGCGCTCAGAGACGTCTACACCATGGAGCCAGTTTCCCCAAAGTTCAACCCATGGTCGTCCTACACGATCACCTTCGATCGTAGGGACCATCCGACCAGTATCCGTCATGGCGGTTCAGCCGCAATGGTCCTCGATACAGTCATTGATGGATTCCATCTTACGCGAGTCCTCATGGACGGCGGCAGTAGCCTGAACCTACTCTATCAGGACACAATGCACAAAATGGGTATTGATCCCTCAAGGATCAAGCCCACAAAAACCACCTTTAAAGGTGTCATACGAGGTGTAGAGGCCCGCTGTACGGGCTCAATCACACTAGAGGTGGTCTTCGGATCTCCGGATAACTTCCGAAGCAAAGAGTTGATCTTCGATATCGTCCCCTTCTGCAGTGGCTATCCCACACTGCTCGGACGAACCGCATTCGCTCAATTCAATACGGTGCCACACTATGCTTATCTCAAGCTCAAGATGCCCAGACCACGCGGTGTCATAACAGTCAATGGAAACACGGAATGCTCCCTTTGTACCGAGGAGCACACCGCTACCCTCATAGTAGAAGCACAGAGCGGCCTTTTCAGGCAGAACCTTAATTCGGCAGCCAAGCTCCCGGACACTATCAAACGAGTCTGAACTACTCTGCAGCAGGACAGTCCAGCTCGTCAAGAGCTTGACTAGCAATTCAGCCTCCGTCCTAGTCCCAACCAAACTGCGGCATTCGTACCGCACGTACATTACTACGCACTCAAAATACCATGGGCATAGAAGGAGGCACAACTAGAACGTGGTCCATAATACGGCTCGACCTTCCTTGGACCCACATACTTTCACTTTTTCTTTTTCTTTTCAGGTTTCTTTTTTCACAGGCCTTTCCTGGTGTCCTAATTGTCGGACCTATCCAGGGACGGACACACCAAGACGGCAAGAAGCATTGACGTATAAGGGAATTCCCAGGTTGTCTCTTTAAATGATCGTTATGCCTGTTTTAGAGAACCCGCACGCAGCTCTCCCTTGGTCGTGGCATGTTAAATAGCCCTGCTGCTTATCGCACTACTTGTACAAATACGCTTTGACATATTAATCAAACTACAATAGAAAATAGTTTTCGGCCAAATTTTTGCGGCATTTGCCTATTGCTTCATTTTTCTTTTTCTTGATATTCTTATCATTTGCACCGTACACTCTGGTACGCTTTAATTCGCCAGGGGCTTCATTACGCCCCATAATACGGCAACAAAGTCTGAACACTTTTTTACAGTAGAGTTTGGCACCCCGAACTTATAGCATTATATGCATCGGCTCTGAATCATGTCTTTGGTCAATAGTTGGGTTGCCCGGCTCATGTGCTTACTACCTTACGTTCCGCTATATCGGCTAGGGTAGTAAAGGGAGAACTACTGCGATTCTGTCCTAGTTCATCTGGATGAGCACCTCAGTAGAGAAAGCCGAAAACTGACTGTCATGATGCAGCAAGAGCCGGTCAGCTGTTTGGGAGGTTACAAATCTTTAGCGATTTTTTCCGCATTATGCGATGAATCAGTTTTTATCCGATCAGGTGTTTACAGTACCCCAAGTTCGGACTTACGAACACTAGGGAATGCGCCTAAATTTTTATTGTCAAACTCCTATGGCTAAGTGAGGGTGATAAAGCCACATGGTCCGATTGTCTGGTTCATTGCGCTAAACACCTCCTTTAAGGACCAAATGCTGGAGTAAAGAGTGTTTAGATTCATCCCAAACACCCTCGTACTTCCTACGTGGGGGTTGAAGCCGACGACTGGCAAACTCTTAGATTTAATAAAAATGGTCGCACATGAGGTAAAAATTTATTTAACAGGCATTATATTACATAACGACTCTGTTTCATAATATAGGAAGGGACAATACGAAAGACTTCATTCCAAGATAACGTCTTTTAAACACTGCCCCGCCACAATGCGTGATCCCTCCAAGACATTGTCAAAATACAGTTCTGGCGTGCAGTGCTCCTTGCCCGTGGGCGGTCCCTTGGTCACAAGCTTCATGGCATCCATCTTCACCCAATGCATCTTGACTCAGGCGAAGGCCATTCGCGCGCCTTCGATGCAGACTGACCGCTTGAGGGCATCAAGCCAAGGGCAGGCATTGACCAGCCGCTTCATGAGACCAAAGTAGCTGCTGGGTATGGCTTCGGCAGGCCATAGCCGGATTATTAAATCCTTCATGGCTAGTTCGACCACCCTATGCAGTTCGACCAGTTGTTTTAGCTGATCACTAAAGGGCACTGGATGTTCTGGCGTAAGGTATTGCGACCAAAACAGCTTCTCCGTGGAGCTCCCCTCTTCGGCTCAGAAGAACTCCGCAGCATCTGAAATGCTGGGCGACAGATCCGCAAATGCCCCTGGAGAACTCCAAATCCGGGTCAGCAAGAGGAACCTTTTCCTCACATATTTGCTCTGCATAATAAAGGCCTTACCCGCCGCGATTTTTCTGGCCTCCTGGACTTCCTGGAGGGTGCCCTGGGCTTCAACCCGGGCAATGTGTGCACTTTGGCGGGCCTTGGCAAGTTCGGACTCTTTGATCTGCAACGTTGTGCTCCAAGGACTCGCATTTCTTCACGGAGTCCTAGACCTCTTGCTGGACCTCACTGACCCTGGCCTCATGCTTTTCACAGGCGGCTTGTTCCTTGGCCGCTCTCTCCTCAGCCTCGGCCAGCGCCTTCTTGAGGGTCTCCAACTCGGTCGCCGCTCCTAATAAATATAATGTCACTTTAGTCAGCACAAACCATTCATACTTACTGAATATATACAAGGTTATTGCATACCTTGACTGTCTACCAGCTGTCTCTTCACACTGCCGAGCTCCTCCTCGATCAGCTCTAGACTCTGCTTCAGTCCGGAGACCTCAGCAGTATGAGATGTCGCAGCCAGCAGCGATGCATGTTTATTCACATAGACCTGTCAGGTTAGTCTCCTACGAAAATTATTTGATCCTCTGTTCGGCTTTCCTTTCCGAACATCAAACAGAGTCTCAGGGGCTACTGTCTATACTGTGACATTCTTTTTGCATAGTTGAGTTGCTTACCTCAAAGCCTATTAGAAGGCTTGTGCAGGCTTCAGTCATTCCGCTCTTCACAGACTGGATCCTCTCAATCACCATACCCATAAGGGTACGGTGTTCCTCAACAATGGAAGCGCCTCGCAGTGCTTCCAGCAAATTATCTGGTGCCTCTGGATGGACAGAGGACACTGGTGGAATAGGCGCACCTCCTTTCGAAAGAGGCTGCTCGCTTGATTCCGGAGCAGTATGGGTCTCCGGAATTGTATTCGGCGAGGGGGGCGAATTGGATATGGCTCCCATCACCAGTATCCATGGGGATTTTCTCCCCCATGTGTCCGGCAGCCAAGGTTTCACCCTCTGGCACCACTTTGACGGCCTCATGCGTCCCTCCCTGGCCGGGGGTCCTTCGGGACAATGCCTCGGTGCCATCCATGGCCTTGGGAGAGGAGGCTGCCGGAAGGGACCCGCTGTCCATCGCCTCCGGGTCCAGCGAGTCTCCCAATGATGAGCACCGCTCGAGGTTGGACCGAGCGAGACTGCAAGTTCATGATTCAACATGTTAAGACTATGAAGTAGAGAGGCTGGATATATGAATGTGTCTGGGTACCCACGATTTGGCTAGGGGCTTGTCCCTGGGTTGCCATTCCAAGCTACTGTCGGTGGCCACTGTGGAGTCGTCCGGGAAGGAAACGTTTCCCTTCTTGGAAGCTTCGGCCTCCGGACGCGTGGACTGAGGGATTCCTGGATAGGGGGGTATTCGGACAGTCGGACTATGTACTTTGGCCGGACTGTTGGACTATGAAGATACAAGATTGAAGACTTCGTCCCGTGTCTGGATGGGACTCTCCTTTGCGTGGAAGGCAAGCTTGGCGATTCGGATGTAGATCTCCTTCTCTGTAACCGACTCTGTGTAACCGTAGCCCCCTCCGGTGTCTATATAAACCGGAGGGTTCAGTCCGTAGGACAACAACAATCATACCATAGGCTAGCTTCTAGGGTTTCGCCTCTACGATCTCGTGGTGGATCAACTCTTGTAATACTCATATCATCAAGATCAATCAAGCAGGAAGTAGGGTATTACCTCCATTGAGAGGGCCCGAACCTAGGTAAAATATTGTGTCCCCAGTCTCCTGTTACCATTTGCCTTAGACGCACAGTTCAGGACCCCCTACCCGAGATCCGCCGGTTTTGACACCGACATTGGTGCTTTCATTGAGAGTTCCTCTGTGCCGTCACTGTAAGGCTCGATGGCTCCCCCAACCTTCAACAACGCAGTCCACGCCGAGACTTTTCTCCCCGAACAAATCTTCGTGTTCGACAGCTTCGCACTGCGGGCCAACTCGCTTGGCCATCTGGAGCAGATCGATAGCTATGCCCCTGGCCATCAGGTCAGGTTTGGGAACTTGAATTACACGGCCAATATCCACGGAGACTTGATCTTCGACGAATTCGGGCCAGCATCGGGAGTGTCGAACAGTCACAAGGAGCATGACTTAAATTTGCTATCGGACAGTATTCGGGATATAACCCCTGCAGCCGTTTCAGACCTAAATCCGGGGCAGATCGCATTAACCAAGGACGGCTGGATGGACCCCGCCATGGAGGCTGCATACTCTTCGGCGGTAGAGCCGAACATAGACTCCGCCGTTAAGGGGATCTGCGCCACCGGACCCCCGGACCTGTGTCCGGACATGGGTTCCGAACCGCGCGCGCCCGGGCCCATCAAGTCCGAATGGGCTCCAGTAATGGAGTTCGCCGCCGCGGACATCTTTCAGCACTCCCCCTTTGGCGATGTGCTAAATTCATTAAGGTCTCTCTCCCTGTCAGGAGATTCCTGGACGAACTATCTCCGGCTTGAGTGGGAAGCAGGCGACGAAGAAATTCGTTACCCACCCACCACCCACTTCATAGCCACGGTCGATGGTTTGACCGACGTGCTTAACTTCGACTCCGAAGACATCGACGGTATAGACGACGATGCAGGAGAAGAACAGGAACCACCGCCCACAAGGTGCTGGACTGCCACCTCTTCATATGATATATATATGGTGGACACCCCCAAAGAAAACAATGGCGATGAGGCAACAGATAATCACTCAGGGAAGAAATCAAAGCATGGGCGTCATCAGCGCCGCTCTAAGCCCCGCCACAGCAACACCGGCACTGGAGAACAAAACAATCCAGATGGTGTTGGAGAGGAATACAATCATGATCAGCCTACCTTCGAGCAGGCAGAACAAGAACATGAGCAGGTCAGCCCAGATGAACAGGCGACGGACGGATATTTGGAGGACGACAACTATATGCCTCCCTCCGAAGACGAGGTGAGCCTCGGTGACGACGAATTCGGCGTACCGGAGGATCCCATAGAGCAGGAGCGCTTTAAGCGCCGGCTTATAGCCACTGCAAGAAGCCTGACAAAGAAGCAGCAACAGCTCCAAGCTGATCAAGATCTGCTCGCAGACAGATGGACTGAGGTCCTGGCGGCCGAGGAATACGGACTTGAGCCCCCCACCAAGGGTTACCCAAAACACAAGTTGCTACCTCAGCTAGAGGAAGAGGCCGCAGAGCCTACACTACCAGCACAAGACGAGGCTGACCGGTCACCTCGTGGTCGGGATAAAACAACGTACCAGCCCGCACCCCCATGCCAGTTCACTATGGCCCGAGGCAATACGCAGGACCTGCGAGACATATTGGAGAACAACACACGACAACCAAAATTGATCTACGGATCACGGGGGCGCGCCACAGCACATGACGATGACTGTCATACTAGATACACTAATAACAAATCCGGCCGGGCCAAACATAATCGACCAGACTTAGTCGGACTGCGTCGTGACATAGCCCGGCACAGAGGCGCCGCACACCCCCTCTGCTTCACTGATGAAGTAATGGATCATGAATTCCCAGAAGGGTTTACACCTATCAACATCGAGTCATACGATGGCACAACAGACCCCGCGGTGTGGATTGAAGATTTCCTTCTCCACATTCACATGTCTCGTGGTGATGACCTACATGCCATCAAGTATCTCCCCCTCAAGCTTGAAGGGCCAGCCAGACATTGGCTGAATAGCCTGCCAGCGAACTCCATCGGTAGTTGGGAAAATCTTGAGGACGCATTCCTCGAAAACTTCCAGGGCACCTACGTGCGACCACTGGATGCTAATGACTTAAGTCACATTACCCAACAGCCCGGAGAGTCAGCCAGAAAATTCTGGACTTGGTTCCTAACTAAATAGAACCAAATTGTCGATTGTCCGGAGACCGAGGCCCTGGCGGCCTTTAAGCATAATATCTGCCACGAGTGGCTCGCCCGACATCTTGGCCAAGAAAAACCGAAGTCATTAACGGCCCTCACGACTCTCATGACCCGCTTTTGCGTGGGCGAGGACAGCTGGCTGGCTCACAGTAGCACCACACCAAGAAACGCTGGCACTTCAGATGTCCGTGACAGTAACGGGAAAGCCATGGCGCCATAGACATAAGCGTCAGAACAATGGCGACAATACCGAAGATACGGAAATCAATGCCGGATTCGGCAACTCAAAATGCGGTCAGTGGAAAAAGCCGTTCAAAAGAAACAATCTGGGATCGACCAGCCTGGACCGCATACTCGACCGCTCGTGCCAGATTCACGGCACCCCCGACAAACCAGCCAATCACACTAACAGAGATTGCTGGGTGTTCAAACAGGCCGACAAGTTGAATGCCGAAGACAAGGACAAGGGGCTGCACAGTGATGACGATGAGGAGTCCCGGCGTCCGAACACTGGGGGACAGAAGAAATCCCCCCCCCCAGGTGAAAACGGTAAACATGATCTATGCCACCCACATCCCCAAACGGGAACAAAAGCATGCACTTAGAGACGTCTATGCGATGGAGCCAGTCGCCCCAAAGTTTAACCCATGGTCATCCTATCCGATCACCTTTGATCATAGGGACCATCCTACCAGCATCCGTCACAGCGGCTCAGCCGCATTGGTCCTTGACCCAATCATCAACGGATTCCATCTCACGCGAGTCCTTATGGACGGTGGCAGTAGCCTGAACCTGCTCTGTCAGTGCGCAAAATGGGCCTCGATCCCTCACAGATCAAACCAACCAAAACCACCTTTAAAGGTGTAATTCCAGGGGTAGAGGCCCGATGTACGGGCTCAACAACACTGGAAGTGGTCTTCGGATCTTCGGATAATTTCCGAAGCAAGGAATTAATCTTCGATATCGTCCCTTTCGGTAGTGGCTATCATGCACTACTGGGACGAACTGCGTTTGCTCGATTCAATGCGGTACTGCACTATGCATACCTTAAGCTCAAGATGCTAGGACCCCGCGGGGTTATAACAGTCAATGGAAACACAGACCGCTCCCTCCGTACGGAAGAGCACACTGCGGCCCTTGCAGCAGAAGTACAAAGCAGCCTTCTTTGACAGACAGGCCATTCAGCAATAACAACCCCGAACACCATCAAGCGAGTCCGGAGCACCCCGCAGAAGGATGGTCAGGCACGCCAAGAGCTCAATTAGCAATCCGACCCCCTCCCTAGTCCCATTGAGGAGGCATTTGTGCCACGCGTACACAACTACGCACTCAAAATACCATGGGCATAGGCGGAGGCGAGTCGACAATGCAGCTCACAGTGCGGTTTAGCCTCCATGAGGCCCACACACCCTTCTCCTTTCTTTCTTTTCAGGACCCTACTTTCGGGCAGCCCCTTCAGAGAACCGGACTACCGGACTCATCACTGGGGGGAACACCAAGGAGGCAAGAGGCTTTGCACACAAGGGAATACCCAGGTGGTCTCTTTCAATGATCGTTATACATGTTTTTACATACCCGCATGCAGCCTGCCCTTGGATAGGACATGTCAAATAGTCCTATTTGTTTCTGGTTAATGCATTAACTGTACACATACGCCTTGCCGTATTATCCAAATAACAATGGGAAATAGTATGCAGCGTCAGCTTCTTATTACTATCTTCATATTTTCCCTTGAATATTTATTTAATGTTGGATTCGTACACTTTGGTACGATCAGTTCGCCCGGGGCTTTTTATTGAGCCCCATAACATGGCAATAAAAGTCCGAACACTTTCGACAGTGCGGCACCCCGAACTTATAGCATTATATGCATCAACTCTGAATCATGTCTTGGGTCAATAGTTGGGTTAGCCCGGCTCCCTTGTTTTGGTACCTTACGTTCTATTATATCGGCTAAGGTAGCGTAGGGAGAACTACTACGATTGTGTCCCGGTTCTTCCGGACGAGCACCTTAGTACAGAAAGCAGAAAACTGACTGTCATGATGCGGCGAGAGTTGGTCGCTATTCGAGAGGTACTAAATCCTTAAAGATTTTTTCCGCTTAAGGCGAGGAATCGGCCTTGTTCGAATTAGGCATGTATAGCGCCCCAGTTCGGCCTTCCAAATACTAGGGGCTTCACCGAAATTTAAAATTATAGACTTCTATGGCCAAGTGAGAGTTATAAAGCCGCGTAGTCCGATTGCCTTGTTCGCTACGCCAAACACCTCCTTAAAAGACCAAAAACTTGGATAAAAAGCGTTTGGGTTTTCCACGAACACCCCGGTACTAGCTACACGAGGGAGGAAGCCGACGACTGGCCTACTTTCAGAATTTTATAAACGGCCGCACAGAAGGTAATATTTTAAATCAACAAAGCGTTATATAGCGCAAACAAACTCGTTCTCATATTACAAAGACGACATGAGTACATTCACTCAAAGATTAAGTTCCTGGAGCATTCATCAGCCACAAGGCGAGCGCCTTTCATAACGCCATCATAATATTTCTCGGGGTAGCGATGCTCCTTACCCTCCGGGGGGCCATCCTTCACCAGCTTCACAACATCTAGTTTGGCCCAATGCATCTTCGCACGGGCAAAGGCCCGGCGGGCACCCACAATGCAGACGGACGGCTTGATAACTTCAAGCCACGGACAGGCACTTACCATCCGCTTGATAAGGCCAAAGTAGCTGTCGGGCAGGGGCTCACCAGGCCACATCCGGACTATGAGGTCCTTCATGCCCAATTCGGCCGCCCTGTGGAGTTCGACCAATTGCTTCAGTTGGTCACTCAGAGACATTGGGTGTTCGGCTCCAGTATACTGGGACCAGAACAGCTTCTCCGTCGAGCTCCCCTCTTCGGCACGGCAGAACTCCACGGCATCTGATATGCTGCGTGGCAGATCTGCGAATGCCCCTGGAGAGCTCTGAATGCGGGTGAGTAAAAGAAATGTCTCCTCCACATGCTTGCTTTGCATAATGAATGCCTTACCCGCCGCTATCTTCTTGGCCGCCTGGATTTCCTGGAGGGCCTTTTGGGCTTCGGCCTTGGCACCTTTCGTGCTCTCTAGGGCTTTGGCAAGCTCGGACGCTTGCGTCTTGAAGTCATGATCCAAGGACTCGAACTTCTTGTTGAACTCCTGGAGCTCTTACTATACCTCCCCCACCCGAGCATCTTGTTTCTCATGCTCGGTGCGCTTTGTTGCCGCCTTGGCTTCGTCTTCGGACAACGCTTTCTTCAGGGCTGCCACTTCGGTCGCCGCCCCTATTAAAAATCATAATGCTTTTTGTTAGCATCATCAATTTTCTCCTCTACACGACACACGGACGGGGTATCACTTACCTTTGTTCTCCTCGAGCTGCCTCTTCACGAGGTCGAGCTCTTCTTCGGCCTGCCCCAGGTCCTGCCTGAGTCCAGCGACCTCAGCTGTGTGCAGCGTGGCGGTCAGCAGCAGCGCCTGCTTATTAACATAGACAAGTACTGTCAGACTCCTGCGGATTAAAATTGACCCTCCGTTTGGCTTTTTCTTTCCAAACACCAAACAGAGTATCAGGGGCTACTGTCTATCGGGTGATATTTTCTCACACTTTTTATTACTTACCTCAAAGCCTGTTAGGAGGCTGGTGCAGGCTTCGGTCAATCCGCTTTTGGTGGACCGGACCTTCTCAATCATCGTACCCATGAGAGTACGGTGCTCTTCATTGATGGAAGCGCTGCGAAGCGCTGGGCAGAGGTCATCGGCACGGCCAGCTCGCCCTCCTTAGCGAGGGGCTGCTCACTTGAATCCGGGACCTGTGAAGGCTCCGGTGCAGTAGCCGGCGGAGATCCAGACTTGCTGCAGCTTCAGTCCGCATAATCCATGGGGATCTTACCCCCCATGTGCCCGGCGTCTGGGATTTTGCCTTGGGGCGTCTCCGGAACCGTCGCCCCCTACTCTGGTATCCTTTGGGACAACACCTCAGTGTCATCTGCAGGTCGGGGGGAGGTGGCTGTCGGGAGTGAATCCATCTCCGACGCACTCAAGGACCCATCCGAAGAGGATACCTCGAGATTGGACCCGGCCGGACTACATACATGTGTTCGGTGTCATTATGAACTAGAAAGTTAGAGTCGCACAAAAGTTATTACAGAGTGCTGATACTTACGACTTCGCCCGGGGCTTCTCCCTGGGCAGCCACTCCTCCTCGCTGTACGCAGTTGTGCTGGAGTGGTCCGGAAGGGATACCTTTCCCTTCTTCGGCGTCCTAGCCTCCCCCTGTGGGGCGGCTTTCCTTTTCTTCTCCTCCCCCGTGCGGGGAGGGGGCATTTCTTCGTGTTTCCCCCCGTCTCCATGGGAGGAATCTGCCTCACCGTCCTCTGATGATGAGTCTATTACGGCCTGGCGCCGAAGACCCTTCCTGGTCCTCGTGGCCTTCTTTTCGGCCTTCTTCTCCGGCACCTTGTGCATTTGCAGTCCAAAGCAAATCTTAAACTATGCACAAATTTAGGGGGACCTCTCACACTTCACATACTTCTCAAAGCGACAATGTTTTTCAATCTTATTATCATTTGTCGAAGCTTTGATCAATATGTTGTCATCAATTACCAAAAAGGGGGAGATTGAAAGTGCAACTATCCCTAGGTGGTTTTGGTAATTCCTAACAACATATAGCTCATTGAGCTAACACTATTTCAAGATAAATATTTCAGGAAAAGCTCAATGAATGGCATGGCATGGATGAGAAAAGTGGACCCCTCAAAATGCTAACGATAAAAGGATTGGCTCAAGCTCAAAGCTCAAGACTCTACATTTTATATTTTAAGTGATCCAAGATCACATTGAGTCTATAGGAAAAGCCAATGCTATCAAGGAGGGTGAGGTGTTGCTTAATGAGGTTCTTGCTCCAAGTGCTTAGTGATATGCTCCAAAACCCTCAACTACTTTCTCACATCCACATATGACCTAAACCAAAAGTGAAAATCGGCCCCACCGGTCCTTTCTATCTGGTGCCACCGAGTTCAGATGTCATAGCCACTGCCACAAACCCTAGGCAAATCGGTCTCACCGATAGGGATCTCGGTCTCACCGAGATGGGATTGTAATCTCTCTGTTTCCCTTCGTAACGTTTCGGTACCACCGAGATGAGCGATCGGTCCCACCAAGATTGCAATGTAAACTCTCTGTTTCCCTTTCATAACATTTCGGTCTCACCGAAATGAGCGAACCGGTCCCACCGAGTTAACCTGACCAACTCTCTGGTTATCTTATTACCAAAATTGGTCCCGCTGAGTTTGTGTAATTGGTCTCACCGAGATTACGTTATACCCTAACCCTAACCATATTGGTCCTACGGAGTTGCATGTCGGTCCCACCGAAAATCCTAACGGTCACTAGATTTGCTGAATCGGTCCGACCGAGTTCTCAATTTGTCCCACCGAGATTGGCAAGTTGTGTATAACAGTTAGTTTTTGTGTGGAGGCTATATATACCACTCCACCTCCTCTTCACTCATGGAGAGAACCATCAGAACGAACCTACACTTCCAACTTACATTTTCTGAGAGAGAACCACAAACTCATGTGTTGAGACCAAGATATTCCATTCCTACCATATGAATCTTGATCTCTAGCCTTCCCCAAGTTGTTTTCCACTCAAATCTTCTTTCCTCCAAATCCAAATCCTGTGAGAGAGAGTTGAGTGTTGGGTAGACTATCATTTGAAGCACAAGAGCAAGGAGTTCATCATCAACACACCATTTGTTACTTCTTGGAGAGTGGTGTCTCCTAGATTGGCTAGGTGTCACTTGGGAGCCTCCAACAAGATTGTGGAGTTGAACCAAGAAGTTTGTAAGGGTAAGGAGATCGCCTACTTCGTGAAGATCTACTGCTAGTGAGGCAAGTCCTTCGTGCGCGATGGCCATGGTGGGATAGACAAGGTTGCTTCTTCGTGGACCCTTTTTGGGTGGAGCCCTGCGTGGACTCGCGCAGCCGTTACCCTTCGTGGGTTGAAGTATCCATCAACGTGGATGTACGATAGCACCACCTGTCGGAACCACGACAAAAACATCTGTGTCTCCAATTGCGTTTGATTTCTCCAAACCCTTCCCTTTACATTCTTGCAAGTTGCATGCTTTACTTTCTGCTTCTCATATACTCTTTGCATGCTTGCTTGAATTGTGTTAAGATTGCTTGACTTGTGCTAAGTGAGCTAAAATATGCCAAGAACTAAAATTGGGAAAAGGATCGATTTTTATTTTGTCAAGTAGTCTAATCACCCCCCCCCCCTCTAGACATACTTCCGATCCTACAAGTGGTATCAGAGCTTTGGTCTCCATTTTCTTTGATTTCCATAGCTTTTGGGGGTCATAGCCTTGGTTTCACAACCTAGGAGAGTATGGCGTCTAGCGAGGGAAAATATCACCGTAGAGGTCCTTACTTTGATGGTATGAATTTTGCTAGTTGGAAGCATAAGATGAAAATGCATATTCTTGGACATAACCCCGCCATTTGGGCTATTGTGTGTATTGGCTTGGAAGGTGAATTCTTTGATGGGAGAGAACCAAACCGTGAAGCTAGTGTGGATGAGTTGAAGATGTTTGAATACAACGCTCAAGCTTGTGATATCCTCTTCAACGGATTGTGCCCTGAAGAATTCAGCAAAATCGGCCATCTTGAGAATGCAAAGGAAATTTGGGATACTTTGATTGATATGCATGAAGGTACCGACTCCGTCAAGGAATCCAAGTTGGATGTGCTTCAAAGTCAACTTGACAATTTCAAGATGAAGGATGGTGAAGGCTTCGCTGAAATGTACTCTAGGCTTGCTCTCATTACAAATGAGATTGCCGGCTTAGGAAGTGAAGAGATGGCTGACAAATTCATCATCAAGAAGATCCTAAGAGCATTGGATGGAAAATATGATACCGTGTGCACATTGATCCAAATGATGCCCAATTACAAGAATCTCAAGCCAACGGAAGTCATTGGAAGAATTGTTGCTCATGAGATGTCACTCAAGGATAAGGAGGAGCTCCACAACAAGTCGAGTGGTGCTTACAAAGCCTCATGTGAAGCCCCCACATCATCAAGTGAGAAACAAACCTTCAATGAAGAATTGATCCTAATGGTGAAGAACTTCAACAAGTTCTACACGAGTAGAAGCAAGGAAAGAAGTTCCAAGTCAAGGTCCTACAATGACAAAAGATCTTCTAGTCGAGAGCGTAATTGCTACAATTGTGGAAAACCCGGACACTACTCCAATGAGTGTACGGCTCCCTACAAGAGAAGAGAAGATTCTCCAAAGAGAAGAAGAAGAAGAGAAGAATCACCACCAAGGGAGAGAAGGAGTAGAGATTATCGTTATGAACGAAGAACATCCAGGAGAAGCAAGGATTCGGAAAGGAAAGACAAGTCATCAAGGAGCTACCCAAAACGAAGACATCAAGCTCATGTTGGTGAATGGGTATCCGATTCCGACTCTGACAATCACTCCGAGAGAAGCTATCACTCTGACTCCGAACGTACTCAAGGTGAAGGTGTTGCTGGTCTAGCACTTGTGTCAACCAACTCCTACAACATATTTGATTCACCAAATGAGGGACTTGGAAGATACTTCATGGCTAAAGGCCCAAAGGTAACACACCCTGAGTATGTTGATTTCAATAGTGATGAAGATGACTTGCTAGGTGATGATGATTTACTTATTGACAACTCTAGTGATGAATACTATGATGAAACGTCAATTAATCATGCTAATCAAGATACGAATGAGAATGATAAGGAGAAGATTGAGCTCCTAACTAAAGAACTAAACACTCTTAAGTTAGCTCATGAAACTATCTTAGGGGATCATCAAGAACTTTTAAGGACTCATGAGAAGTTACGCTTTGAAAAGCTCAACCTTGAGCAAGAGCATGAGTTCTTAAAGGCAATCAATGATGATCTTCGCAAGAAAAGTTCTGCTTACATTGCCAAGCGTTTACTCTTATCTACTTACATGCCTCAAGTCAAGTCTAGTAACAAGAACAAGAAGGATTCTTCCTCTAGTAGTAACAATAATCATGTTAAATCTAATGTTGTTGCTTCTAGTAGCTCTCTTGATTCCACTAATGATTCTATTAGCCAAGTTACACCTGAGCAAGAAAATAGCTTATTGAAGGTAATTATAGAGAAAGTGTTTACAAGAGCCTTGCCGGGAGTAAGCAATTCGAGGAAATTGTACGCAAGCAAGGAAGGCACCGGAAGAACCAAGGTGTTGGTTTTGAACGATAGTTCAATGCCAATGGAGTTGAGTGGGAAGAAGATCAATACCCCAAGACGAAGTTTGTTCCTCAACAAGAGAAGTATGATCCTACTTCCTTCAAAGGGACACAAGCTCAAGATGATCTTCCACCACAAGACCACAAGCAAAAAGGGAAGGATGAGCTTCAAGAGGAGATTGATGCATTTGAAGAAGCTCCCAAGGCCTTGGTCAAGTGGGTTCCCAAGACTACGTCAAGTTCTACTTCATCAAGTACGACTACAACCACAAGGATTCCCATCAAGATGGTGTGGATCCCGAAGAAGAAGAACTAGAGAGTTCTTGAGGGTGACTCCGCCAACATACTTCATTCATATCATTTTGGCAAGGACAAGTGCAATCAACTTCCACATCTTGCACTAGTTCATGGAGTCACAAACCCTCTTGTTGGTAAGATAAGGGACAAGGTAACCTAATGCTTTCATAGACATCATTTTGTGTGTGTGCATCACTCTATGTCTATGGATATCCTTGTTTGTTCCTTGTGGGACTAACCCGTGTAGGTATTGAAATAGCAACTCACTCCAAAGGATTGCTACAAATGATCTACATCAACATTGAGCATCCACATCTTCAACACCCACATGAAGTCATCATCAACAAAACCCAAGGTTAGTTCATCCCTCTAAGGGGGGATCTCACATCTAGGGGGAGCTTTACTCTAAGAATTGAGATAAAGCAACTCTAATGGTGTGAACACATCAATGCATTATGTAAAAGTGGTAACCCCACTTGAGCTTAAACGATGAGTATGACCTATGATGAAATGTTCTCATTTGACTCCTAAGTCAATATACTCATATATAGATGACCTAGTCATCGCCAATTGCTTGATAGATGCTAGAATGGTTGTGCATGCTTTGCCACATATTTCATTTGTCATTTTATTGTGTGAGCATGTTGGTTGCATATTTCACTCATTTGAGAACATCCACTTGTTGTTTTGATTGTTTGGCTTCTTTTCTTTTGCCAAGTGGATGGGCAAGAATGCCTAAGAACCTTCTCTAGCTACCTATGCTTTTCTTGTCTCAAACTCTATTCATGATACATCACAAAGTTTGATCAAGTCAGATTGGAACCACTCTGTGTGAGGAGCACTCGGAGTCCCCATTTTGTCATAGACTTAAACTTCCAAAACTTCTTTGTGCGTCTCGGTCTGACTAATTCTTCCATTTTGATCATACCGAGATCACTAAGTCGATCTAGGTTTTCAATCTCGGTGCACTAATTTGAACATTTCGGTCACACCGAGTTGCAGTAACTGCTTGCAGTAATGCATCTCGGTGCCACCGAGTTGTTCCACTCGGTCACACCGACAGGGTCGGGCTATATATACCCACGGGCAAAATTTTGGAAATTTCTTCGAACTCTTTCGCCCGTGCACAAGCCCGCTCTACCTCCTAGGTCTCCGGATCGTCCTCCTCGTCGTTAGCTGCCTCCCGCCATTGGTCTCCGCCACCGTCAACGGGAATCATCTCCGCCGTTGCCGCCGTAGCAAGTCCATCGCCGAACTAGGGTACGGACTTGATCCTTGTGCTAATCTCACTCTGATTCCTAGCACATTGTTTTCACCATGTATCTTGCCACGATTGAGATCATCTTATCCAGTAAAAACACTCCATAGATTAGGTTTGGATTGAAAATTTAGGGTTAGGTTTCCGCCGAAACCATCTCGGACCGACCGAGTTGTAGAAATCGGTTCCACCGATTTGGCCAAGGCCATTGCACATGTGATTCTCGGTCCGACCGAGAATTGCAAATCGGTGTGATCGAGTTCAGGACTTTGCGAAACCCTAGCAGTCTTGGTGCCACCGAACTGTGACTCAGTCTGACCGAGTTCACTAGTTTAGGTTCCTAAAGCTGCTTCGGTATCACCGAGTTTACAAATCGGTAGATCTAAAATGCTTTCTGTGGAAAACTAAAACTAAGTTTTTAACTCATTCTTTTGCAAAAACCTCTGTATTTTGTGATGCTCATCCCCTCTTTCTCATCTATATCTATTCACAGGATCTGCTGTCAGTGTTTGCATGATGTCTGATCAGAGTGACAGCCAGAACAGGGAAGAACAGCAAGTTCACTTGAGTGAGGGCACTAGTCCCTCTAGTTCCTCAGATGAGGGCAGCAGGAGCTCTCCCAGCAACTTTCCTAAAGTTGCCACCAGGGCCAGAAATAAGAGAACCTCAGACTCTGAGGATGAAGATTATGTGGCAGAAGAGGATGAAGCCACATCCAGAAAGGTGCTCAAAAAGGAATATGGCACACCTGCTGCCACCAAGCCTGGATTGAACAGGAAAGTCCCAGCCAAGAGGACTCCTATGCTGAAGGTCAGAGGATCAACTCAAGAAACTGAGAGATCAGAACCCAAAGAGCCAGAAGTGACTGAGAAGAAGGCACCTGCAAGAAGGATTCCCACTTCCAAACCTAGGAAGGTTGCCATTGGAGAAACCATGAAATTCACCATTGAGTCTGAAGATGAAGTTGTTGGCCAAGACAAGAAGAAGAAGAGAGTCAGAACCACTACTACCAAGGTACTTGGCAAGCCCTCTATGAGGAGAGACTCTGAAGAAGAAGAAGAAGAAGAGGTTGCTGCACCAGCACCTAAAGCTCAAAAGCTTACGGGTGATGCCATCAGGTCAGGGGCTACTTCATCAAAGCCCAAAGAAGCACCCAAGACAACTGCTCCAAAGCCCAAAATTGCACCCAACAGGAATACTAGGAACATTCCTGCTGGAGAGAAGAACAAGGCTCCAATGCCTGAAGTTGTTGTTGAAGAAGAAGATGATGAGGAACATGTCTTGAGAAAGTTGAAGCCCAAAAATCCAGATCACAATGATGCTCATCTTGTAGCTGAGGATATGAAGCTGAGAAAGGATGCAGGACTCAGACAGTGGAGGTTGACTGATCCCTATGCAGTCAAGAGAAGAACTATTGTGGACTACATATTCCATACAAAGGAACAGCAGGACTTCTAGGAGACTGTGCTGCTTGACAGGAAGCCAATTATCTGTGATATAAGATGGGTGGACTGGAAATATATCAAGGAGAATGAAGAGCACTATCCTGGTGTGTATGATAGTTCCAGTGCTTGTGGAGTGGCAGACTTTGTTGGGCAGAAGCTCACAAAGTGGAATGATGAGCTTATAATGCAGTTCTACTCCACAGCACACTTCTATCCAGATGGAAGGATAGTGTGGATGTCTGAAGGTACTAGATACCAATCAACTATTGAAGAATGGGCTAATCTGATCAATGCACCTAAGGAGAAAGAGGATGACTTGGATGTCTATGCCAAGAAGAAGAAGGATCATAACTCTATGGCACATATGTACAAGGAGATCCCAGATGCTGCTGTTGAAACACACAAGTTTGGATCAGTACATTACCTTCTGTCAGGACTGCCAACCATCAACTGGATCCTCGGGCACACTCTTTTGCCTAAGTCAGGTGATCACAAGATGATCCGAGGCCATGCTATCAACCTGCTTCACATATTTGATGTGCCTCAAAATTTCAAGGTCATGAGCCTCATAGTGGAAACTATCAAGAGGACAGCTGCTGACCAGAAGAGAAGTTGTGGGTATGCCCCACAGATCCAGGAGCTAATTAACTCCAAGATGGGCACTAGCACATACCTGTTGGACAAGGATCACATGCCTATCTATCCAGATTTTGAGGACAACACAGTGGTTATGGATGAAGATGAACCATCTTCTGTGCAAGCACAAGCAAAGAAGGAGAAGGCAAGGACTGAAAAGGCTGCCAAGATGCCTACTGCTGAAGAAGCATCTTAGTATTTCCTGAAGAGCAAGCAAGATCAGCTTGGCTACTAGATTGCCTCCACTCTAAGAATTGAGAAGGGATTGGCCACCCTGACTCAAAACCAGGAGAGCCTGGAGAGGATCATGGAGCAGAAGTTCTATGACTTGGATGTGAAGGTCACTGAGATACAATCTGTTGTTAAGCAACTTCAAGATGACATGCAGGAGAGGAAGGGCAAGAAAACCATTAATGCATTTGCTAGAGTGCCCAGAGCTCAGAGATCAGCTGCAGTGCCTGTTTCAGACACAAGAGCAACTTCATCTACACCAGCTACAGCTTCAGTGCCACGAGCTCCAGCACCTCCTCCACCAGCTCCAACTTCATCAATAGAAGACTTCGTCCAAGGAGCCATCTCTACACCGCCACCTGAAGACCAAGCCTGAGAGTCGATTTAGCACTATGCATTTTTATGAACTTTTTGGTAACTTGTTGCAAAAGGGGGAGAAAATGTATAGATCATAGGCTTCGAGATAGAGCGTTTCTTTTTATTCTCTCTTGTTTTGGTGGTTGAACTTTTTGTTTGCTTGTTTGATATACTTTATGCCTGTGTGATACTTGGATGATCATGTGTTTGATCATATGCTACATTAATGCTTGTTGGATGACATTATCCTTTTATCTCTATATGATCATTCACTTTGCTTGGTGATGAGTGCATGTATTTTAATTATTATCATTTTGAGCGCTCCACCAAGATGTATGTGACATGGGAGAGTAACTCATGATCCTAACTCATTGTGCATTTGCAGTCCAAAGCAAATCTTAAACTATGCACAAATTTAGGGGGAGCTCTCACACTTCACATACTTCTCAAAGCGACAATGTTTTTCAATCTTATTATCATTTGTCGAAGCTTTGATCTATATGTTATCATCAATTACCAAAAAGGGGGATATTGAAAGTGCAACTGTCCCTAGGTGGTTTTGGTAATTCCTAACAACATATAGCTCATTGAGCTAACACTATTTCAAGATAAATATTTCAGGAAAAGCTCAATGAATGGCATGGCATGGATGAGAAAAGTGGACCCCTCAAAATGCTAAGGATAAAAGGATTGGCTCAAGCTCAAAGCTCAAGACTCTACATTTTATATTTTAAGTGATCCAAGATCACATTGAGTCTATAGGAAAAGCCAATACTATCAACGAGGGATGAGGTGTTGCTTAATGAGGTTCTTGCTCAAAGTGCTTAGTGATATGCTCCAAAACCCTCAACTACTTTCTCACATCCACATATGACCTAAACCAAAAGTCAAACTCAGCCCCACCGATTCTTTCTATCCGGCGCCACCGAGTTCAGATGTCATAGCCACTGCCACAAACCCTAGGCAAATCGGCCTCACCGATAGGGCTCTCGGTCTCATCGAGATGGTATTGTAATCTCTCTGTTTCCCTTCATAACGTTTCGGTACCACCGAGATGAGCGATCGGTCCCACTAAGATTGCAATGTAAACTCTATGTTTCCCTTTCGTAACATTTTGGTCTCACCGAAATGAGCAAACCGGTCCCATCAATTTTACCTGACCAACTCTCTGGTTAGCTTTTTACCAAAATTGGTCCCACCGAGTTTGTGTAATCGGTCGCATGTCGGTCCCACAGAAAATCCTAACGGTCACTGAGGGAGTCCTGGATTAGGGGGTGTCTGGATGGACGGACTATGACCTTTGGCTGGACTCCCGGACTATGAAGATACAAGATTGAAGACTTCGTCCCGTGTCCGGATAGGACTTTCCTTGGCGTGGAAGGCAAGCTTGGCGATATGATATGAAGATCTCCTCCCATTGTAACCGACTCTGTGTAACCCTAGCCCTCTCCGATGTCTATATAAACCGGAGAGTTTTAGTCCGTAGGACGAACAACAATCATACCATAGGCTAGCTTCTAGGGTTTAGCCTCTCTGATCTCATGGTAGATCAACTCTTGTACTACCCATATCATCAATATTAATCAAGCAGGAGTAGGGTTTTACCTCCATCGAGAGGGCCCAAACCTGGATAAAAACATCGTGTCCCTTGTCTCCTGTTACCATCCGCCTAGACGCACAGTTCGGGACCCCCTACCCGAGATCAGACGGTTTTGACACGGACATTGGTGCTTTAATTGAGAATTCCTCTGTGTCGTCACTGTTAGGAAGGATGCCGCACCCCGTCTTTAAATACGGCGCTGTTGCTAAAGGAGCTTTGGCTGTCTGCCAAACTCTCCGGCTAGGCAGTTTTTTGATGACCGCCTGTTCGGCCGCCGCGCTGATGATGACCTCTTGGGTCATCGAAAGCAATCTCCACATCAGCTCGGAACTTGCCGAGCAGTTAGATCCGATGGAACTCTCTTCCCTAAACGAGCTCTTGGATCGCATCGCCGCCCTGGGAGTCGCTACAGATTACGGCCAGGTTGGGCTTAAACCCGATCAGAGAGAGATTGACTCTCCCCAGGTCACCCACCACGTTGAAGTGGTGGAAGAACAATGTGGCGAATCTTCGCCCATCCTAAGGACCAGATGTGTCCGGATTCCTGATCCCTCCGAGCCGGACATCCGCGGAGGGGAGGACGTCGCCCAAGCGCTGAACCTAAAGTCAGGCAGCGGGCCTGATTCATTGAATAACGTCCAAGAAAACAAGCTTCCGAGTTCGGAAATTTCTTGGCCCCTGAGTCTTAGATCGGGCGAGGTTTCGGATTTAAATCCACCTACCCACCCAAATACAAGGGATCTATCCCAAATTCGCCAAGAGCCCGGGGAAACAGTACACCATTACTGGGCCAGATTCCTCCTGGTTAGGAGCAGGATAGAGGACTGCCACAAGAGGGATGCAATTTCATTCTTCTGTAACAACTGCACGGACATCGGAATCCTCAACGCCATAAGTCGCCGCGAAATTACACGCTATGCCGACTTGACATCCATAGTACGACAGTACTGTGCGACAGAAAGCATTCAAAAAAAACGAAACAAAATTCTGGGACAATCCAACCCTGAATACAATCCCAGTCCAAAACAAAAGGGCGCATTATCGCCAGGCACCTGGGCCAAACATCAAAAAACAAAAACCCTCTATAGGGTATGGAACCGTACTGGAGGGATGGCTCAATGGACCCTGTAAAATTCATAGTACAGAGGAAGTCACACCAACTCATAGCCTTAGAGCATGCTGGATACTCCGGCAGGTGGCCAGAAGTGGCGAGGAGCTTCTAACTCCAGAATCCGCAGAGCACCACCCCAGAAACGCCAATACGGTGTCAACAGTCTTCGAGACTTTCGAATCAAACAATGCGAGGAAACGAATGCTCCGCAGCCTTACCGAAGTCTACCAAGTAGCGACAAAAAACCCATGGAGTGGCACGGCTATTACCTTTAATGCCAGTGACAAATCTAAATTCCGTACAGCCCGAGCACCAGCCGCACTGGTCCTTAGTCCGATAGTGGACGGCTTCCGGCTTACAAAGGTACTCATGGACGGTGGCAGCGGATTGAACCTCATCTATGAGGAAACCCTGCGAAAAATGGAAATAGACTGGAGCCGCATTGAGCGAAGCAAGACAAACTTTAGAGGAATAATCCCCAGCCGGGAAGCGTGCTGTTCAGGGAAAATCACACTGGATGTGGTGTTCGGCACGCCGGATAATTATAGATCCGAGGAGGTCACATTTCAAGTGGCCCCGTTCAGCAGCAGATACCACGCCCTGTTAGGGTGAGAAGCATTCACAATTTTTCAAGCTATACCCCATTACGGGTACATGAAGCTCAAAATGCCCGGACCCAACAGAATCATCACTCTTGCTAGTGATCCGGACACAGGCGCTCTGCGCAGAAAACAATACAGCCGCACTGGCCCTCGAGGCATTATCCGAAGCCCTGGCGGCCGAGGAACTAACTGTGTTGCGCTCCACGGTGGACAGGGATGATGTGATACTCGACAAAAGATCCAAGTCCACCTCCTTCAAGCCGGCAGACGAAATAGTCAAGTTCCAAGTCCATCCAACGGACACTACAAAAACGGCCTCCATCGGGGCACAACTAAACCCTGATGTAGACGCCGCACTCTGAGAATTCCTACGAGAAAATTGGGATATTTTTGCCTGGCACGCTTCAGACATGCCAGGAATCCCACGCAGGCTGGCCGAGCACAGCCTGAACATCCTAAAAGGATTCAAGCCTGTCAAGCTGACTCTTCGGCGTTTTTCCGAACCTAAGAGAAAATCCATGGGAGAGCAGCTAGCCAGACTACTGGAAGCCGGAATCATCAGAGATATAAAACATCCGGACTGGCTAGCAAACCTGGTGATGGTACCAAAGAAGGACAAATCCTGGCGCCTATGCGTCGATTTCAAAGACCACAATAAGGCCTGCCCAAAGGATCCCTTCCCCCTCCCCCGCATTGATCAAATCATCGACGCTACTGCAGGACATGATTCATTGTGTTTCCTCGATGCATACTCTGGCTACCACCAAATCAAGATGGCAGAGTCAGACCAAGCCGCAACGGCGTTCATCACCCCATACGGCCCATTCTGCTTCAACACAATGCCCTTCGGGCTCAAAAACGCCGGCACAACATATCAGCGCATGATTCAGACATGTCTGGCCTACCAGATCGGCAAAACGGTTGAAGCGTACGTGGATGACGTGGTCGTCAAAACCAAACACGTCGAAACTCTAATAGACGACTTGAGGCTCACGTTCGATAACCTCCGAACATATGACATTAGGCTTAACCCGGAAAAATGCGTTTTCGGCGTACCAGCCGGAAAGCTCTTGGGCTTCATTGTATCTGGTAGAGGAATTGAAGCAAACCCAGCCAAGATCCGAGCCCTGTCACAATTGGATATTCCAAAAGATCTCAAGCAAATACAAAAATTGACTGGATGCATGGCGGCTCTAAGCCGCTTCATCTCCCGCTTGGGGGAAAAGGCATTACCCCTTTACCGCCTCCTCCGACGCACTGAACACTTCGAGTGGACGGATGCCGCCACGGCCGGACTCGAAGAAATAAAAGCCATACTAGCAACAAGCCCTGTCCTGGCCGCGCCGAACATCGGCGAACCAATGTTGTTATACATAGCGGCAACTCACCAAGTTGTAAGCGCAGTCCTCGTCGTCGAACGAGAAACGGACGGACACAAATTCCCTGTCCAGAAACCAGTGTACTACGTGTCCACTGTCCTCACTCCATGCAAGTCCCGATACCCGCATTACCAAAAAATAGCATACGCAGTGTTCATGGCATCCTGTAAGCTACGACACTACTTTCAAGAGTGTTCGATAATAGTAGCCTCCGAAGTACCTCTTAACGATATCGTAAACAACCACGAGGCAACAGGCCGGATTGCCAAATGGGCCATTGAGCTCCTCCCGTTCGACATAACATATAAGCCACGGCGAGCCATCAAGTCGCAAGCCTTGGCCGACTTTGTCGCTGAATGGACTGAAGCCGAACTCCCTAAAGAGTACAGCACATATTCCAACTGGACCATGCACTTTGACAGCTCCAAAATGCTGGCGGGTCTGGGGACTGGTGTCGTCCTGACGTCCCCAATAGGAGATACGGTCCAATATGTACTCCAGATAATGTATACAGACTCCAACAATGCAGCCAAATACGAGGCCCTTCTACACGGCCTCCGGATGGCAGTCTCCATGGGCATTCAACGCCTAGAGGTGCGCGGGGATTCAAACCTCGCGATATCCCAAATAAATGAAGACTTTGACGCCAAAGATCCGAAAATGGCGGCTTACCGCAATGCCGTCCTAAATATGTCAGCTCGGTATGAAGGGCTGGAATTCCACCATATAGCCCGGGAAAATAATCGGGCAGCAGACATCCTGGCACGCATCGGCGCAAAGCGCGATGCAGTCCCCCCCAACATTTTCCTGGAAAGGCTATTCAAGCCATCCGTACAGTGGGAAGGGGAATCCGGAATTAACAATCCGGACCAGGCCGCATCACCTGACCCCGAACACCCTAACACAACGAAAGACTCCGTCAATGAAGTCACATCCTCAGCCCACGCAATAATGGCAGTAATTGCCCCGTGGACAGAACCATTCTTGGCCTACTTAACTAGGAAGGAACTCCCCGAGGACCAAAATGAGGCACGCTGCATAGTGCGGCGATCTAAAGCCTATAAAGTCCACGAAGGAGAGCTTTATAAGAAAAGCACCACGAGATCCTTCAAAGGTGTATCTCCGAAGAGGAAGGGCAGAACCTTCTGGTGGAAATTCACGCCGGACTCGGCAGTCACCACGCCGCAGCCCGAGCCCTTGTGAGCAAGGCCTTTCGTACCGGATTTTATTGGCCGACGGCCCGGGCAGATGCTCAGGACTTAGTCCAGCGATGCGTCGGTTGCCAATTATTCGCTAATCAAAGCCACATGCCGCCTACCGCCCTACAAACCATACCCATCACCAGGCCTTTTGCAGTCTGGGGGCTTGACATGGTTGGACCCCTTAAAGGAGGAACCCACAAGCAAAAATATCTACTGGTCATGGTGGATAAATTCACCAAATGGATAAGGTCAAGCCTGTTAAGACGGCCGAATCCGGACCGGTGATAGACTTCATATCCAGGGTTGTACACTGTTACGGCATCCCCCACAGCATCATTACTGACAACGGTACAAACTTTACGGCCGATGAAGTTAAACTCTGGTGCAAAAACATGGGCATTAAGCTCGATTATGCTTCAGTCTATCACCCACAAACTAACGGTCAAGTCGAGCGAGCCAACGGTCTAATCATGAGCGGCATCAAACCCATATTAGTGCGATCCCTCAAGGAATCTAACACGCACTGGGTAGAGGAGCTTGACTCCGTACTCTGGGGGTTGCGGACCACGCCGAATCGCACTACCGGATTCACACCATTTTTATGGTATACGGCGCAGAGGCAGTCCTGCCCTGCGACATAATTCATGGCTCACCTCGCGTGCGCATGTACGAAGAAAGAGAAGCCGAGCTCGATCGGCAGGACAGCTTGGACGCATTGGAAGAGGAGCGCGACGTGGCGAAGGCCCGTTCCACATTCTATCAACAGCAGGCTCGAAGATATCAAAGTAGAGAAGTATGGGCCAAAACTTATAATGTTGGTGAACTAGTTCTACGCCTGCCGGACAAGAAAAAGGACAAACTCAAGCCCAAATGGGAGGGTCCCTTCATAATCGACCAAGTCCTGACTGGTGGAGCGTACCGTCTGCGAAATGCGTCGGACAACCGACTCGAGCCAAACCCATGGAACGCGGCACGCCTACGAAGATTCTACGCCTAGCGCTGGACTCTGTGTTCGTCTCCTTCCTCTGTCACCTTCCTTTTTAAAAATTTAGCTTCCTGGTTTTTTTCCTACTTCCTCCCTTCTTTCTCCCAAGCCTCTAGGGGCTTGCTTGCGCGATTGTTCACACATAATTGACGTGCTACCCGCGCTCATTATACCTGGGGGCTTCTTTATCAGAAGCTTATATACACGGGCCTCATGCCCAAAACATGTGTGACACTTCCGCATGAACCTTTTATGCACCATTATATGCATCGATATGACTTAAGTTTTGGCCAAGCTGAGTTGCCTGGGTCTTGTGCTTACCCCTACGTTCCCGTTTGTTCGGCTAGGTGGTAAAGGGAGCACCTCTGCGATTGTTACCGCCGGGTCAGCCAGATGTGTACCTCAGACTGGGTGAAGCCGAAAGCTAGCGTTCTTAAGGGAATATTCGGTCGGTGAACTAAAAGATGATTTTTTTTCTATTTACCTGGCCCCAGATGCTTTTCTGCTTTCTTTTTGCAGTCCGGACATGCACTTTAGGGCATGCCTCCCAGGGAAAGGAACCCCTAACGGAACTATTCTCCCTGGAAGATGTTTCTTACTAACCATGTAATATAACATAACTAGTTGGGCACTTGTCTGCTAAAGCACTTATGACCCCTACGCTTGGTCTCCATGCATGCCCCGGTTCTTACATAACCGAGAGGGTATTCGGACACACTCCGGACTATCGGGTCCAGAGGTTGAAGCGAAAAGGTCCGCAATGACAAACGATCTACAATCCGGCTATAAGGCATTTTACATGTCATTTTAAATTACATAGTCAATTTGACTAGGTATATTCTTCTTCAATACCATCCAACATGCTGTCTAATTTATAGTCCTGTTGAGAATACTTGGCAGCCAGCTCTACCTAGCCATACACTAAACTGACAGGGATCTCCTTTCCGTCAGGCCCCACAGGGCCGACCTTGGCCATGTGGTTTGGGTCAGCCTTCGTGTACCGAGTCTTCACCATGGCCCGGGCCTTCCTGGCACCTTGACGGCAGGCCGATATCTTCCACAACCGGAAGCACTGCCGCACTCCCTCCAGCTTCTCTACAAGCTCTCCAAGGCCTTCGGGCATGGAGAGGGATGGCCACATAGCCTGGACGACGCCTTGCATCGCCTGCCGAACTCGTTCGTGCAGTTGCAAAAGCTCGGGAAGAAGGTCCCCCGCTGAACCGGGCATTTCCTCCGCAGGACGACCTGTCAGCATATCTACAGACATAGCTCTATCAATGACTTCTTTGCCGAACTCTTTTTTTTTTTGAAGATTCGTTTAAGCACTTACTAAAAATGCCGCATCGAAGTCGCCGATTCTCCTTTACGGAATCAGACAGCTGAGCACGAACATCATTTAGTTCCTCGCCCAGCTGGGTATTGGCGTCTTGAAGCTTGTTCTTCTCTTGCCTCACCCTCATCAGCACGCTCTCACCGGCCTTTAACTGGCGCAGGAGTTGCTGCTTGTCCGGATTCACTCCGGCCCCATCTGCACTGTTATTGTCAGAATTGCACACATGCCGCACTTCACAACAGAATTATCTTTCGAAGCATATATTACCTGAGGGGGTCCCCTTGGCATTCTCTGAAGCGGCCAGTGCGGCCTCGAGTTGGGCCTTGCACTCTTCCAGCTCCTGGGACAATTGCGTGTTCTTTTTTGTAAGATCCTGCATAACATATGATCCTTAAATCAGTTATCTTAACTGTTTCAAGTCTAGGGGCCTACTGACATATATAACCATCAGATTTACTCACCTGTATGTCTTTCACATACTACTCTGTGGCTCTGGTTAGACCATTTTGAGCGGCACGGAGGTACGCATCTCCCGTATTAAAGGCGTCCAACGCCTCTTGGGAAAAACATGTGTCACGAAGAACAGTCTGGCGACGCCTGTGGTTCATGGCACTCTCCACCTCTGAATGGGTGGCAGATAGCCCGCCCGCATCCTCTATCGGAGGAACGTCCGGTGCACGCCCCGTATTCGCCTCCGCTTTCGGACCCGGCCTTGCAGCCTGGCCGGTGGATATAGTCCGGTGGACGCTCTTCTTCCAGAGAAGAGCATGAGCGTTAGTATGACTTAAGGGCATAAACCCTAGGCATTAAAATTGCGCATCGTACCGTTGTGCCGGAGTCTCGATCCGGTCCGCACTCCTTTTTATCCCGCCTGCTTCAATGGCCCTTGTTTGCTACCCACCGCGGGCTCGGCCCTCCGCCTCAAGGATTTCCCCTGCAAAACAAAACACTATTGGTTTACGACAATTAAAATAAAGCATGGATGGATCCTCTTGAAAGTACTGGGACTTCGGTCTCGGTTACCTTTGAGGCTGGGAGTAGTCCGGGATAGTCGGCCGTAATGGCCACTAAGGTATTGTCCCTACTCAATTGGTGAAACACCCCATCAATTAGCTCCACACATAAGTCCGGGTCCTCTTGGGAGTCCGGGTTGAGGGACCGTTCTGGGTCCTCGGGTTGTGGAGGAGGGCTATTTATCTCCTTCATAGTCTGGCGCAGCTCCTGCGTTAAAATTGCTAGACTAAGTACTCAATTATGGGAATTTGAAAACAGGTAGGCAAGTGAAAATGTTCGCTCACCCAGCTTGGAGGACTGTACATGGAGAATCCGCCCCGTGGGTTGACACGGAGGAATTCCTCTTCTTCTCCCTTGTACAAAGCGGATAAGATCTTCATTAAAGTGGCAGCCGAATCCGGCCCCTTGCGACCGCACAGGGTGGCGTCGTCCTCCCCATTGAAATCCCACATGGGGTGGCCTCTGTACTGAAGCGGCTGCACCCCCCGCATAATGCATGTGGCCATGACCTCGATCATGGTCAGTTTGGAATGAGCCAACAACCTTATCCGGCTCATCAGGTAAAGGACGTCCCTGTCAGTTTCCCTCTGAGGGTTCCGTGGGCGCCAGCTCATGCGTTTCTTCAACGGAGGGTTATTGAACTCAGGGAGGCCAATCCATACAGGGTCCGGCAGGGGGACATCATCCATATAAAACCATTCCGAAGGCCAGTCCTCGGACGCCTTCTTTGGGGTTCCGGATAGATATCCGGTTCTGGCGATGCGCCATAATTCGGCTCCGCCCACTTGATAAATTGACCCCTCCTAAGAGCGGGGCACAAGGCAGAACAACCTCTTCCAAAGCGCGAAATGGGCCTCGATGCCCAAAAACAGCTCGCAGAGGGCCACGAAGCCCGCAATATGCAGTACGGAGGCAGGCGTGAGGTTATGTAGCTGGAGGCCGTAAAACTCCAGTAGCCCTCGGAGAAACGGATGAATTGGAAATCCAAGTCCTCTTATTAAATAAGGGAATAGGCATACCCGCTCTCCTTGGGAGGGATTGGGGACGCTCTCCGCCTGCTCTCCGCCGCTATAGGTGGCAATCCCGGCTCGAACTGGGACCATATATGCTGGGGGGAGGAGCCCCTTGGATTGAAGCACTACTAGCTTGCTATGCGGGACAGAACACCGCTCCCAATCTCCGGGCCGAGGGCTGGAGAGGCGAGAGGAGGAGTTGCTTCGACCGGCCATGGTGGAATGGATCTCTATCGAAAGCGCTCTGATGGATACTTGCGAAGGGAAGGTGGTGTGAGTTGGATCTAAATCCCCGTCTCTTTTATGGGCGGCTCATTTACGCGGTCGGGGGGTAAATGAAAAAAAATTCCCTCGCTTTTCGCATTCGTTTGACACGTGGAAGATGGTCATTATTGGGCACAGAAGCTGAGGAGAGCAGCATGCACCAGAAGCCGGACACTATTCGACAGGTACATGGAATTTGGAGAAGAACCCGCCTTGCAATGCCGAAGACAAACTTGCGCGACGGAATTATTGTCATTGAAGCCTAGTTCGAGGGCTACTAAGGGAGTCCTGGATTAGGGGGTGTCCGGATGGCCGGACTATGACCTTTGGCCGGACTCCCGGACTATGAAGATACAAGATTGAAGACTTCATCCCATGTCCGGATAGGACTTTCCTTGGCGTGGAAGGCAAGCTTGGCGATATGATATGAAGAACTCCTCCCATTGTAACCGACTCCGTGTAACCCTAGCCCTCTCCGGTGTCTATATAAACCGGAGAGTTTTAGTCAGTAGGACGAACAACAATCATACCATAGGCTAGCTTCTAGGGTTTAGCCTCTCTGATCTCGTGGTAGATCAACTCTTGTACTACCCATATCATCAATATTAATCAAGCAGGAGTAGGGTTTTACCTCCATCGAGAGGGCCCAAACCTGGGTAAAAACATCGTGTCCCTTGTCTCCTGTTACCATCCGCCTAGACGCACAGTTCGGGACCCCCTACTCGAGATCCGCTAGTTTTGACACCGATAGTCACTAGATTTGCTGAATCGGTCCGACCGAGTTTCTCAATTTGGTCCCACCGAGATTGGCAAGTTGTGTGTAACGGTTAGTTTTTGTGTGGAGGCTATATATACCCCTCCACCTCCTCTTCATTCGTGGAGAGAGCCATCAGAGCAAACCTACACTTCCAACTTACATTTTCTGAGAGAGAACCACCTACTCATGTGTTGAGACCAAGATATTCCATTCCTACCATATGAATCTTGATCTCTAGCATTCCCCAAGTTGCTTTCCACTCAAATCTTCTTTCCTCCAAATCCAAATCCTATGAGAGAGAGTTGTGTGTTGGGGAGACTATCATTTGAAGCACAAGAGCAAGGAGTTCATCATCAACACACCATTTGTTACTTCTTGGAGAGTGGTGTCTCCTAGATTGGCTAGGTGTCACTTGGGAGTCTCCGACAAGATTGTGGAGTTGAACCAACGAGTTTGTAAGGGCAAGGAGATCGCCTACTTCGTGAAGATCTACGGCTAGTGAGGCAAGTCCTTCATGGACGACGGCCATGGTGGGATAGACAAGGTTGCTTCTGCGTGGACCCTTTTTGGGTGGAGCCCTCCGTGGACTCGCGTAGCCGTTACCCTTCGTGGGTTGAAGTCACCATAAACGTGGATGTACGATAGCACCACCTATCAGAACCACGACAAAAACATCCGTGTCTCCAATTGCGTTTGATTTCTCCAAACCCTTCCCTTTACATTCTTGCAAGTTGCATGCTTTACTTTCCGCTGCTCATATACTCTTTGCATGCTTGCTTAAATTGTGTTAAGATTGCTTGACTTGTGCTAAGTGAGCTAAAATTTGCCAAGAACTAAAATTGGGAAAAGGATATATTTTTATTTTGTCAAGTAGTCTAATCAACCCCCCCCCCTCTAGACATACTTCCGATCCTACACTAGCCCCCTCCGGTGTGTGTATAAACCAGAGGGTTAGTCCGTAGGACAACAACAATCATACCATAGGCTAGCTTCTAGGGTTTAGCCTCTACGATCTCGTGGTGGATCAACTCTTGTATTACTCATATCATCAAGATCAATCAAGCAGGAAGTAGGGTATTACCTCCATCGAGAGGACCCGAACCTGGGTAAAATATCGTGTCCCTAGTCTCCTGTTACCATTAGCCTTAGACGCACAGTACAGGACCCCCTACCCGAGATCCGCTGGTTTTGACACTGACATGGAGGTCGTCCTTTTCTCCCCCCCAGGGGGTTTGCCTTTCTTCTTCTTCCTCTTCCTCCTCGTAGTCCTCGGCGACGGAGGAAGGAGTCTTAGCGTCTTCAGACGTCACGTCCGAAGTGCCCTTGTTATGGAGGCCACATATGGTCCCCTTGGCCTTCTTCTCCAGCGCTTGATAGGGCGCTGGAACCAGCATCTTCGTCAGAAGTGGAACTTCTGGGTCTTTGGGCAGTGGAGCCGGACAGTGAATCCGCTCCGCCTTCTTTGTCCTGCCGTGAGAGAATCAGTGGGGAGGCTTAGGCATCTTCCTCAAGTATGCAAGTAAAGGACACACCTTGAAAACATGGAAAACTTACCGGACTAGCGGGATGGTCCAAGTCGTGCCCACGGTCCTCGGCCGTATTCGGACATGTCTCGCTAGACTTGAAGAGCACCTTCTAGATGTATTTGTGCGTAGTGCCGAAGAACTGTAGCAAGGTCTGGTGCTTGGCTAGATCGTACTCCCACAGATGGCATGTCCGTCTTTGGCACGGAAGGATCCAGCGAATAAGCATCACCTGGATCACATTGACAAGCTTGATGTTCTTGTCCGTCATGCTCTTGATGCGCGTCTGAAGTGATGTCAGCACATCCAGCAAAGACCAGTCCAGGCCCTTCTCTGGCCAGGAGGTGAGCCGCATCGGGGGTGCGGACAGGAATGTGGGAGCGCGCGGTCCAGGTGGTGTCGCGCGGCTCTGTGATTTAGAACCACGATTTCTGCCACCCTTTGACAGTCTCCACAAAGGAGCCTTCAGGCCATGTGACATTTGGCATCTTGCTCACCATGGCGCCTCCGCACTCTGCGTGTTAACCACTCACCACCTTCGGCTTCACATTGAAGATCTTTAGCCATAATCCAAAGTGGGGTGGAATGCGAAGGAAGGCCTCGCACACGACAATGAATGCCGAGATGTTGAGGAAAGAATTTGGTGCTAGATCATGGAAATCTAGCCTGTAGTAGAACATGAGTCCGCGGACAAACGGGTGGAGAGGAAATCCCAGCCCGCAGATGAAGTGGGGGATGAACACCACCCTATCATGGGGCTCCGGTGTGGGAAAGATCTGTCCCTTGGCTGGAAGCCGATGGGCGATTTCCTTGGCCAGATACCCAGCCTTCCGGAGCTGCGTAATGTCCTTCTCTTTGACGGAGGAGGCCATCCACTTGCCCTGCGCTCCAGATCCGAACATGGTTGGAGTGCTTTCTTGGGGTGGAAAGATGAGAACTTGGGCACTGGAGCTCGAGAATGGGGGAGGCAGAGAGAGAAGGTGTTGGTGAAAGGGATAAATCCTTATCTCTTTATAAAGGCGATGAATATCAAGCGCCTCCCCACTCGCTTTAAAACTCGCCTATTCCCCAAGGGTCGTGCAAGCGGCACGGTTGGGTTACCCACACCCGTATTGATGAGGATCCCGCAATAAGGGGACACGATCTTTGCTTTGACAAGACATGCCAATGAAATTGCATCTCGAAATATGGAGCGGTAGGCTAAAAGAAAACGGTTCAAAATAATGGTCGGGTGATACGTCTCCAATGTATCTACTTTTCCAAACACTTTTGCCCTTGTTTTGGACTCTAACTTGCATGATTTGAATGAAACTAACCCGGACTGACGCTGTTTTCAGGAGAATTACCATGATGTTGTTTCATGTGTAGAAAACAAAAGTTCTCGGAATGACCTGAAAATCCTCGGAGACAAGTTTTAGAAAATATAAAAAATACTGGCAAAAGATGAAGACCAGGGGGCCCACACCCTATCCACGAGGGTGGGGGCGCCC